>NC_045801.1:56420724-56724890 GCF_009873245.2 Balaenoptera musculus | reverse complement strand
TATCACTATCTATTGATGGCTACTGGCCACGTAAAGCTGGTACCCAGACTAAGACATACCCACTAAAGGGAGACTATTTATCTAATTAATCATCAAGTCAAGTTTCTTGATTCATCTCTACCATGTCTGAGATTTGTCTGTCTCTCTAATTTTCTACTCTTTCCAAATCACACAGCATATTGCTTCCTCTGCTTACCCTCTTCTCTGTACACATCCCCCCAATTTCAATCTGTTCAAGAATCTTCAGTGACTTCTGGGTACTCAGCCTGGTCTTCAAGGCTTCAACATCATCTGGTCTTGGTCTCCTTATTCCTTATTACTTTTCAACTAAACTTCCACTTTGTATAAGTCAGTCATTTCACTACTCCCCACATGATGCTTATTTTTGCTTTTGTGATTCTCTTCCAGCCTCGATGCTCTCGTTTCTCCTTATTTATTCAAACTATATCCATGATCTGGTCATCAAATACCAAGGACCTAGCACTCTTACTCATTAGAACCAAATACTGCCTTCTCCTACATACCTTCTCTATCAAATTTGATCCATGCTTGTAATCCTTTTCTTTGAAATTATATTTTATTCATGGTTTAAAATGCAAAAACTTGAAGTGCATTACATACCAACTTTCATTTTGTCAATGGTGTTGCAAACCTGCTAAGTCAGGGGCAGAATCTTCATAATCTTCTAAAGTGCCACCCACAAAATCTACATTCAACAAATGCCTTTTAAATATATGCAACTTAGTGTCCAAATCTAAGTAACAGACTTTCATTGGACCATAATGAGCCTGCTTAGCCCAGGAATTACCATTTGATTCACTCCTTTGCCAATGAGCTATCCAGATGACAAGATAGAAAGGTAAAAACTCATTTTGGTGGAGACCTGACTCCTGGTGGATTATTTCCTTCCTTGGGTTATGCAAGGGGATGAAATGACAAACTCTTCTATGTTAATTATAGATTCCCTATTTCGTGGCTCTGTATTTTGAGTATGAAATATGCAGACCTTTTTTTTTATCAACTAAAAGATATTTAAACAAATTTGTAATTAATTTTTTCCTAGATGCCTTAAGCAGATAATTCATATTCAGCAAATGTTTCTTTGGTACTTATGCTTGACAGAGAGAAAGAAAATATAAACAGGAAAGAAGGAATTCCAGTTCAGCACATTAACCAAGGAAAACATTAACTGTCCTTTGGAATACAATCCACAAATAGTCCATTTTGCTGCTGCAAGGTCAACAGAATTATCCTGTGGTCTCTCTGCCTAGTTGATAAACTCCTTTAGTTAAAGATTGCTTCATTCCTTTCAAAGGAGGCTGGCTATAAGATCACATGCTATTTCAGTGGACAGCTTTTAAATTTTTTTTGCAACACATTTTCCTCAATGTGTAAAGCCTATTTTGATGAATTAGCAAGAAATACAACTTTATGCTCCTAAGTTCAGAAGTCATAGAATTTTAGCAGTCCTTATTTAAATGTTACCGTTTCTATAGCAGTGGCCCTTTACCCTACCTGTCCTTGAAAACTGCTACAGTAATTTTCAAAATATATTGATGTTTGAGCCCATCTGGAATTTTTTATTTAATTAATCTGGCCTAAGGCTTTGGGCCCTATGGCTTTTTTTAGTTTTGGTTTTGGTTTTTTTTCTGTTTGTTTTGTTTTGTTTTTTGATTTTAATGTGCAGTTATGGTTAAGGATCACTGTTCCAAGTGGAGAGAAAATGGGAAGACTAGAATAACAGGGGAAGAAAAATAAGTTTCTTAACAATAAAAATAAAAACTATAATTTATTCAGTACTTATATATGTACACCAGGCAGCATGTTAACCATGTTTCATACTATATCAATTATCTATTGCTGCATAACAGATGACCCTAAAGCTTAATGGCTTAAACAACAAGCATTTGTGTCTCACAGTTTCTGTGGTCAGAAATTTGGGAGTCACTTAGCTTGGTGTTCTGGTTCATGGTTTCTCTTGAGGTTGTAGGCAAGATATCAGCCATGACGGCAGTCATCTGAAGGCCTGATTGGGGCTGGACAGCCCTTTTATAGAAAGGCTCAATGGCAAGGGGGTTGGCAGGAAAATGTAGTTCCTTCCTGACTGCTGGCAGGAGGGCTCAGTTCCTTATCGTGTGGGCCTCTTCACAGAGCTGCTTGAGTGACTCCACAACATGGCAGCTGTTTCCCCAACGCGAGTGATCCCAGAGAGAGCAAGGAGGAAGTCCCTTGCCTTTTATGACGTAGTCTTAGAAAGTACGTATCATCAATTATGCCACATTTTATTCGCTAGAAGTGAATCACTAAATACAGTCCACTCAAGGGGAAGGCAGTCAAACTTGGGAGTATCCAAGAATTTGTGGACATATATATATATATATATATATATATATATATATATATATATATATATGTTTAAAACAAAGACAAATTTATTAATCATAATAATTCTGGAACAGAAGTTCAAAACGGATCATCAGGGCTGGATTCCTCCTGGAGATGCTACGGGAGAACACGGTTCCTTTCCTTTTCCCGCTTCTAGGGGCAGCCTACATTCCTTGGCTTGTGGCTCTTTCCTCCATCTTCAAAGCCAGCAGCCAGTGTAGCATCTTCCAGTCTCTCTCCCTACTTCCACTGTCACATCAGCTTCTGATTGACCCTCCTGCATCCCTCTTATAAGGACCTTTATGACTACATTGAATGGCCCACCCAGATATTTCAGGATAATCTCACAACTCAATATCTTTAAATTAACACATCTGTAAAGTCCCATTTTCAATGTAAGGTAACATATTCACATGTTTCAAGGATTAGGACATGGACATTTTAGGGGGACCGTTATTCTGTCTGCCACACTAGCTAAGCTGCTGGATAGAGATACCTCCTGAAACCCATTCCAGCTGAGTCTAAACATGCCAAAATATGCTAAAGTTTTGTTTTATTATACAAATAATAATGAATATGTAAATGTAGTCTCATTGTAAAATATGCAAATATTATGATAAAACTAAGTCTTACTTCACCATCACATTTAATTTCCAGGCCCTTCCCTCTAGGTGACCATTATTATCAATGAGCACCATGTATGCTATGAGGCCTTTCTATATATCTGCATAAAATAAATGGACATATATTTTTTAAAATTAACTTTTTATTTGGAACAATTTTCCGAATAGATTTATGGAAAAGTTGCAAAAACAATACAGAGATTTCCTGTATACCCCTAGTTTCACTTACCCCTAATGTTATCATCTCACAGTACTCCGGTATGTTTGTCAAAGTTAAGAAACCAACATTAGTACATTACTATTAACTAAACTCCAGACTTTATTTGGATTTCCCGACTTTTTTCATTAATGTCCTTTTTCTCTTCCAAGATCCATCCAGGATACCACATTGCATTTAGTTGCCATGTTTCCTCTGACCTGTGATGGTTCCTCAATTTTTCCAAGTTTTTCAACACCTTGACTGGTTTTAAGAGGTACTGGTCATTTGTTTTGTAAAATGTCCCTCAATTTAGGTTCATCTGACGTATTTTCTCATGATTAGACTGCGGTTATGCATTTTGGGAGGGATTACCACAGAGGTAAAGTGCTTTTCTCATCACACCCCTTCAGGAGGGAGATCATATCAACATGACGTCTCTCTCATCATGTTAGCCTTGACCATTTGGTTAAAGGGCTATCTACCAGGCTTCTCCACTGTAAATTTAGTATTTTTCCTTTTCCATGCTCTCTCCTTTGGAAGTGAATCACTACGTCTAGCCCATACTCAAAATGAGGGAAGTTAACATCTACCTCCTGGAGGAGGGGTATCTATCTAAATTATTTGGGATTCTTTGTAGAGAACATTTGGGTGGACATATTTTAAAGGTGTGCACATAAAGGTGTGCACAGCTAGTAAGACCTGGAATTTAACATGGGTTGGTTTGATTCCAGAGTCTATGTTCTTTTACTGAGCCCCTTAACCTTTGCACTACTAAGAACTTGTTTTTAGTACCATTCAAACATATTTTTAATATTCTACAAAATTCCCAAGAACTTGTTAGAAAGGGCAATACAGGGCTTGCTTGTTTATATCTTGTTGCATATCGTTTCCCTGATGTCTGTCTGACTTTCTCAATCAGACTTTGAAAGCAGGGACATAGTTTTATATACTTTGTCTCCCCTGAGCACCTAATACACAGGTACTCAGGAAATACTTCCTGCCTGAAAAGAAAGTGACTCTTTTTCCTCACTGTTTCCCACACTGTCTTGAGTGGCTACCAGGAGACACCAAAACTTACAGTGGTTGATCCCTTCATGCTCAGACCCAGGGCTAAGAGCCGAGATACGACAGGTTCACACCAGAATGACTGAATAGAACCTGGGGATCAGGCTAGAACTGTAGGAAAAGCCGCGAATGTTAAAGTTTTCCCTCTTTCTGTTGCTATTTTAATGAGCAATTATGATGACAGCAGATACCAATTTGGGTTACTTAACGAATGCTCAGCCCAGAGATCCACTCAGGCTATGAGTATAATTTTTGGATTTCTATAGGAGTGCATTGTTTTCATCCCACCAAGGATTAGGAATCATGTTTCTGGGTCATACACAATAAGTCATTTTCTCCAAGTCTTGGGTATTTGGGAGTCTAGATTCCAGGAAACCATTAGTCTTTCTGTCAACCTTTCTTACATGGCAGGTATCCAGATGGCTAAGGTGGGTGGGTGTCCCATACTTTGGTTTAATTGGAACACCCTGTCTCCCTGGGATACAGAAGCAAACCTTTCCTCTGGAGAGGAAGGCAGCAAAGCTCCAATCTTCTCTCCCCATCCTTCCTGACCCTGTCCTATTTGTTGTGTAGATGGACAAACGGAAGCAGTCCAAAGGAAGGGGCTAGCTGCAGATACGGTTAACATGCTAACAAACTTAGGGAGGTTCATCAGATCAGTTACACTGCAAAACATTTTCCTTCTCTTCAGCCTTTTAGCAGGAAAGTATGTTCAGAAGCCACGTGTGGTTTCTCTCTCTCCATTCAAAGCACTGTCTCCTGGAGCAGGAGAAAAGGAGGGGGAGGTTACATCCTTGCCTACGTCTATAGTTAAGAGACTCTCAGGTCTACATCCTCACAGACTCCAGAGAAAAAGAAAAAGCCTCCCCACCAAACAGTGTGGGGTGTAAGGACTGAGCAGAATTTATAAATATGCTTAAGGATGTGTCTCTATGATGTTAGTGGGTAAATATCCTTACATGTCCCACTAAGTAAACACGAACTAAAACGTGGTCTGGAAAGAGAGAAGCATGGGCCCAGGGATGTTCAGAAAAGCAGGTAGATTTCAGAGCTGACCTAGCAGTTTTCTCAGCTGTGCTGTGCCATTCCGCACCCTCTCCATTCTAGCGGATCTCTGAGGGCTCCTGGTAGCTCAGTCAGCCCGGAGTCTCCTCTCCAGCCTACTGCTGTCAGCACAGTGAGCTGGGGAGGGCCCAGCATACTGAGGTTCCAATCTTGACCCTGTCACCTACTACCCACGTGACCTTAGCCAGATGAATCAATCTCTCTGAATCTCAGTTTCCTCGTGTGTAACATAGAGATATCGGTGCCTAACTGCATAGGGTCACATGACAGTAAATGAGATAACTAATTAGGGCAACATGCTTATTAGCACAGTGGATGGTTCAGTATGTGATGGCTTGTATAATTATCAAAACGTCCCTTTCTAATGATCTTAAGACTTCAGGATAGTGAAATGTGGAAAATTAAGGAAATAAGTTAGGAATTTTCACGACAAAACCAAGTGAGTGGCTTCCAGGCAGCAGGATAGGGAGGTCTTTCTAGAATTGAAATGAGGCTAGCCTAAACTGAGGTGTGTTGTAAGTATAAAATAAATGCTGGATTTTGAAGACTTATTTTGAAAAAAAAAAATCTAAAACATCTCATTAATAATTTAAAAATATTGATTACATGTTGAAATGATAATGTTTTGGACATGTTGGGTTAGATAAAATAGAATTTATTAAAGTTAATTTCACTTGTTTCTTTTCACTTTTTAAAATGTGGCTACCAGAAAACTTAAAATTACATATATGTCTTGCAATATATATTTTTGGACTGCGCCATTCTAGAACACTGAAATAGCATTGAGAGAAATACTTCATTGAATTATACCCTCGGCCATGTAAGAGTTAACACATCTCCCTAAGATACTGCTTGAAAGTAACTCAATTACAAGAGAGCATGAAGCCAAATATGCACAAACTGCTAATCACATCATTAAATAGAGTCTCCCCTGTTGCAGTGCGTAATCACTTATGAGAGCAAAGAGCTTAGGGACTTTCAAATCACGGAAAATTTCAAATATCCATTCAAGAAATGTTCTTGTCATCCCTGCTATATTTGTCTTGATCTAATCTGGCTGTAATTTAATGCATGACATTTTTATCACAATCCACAAATGCACTCAACTGGCACAAATACACTTATTTATGCACAGAGCCAGGGAAAGGGTTATCTTTGCTTAAAATAATGTGCTTAACTAAGGGACTGTCCCTTTTACTGTTGGGGAGGCTAGAGGTTATGGGCAGACACACATGAACTAACCAATATTAAATATTCACATAGCTAATTACATGGTTTATTTGAACTAGAGGATAAACAGATGCATCTCCATTTTTTTGTTTTTGTTTTTGTTTTTGTTTTTGTTTTTGTTTTAATTGATTGATTGATTGCTATGTTGGGTCTTCGTTTCTGTGCCAGGGCTTTCTCTAGTTGCGGCAAGCGGGGGCCACTCTTCATCGCGGTGCGTGGGCCTCTCACTATCGTGGCCTCTCTTGTTGCGGAGCACAGGCTCCAGACGCGCAGGCTCAGTAGTTGTGGCTCACGGGCCCAGTTGCTCCGCGGCATGTAGGATCTTCCCAGACCAGGGCTCGAACCCGTGTCCCCTGCATTGGCAGGCAGACTCTCAACCACTGCGCCACCAGGGAAGCCCGATGCATCTCCATTTTTGACGGACCCTCAAAAATCAGTAGCTCCTAAACTTTTAACGTATTCCCTTGTGATAGTAAATTGCTATAAAAAGGAATCAAAACAATACAAAACAAACAAACAAAAAGAAACAACCCCTGTATGCACTGATGAACTCTCTTTTAACGAAATCTATGGTCAATCATTTAAGAAAAACATTTACATTTGGAATGATTAACTTTTAAAAGGTGTAAGTTTAGAATAAAAATTGTGAGTTTTTTTTTTTTTAAAGGAGACCCATCTCTTCCATTCCTATCACAGCATGTAGCATTCTGTTTCTGATTTTTCCATAACATAATTTAAGCATAGGTATCATCATCTCAACATACTTAATATAAAAAATTTAAAATACCCAAATTAATAATTAAGGAACTAAATAATTTTACTTCTTTTGAGCCCCTGTGGAATTGTAAAGCGGTGTTAACATTATATTTTTGATGGCACCCCTTACTTCTTCAATGTTATTATCTACTGTATTAAATTTTAAAGATAATCAAGATAAAAAGAAATTTCAATTCAAAGAATCCCCTGAGCACAGAGGGAAATTCCTTAGTTACGGTTGATAGGGCTGTGGCAATTATGCAGCTAAGTTCCAGCACCAGAAAACTGTTCTAAAGAGAAGTCCACCTACAGATGGGCATAAAATCTTCCAGGACAAATAACACTATGTGTTGATAATGTCCAGTATCTTAATATGTTGACCACCCATAGCAGCCAAAGTTTATTTAAATAAGGGAGATACCTTAAGCTTATAATATTAGTACACAGAATACTCTAAAAAATTTACATGCAATTTTGCTAGAAAGCCTGTATACGATAACAGGAAGGATTCCTACACATAAGTGTATCCATTAAAAAAATTACTTTGCAAACTTTGTGATTCCTCTTTCTGAGCATGGCCAAATTCCACAGATCAGACTACAGCTGAATAAACACTGTGCTTCAACATGAAGTGGAACATGAGCTTGGAACCAAGCAGATTCTCAAGACAGACAGAGTGTACGAACAGGAACAAGCAGGCCCTTTGGAAAGATAAGGAAAATGTCAAAATCGTCTCAGGTGCTCTTGGCTGATTAAATATATTTCTGCCAAGGGAAAGTAGATTTAATTTCCTAGTACAACTCAGACTTTCTCAGGACTCTTGTGAGGGTTGCAAAATGGTGCAATCATTTTGGAGAACTGTGTGACAGCTTCTTATAAAATTAAACAAATATCTACTCTATATTTCTAGGTATTTACCCAAGAGAAATATAACCTCACACAAGAATGTTCTCAGGACCTTTGGGAAGATTAAATGAGATCATGTACGTGAAAGTGCTTTACACAGAGTCATGCATGTGGTAGGAGCTTATTAAATAATATTTTCAATCTCCTTTCATGTTTTTGGATGTAATAGAGTATAGAATTTCAATAGTGCAGACTTGGGTTTATGTCCTGGCTCTGCTATTCATCTGTCATATCCATGCATCCAACCTTTTTGAGCACACCCTCTGTGCCAAGCACTCTTCTAGGTGTGTTGGCCATATTGAATGTGATGGCCCAAGACCTTACTTTCAGGGGTTTACATTCTAGTGCCTTGGGCAAGATGGTTAAGTTTTCTGCACTTCCTTTTCCACCTGCATAATTCAATTCAGTTCAGCACCTTTGACAGACTGAGTTGGGGGACACAAGAATCAACTAAATAGAACCTATGCTTTCAAGTATTTTACAAATCCAATGGAGGCAGCAGACAACAGAAGCAAATTCAATGGAGAGCAGTAGGTGCTGTGAGCAGGGTAAAGACTCAGTGCTGTGGGGAGGGCTCTGAACCCTGGTTGCTGGCAAGGAGACTGGTTGCAGCAGTCAGTCAGAGAAGGCTTCCTGGAGGAAGAGAATTTAAATGCAATCTGCAGCGTAAACCAGGCAAAATGTACTCACAAATCCACCGTATTATTAGGAAGATAACATGAGGATATAGTTGCGAAGGCACTAATCAGTCCATAAAGTCCTTTCTAATTTAAGGCAGTCTATTTCCATTTTAAGGGCAATAGTGTTAAAATGGAAAATTGGTGGATGGTCCTGAGTCCAGATTATACTCTCTCTGACAATACGTTGTCTTCCTAACACACGTGCTTAATCTGGGTTTTCCACATCTGCTTGCTCGGATCCCAACACTTCTAGCTTTCTGCTTGAAGGAATTAGGTAATTGAATAAATTGTTTATAATCAGACGGGGCCAATTCTGACTTCCAGTCAAGTTTCTGGGATTTGCTAAATTTACGGTCTGTGGTGTAGTTCTGTGGTCGGCCACACTGGCCTCTAACAATGAAACAGGCTTTTGCAACAACCAAGATTCTTGATTTTCTGGAACCCATTGAGTACTTAATAATTTTTTTTCAATTTAATTGAAAGGTTCTGTTTATGGGGCTGAAATACAGTTTACACCATAAATAACCAGAACTTTAAAGTGGTACAAAAAACACTAACTCTGCTGGAAAAGTTTTGATCTGTATTTGCTGCTTTGTTTTATTTCCTACACACACCTCTGGAAAAAAAAATGGAAGTAGGAAGTGGGACTGGGGACAAAGGTGCAGAAAATTCCTCTTTCCAAATACTGTGGCATTAAAATGAACTTGGAAGAAGGATGTCATTAGACAAATGCAGACTATGTTCAGCACATCCTCAATCCATGGTGTGCACTTAGACTGACCGAAGGCCTTCGTGATTGCATTAGCAATTGCGGTGGAAGTCACTCCAACCACACGAATCTTAAACTGTTTAAGTAGCTTTAAAAAAACGTTTAAAGCACTTCATTTCCCTCTTGGGAGGTTGCAATAGTTGCTAATAAAGCAATACCTCTATTAATGGCAAAAGGGTTTATGTGAACTTTATATTCCATCTTCAGAAACAACTGTATTATAGTCCAATGTTAGAGATGTTTTCTGGATTGTCAGAAAAAAAAGGGATTGTGATAAAAAGATGCCCCTCCCCCAAATAATGGCAAGCAGATACTCAGAGACCATCCTATGCAAAGTTTAATGGAACCCTCTTCCCAACCGGGGTATACTCGAGCCCTCTCATGTGAACAGGGAAAGTGTTATGATGAAATAAGAAGGAAAGATTTTTTTTTATTTTTTGGAAAGGACAAGCTGACCAACAATAAAAGGTGCCTGAGGCACCTGGGTCAAGTCCGTCATCCAGCCCTGCCAGCCCTGGCATCAGTGCCTTACATAGGCAACCATCTTTCTGACCTTAGAGGTCTCACTCTGCCCTGGAAGAATCTCACAGGTGTCCCTCATAGCCTGATGACCCAAACCAATGGTTTAGCAACATCTTCTTTTTTAAACCACTATATAAAATCCACAACTTAGATGAGTGGAAATGGAAGAGGAATGGGCAATGATGGTAGGAAATGGCAGGAGAAAAAGCAACTTGTTTTTAGGTGGGAAGAGGAAAGAGTAGGAGAAAGTCCTGGAAAGAGAAAGACTGACTGGGGCAGGGGAGACTTGGCTCAGAATCAGAAAAGACAGCAAATTTTGGAAGGAAAGAAAAGACAAAGGAAGTTAACTAGTTTGAAGTTGTCTTCTTCAGCTTCTAGGCCTCCAGGAGCCAGGTCGGGCCTGGAGAGTAACAGGGAGTACAGAATTTCACCTCAACCATCGTTCATTTAACAAATATGTATTCAGCACCTAACTGTTTAATCATTGTTTTTGGTGCTGGGGATTCAGCAATGAACCAGGAGAAATGAAAACCCTTGTTCTCATGGAACTTAGGTTCTGTGGGAAGGTCTAAAGCAGCTGGATATCCAGGCTCCTCTCCCAATGAGTGAGGGATGCTTTCAGTTCCCCTGTCCACAAAAGAATGCCCCCTTCTACTTCCTAAGGCCTATACCATTTTAACCATCTTCAAATGACCAACAGCCTTTACCCCCTTAGTAGATTACAATCCCTTTGAAGTCAAAGACTATATCTTTTCTTATTTTATCATTTAATGCACAGAAAGAAAATATAGAGCCTGGCCCATTTAATAAATGTGTAGTTAGTGTTCAGCAAATATCTTCTGAGGAAAAACTATCCCTGTGGAGAGCAGCAAGAAGTGAGCCCCTGTGACCCTGCCCCAGCGGTGTCAGTCACCCATCCACGGATGGACTCATCTTCCATCCCTCCTTCCTTCCTTCTTCACCAGAGGTGACTTTTCAAGCTGGACTTGGTCAGTTTGGATTTTTCCAGGTGTGCAGATCTTCTCTCACCAGGGCTGCACCAACTCCTTTTAGGCGTTCGTTCTAACAAAACTACTTTAGCTTTGGCCTGAACTTAGTGCCCAGGAAGCTTCTATTTCCCTGTCCTTTAGGTGGATCAAGAACTCCTCCTGGGTGGGCAAGTGAGTTGAGGCTAGGAGTTCAGAGCACTCTTTCCCGCTCAGCCGAGGTGTGGCCCCTTATTCCTCCCCAACACACCCCTCAGGCAGCTGTGACACTCATCAGGGTTGGCAGAGGAAACGATCCCTCGGGGCCACTCAGATCCACCCAGTCTACTCCTAGAAGAGGCAACGAGTGCTGAGTGGTGTCGAATTGGGGGCCAGCTATTATTCCTCACTCTCACTGACTTGGGGTGGGGGGGGTCTCCTCATATTCTCAGGCAGCACTCAGTACACGTCTGTCCAATAGAAAAACAATGCAAGCTGCATACGTCATTTTGAATTTTCTAGCAGTCACATTAAAAAAAAAGGTAAAGGAGGAATTAACTTTAATAATGTATTTTATTTAGCATAACATATGTAAAATATTGTCATTTCAACATGTAATTAACATAAAAATTACTGAGATATTTTTCATCCTTTTTCCCTTACAAAGTCGTCAGAACCCACTGTGTGAGCACATCTCAGTTCTGACCAGCTACATCTCAAAACTCAACAGCCGCTGAGGCCCATGGCAACTGTACTGGAGAGCTCAGCTCTAAGGAGTCTAGTGAAATCTCTCAGGACATCTTGTTCAAAGATGAATGTTTGTATAAATATTAATTTAGGAAAAATAAAGTGTTTACAAAATAATAGCTCTAATAAATTCTGTGTGGGAAACTATTTTTTGCAACATTGATGACTAACTTTATTTTGACAAAAGAATGCTATTGTGAAATTTTTGCTCCTTTTCAGCCGCTAAAATCTTAATATCTGGACACATTTGGGAAGTGGCAAAGCTGAGGAAGTTTTTAAACTTTCAGCCGGCAAGCACAATAATGATCACACTGCAAAGTGAAGTGGGCAGCAGGATGCTTCTCACCGCTGGGGCATTCTGCCCTGACCAAAGGATGATTCCATCAGCCTGCCCACTGCTTCTTTCTGGATCTTTGTTTACAGTGGCAAGACAAGAGCCCTATAAAGCGGCACAGAAATAGACTGCATCTTGGTTTCCAACCTGTGGGCCCTGATGTTTTTAGAGTCTGCCTGGACACTAACAATTGTCCCTTGACTGTATAATGTTTAATTTTCAGTCAAAATGATTTACTGACTGCTAATTATGAGGTGAGCACTGTTTCAGGGGCTGCACATTGTCTCCCACGTATTTGTACTATTTCCCAAATATAGATGGAAGATATTATAATGAGTAAGATAAAAATTAATGTAAAAGTATTAATGAATTACTAGTAGTTATCTCTCCCTTGCATTTCCTGCAATTGATGGAATCTAAAAGTATGTGTGAGGATTTGTGAAATTGCCTGATGCTGAAGTGTGCCCTTTCGGTATCACAAACGACTATTTACCGAGTTGGTCAGCATCAGATCACAGTTTTGCTCTCCAAGTGGTACAGCTCATTGTCAGCCAGGGTTCTCCTGAGATGGGAACCTCCCACTGCTTCTTTGTTATTGAGTTCATGTTTCTGGTTAAGAAACACTGGTTTAGGACCAACAGCATGCTGAGATTAACTGCTCAACGCTAATACATTCAACATAGATGATTGCATTATATAACATGTACCTGCTACTTTGCAGTATTTCCTTAGGCATAATAAGCTTTTACCAAAACCAAAATCAACGTTAATCTGCAAGCTGTCATTTTATGAACGTCGATTTTAAAAACCAAGTCAACGTTAATCTGCAAAGCTGTCATTTTATGTCCACTGCCAAGAGAAAAATGAAAAAAGCAATGTGAGATAAAGTAAACCTTTAACAAGGAACTGGACCCAAACAGTTATCAAACCAGTTTTCTCCATTCCCTCCGGGCAATCTGGTTTATAAACTGAGGTTGTAAATTATATTTTATTTAATTGCTGAGGGCAAGAGCTCGGGAGGTGTTTTTGAGCTAAGCTCTTTATTGTACTGACCTGCTCTGCTTTTGGGGAAAACTGAAAAACAATCTTTTAAAGTTGGTGCTTTCAAGCTGGTCTACTAATCCTACTAGCTCTATTTCCTTTCAACTGCGTCAAGAGTAAATAGGTAGGAAAGATAAAAAGCCACCCTGGAGAACAAGAAAAAAATAGTCAAGTTTCAAAGCTGGCTGGTAGACAGTAGCCAGCAACACCCTCCTGTATTGCCAAGCAAACGCAGGCAAAGCAACATTTTTTCTACCTCTTATAAACAATCTGTGTTTAAACAAGGCATCCACAATACCTTCTCCCCAGTCTCTAAAAGCTGGCCATTGTTACGTGTTTAATTACATGCCTCAATCCTGAAGAGTAAAGAAGCCAGCTAGGTAGTGATTGTTTGATCTACACCCCTTGGCTGGAGATGCGAGTGCAAAGCAAACCTGCCCAGGCTCATGTTTCTGTGCTCTGCTGTCAGAAGGAGAGCCCGCGTCTGGAGAGCAGCGCAGCTAAGGCAGCCCCTTCCCGCTGGAGGGTAGTGAGGAGTACTCAGCACACACCAGTTGCATTCATGAGGAAACAATCTTCCTGCCCACCCAGCACTATATTTAGAGCCATCTCTTGGCATGGAAACTTATATTTCTGGGCTTTCTGCCACTCAGACAGGAAAAAAAAAAGGCGGAGACAAGAAAAACTGGTTTGGTTCCAGTGCTGAACCCAAACAACAAACGTTAAATGTGGCCTTCCCCACTGAGGCATTTCTGTGTCAAACATCACTCCTTCTTCAAAAGCAGTGAGTACTGGATGTGGCACTGAAGAATGCTTTTTTCTCGTAATTCTAATCAGTAAAATGTGTCCTACACTCTAAAGGAAGCAGTGAAGCAAATTTCTATAAAAAGGACAGAATGTTTTGAAATTTTTTAAGTAATATCATCCAGGCTGGGATTGTCGACTTCCCCAAAGATGTGTTAGCCCCTGAACAAAGTTACATGCCAAAGCTAGCTGCAGAGCTGATGGGAAAAGAACATGCAGTGCTAAATTGCCAGGCCTCTCCAGACCTCAAATGCAGACCCAGCGAGAAACACTCCCTAGTATTCTGCTGTTTTGCCACAGGAACATCTGGCACTTGGGACCATCCGGGTTCTTTACCAGGAGGAGAAGTGACATGGGCAGAGGCCTTGATACACACCCCCTGAGCTAGTAGCTGCAAGTCTTACCCACGCCCATTCCAAACCGTGGAATGCCAGGCCGTATGAGAAATGAGCAAGGCAAACAGTTCTCTCCAACCTAAAGGCCCTTCCCGACTTTTTTCTTCCAGTGTATTTTTTCTTACAATCATATTTACTGAGTTAATTTCAACAATTCCTTTTGCTCAATATCCTGCCATGGCACTCACTGCCTAGCAATGTAGTAGCAGCACAGCCAAACTCGTCCATAAACGCAACGTCAAGCAGCACAGCCGTTCAGTGGTTTGAGTATTTCCTCCACGTTGGCATGTGTCATCACCTCTAATGCCTTCAACAAATATATTAAAGGAAAGAATAAAAATATCTGCAGCTCTGCGGCCATTCTTCCACCGTAAAATTAATATTATGACAAAAAACTGAAATAAGTAGTAAATTTTTAAAAACTCTGCCCCAAATTTCTTAAAAATACTAAATGATATGGATGCAAAATAGGCTCATGGACGTGAAGTATGAACACTTCTGAAAGTTATAATTTTATACAAAACCTCTTCTAGTTTGGGATTTCGTAAGTGGACAAATGCAAAGGAAACTGACTAGCTATCCAACAAAAAGACACTCTCAGTGTCTGGGTCTTTGGGACTGTTTACAAGGCCTCCTTCCTCCAGGCCCAGGGTGGAATTCAAGCCCTGCCCCCCTGAAGTTGGGCACGGCACATGATTTGCTTGGGTCAGAGGAATGCGCGTAGCAATGACACATGTCACCTTTCTAATACCAGAGCTCAGGCCTCTGTGCTCTCTTCCTCGCTACATTTACCCGAGTCCTAGATGGGCATGAAGCATAAGCCAGAAATAAACCTTTGTTGTTGGAATCCAGTGAGATTTGGGGGTTGCTTGTTACCACAGCAAACCAAGCCTAACTGATCAATATAGTAAATTAGTAAACAATGAATAATAATTAGCAGAAGATAACTGTGTCACAGGTCCTGGTACCAAGAAGGCACCCAAGTCCATCCTTACAAGGGCCCCCCAACCCACCACAGCTTAAGATTCATAGCTAGTCAACTTCTATGATACCTCCTAGCAGCTCCACATTATTGTAATAAAGAAAAGAGAAAAAAAATCATTGAAGTTGATTGAGAATAGACATGCACAATAGGACATTCCTAAAAGCTGCTTCTTGACTTTGTGATCCACAGGTATGCAGTAAATCTCTAAATGTATTTCATGTAACGTATAAACAACAAAGGTATGAAACAATTAAAGATTTTATTTAAAAACAGAAAAAAAAAAAACCTCAAAGCAAATAAAACACTTAAGAAAAAATAAAACACTTAAGAAAAAACAAAACAGAAAGGGTCCAGCTAAGGAAAACAGACATGAATGCTGAGAAACAAAGTGATTCCTAGAATCTCTAAACCCAATGTTCTCATCACTGAGTGCTCATCTGGGCCCAGCCCCAAAGATGCAGATTTACTTGGTTCCAGTTAGAATCCAGGCATCTGTACTGCTTCCCAGTCTCCCCACTGTGGTCTCCCGGCTTGAGAACCATGGCTTCACGTTTCTGGGTTATTTTCAGTCCTGGGACATTAAATATTCCAGGAAAGAAAGAAATGCACCAACAACAGTGCCGTTAACTAGCATGTTCATGTTACATGAAGTGAGTGTCCTTAGGGACTGGGGTTGTCACGTTTCCCTGGTCCAGCAGCAGAACACATTCCCAATCCATGTTTCACTGGTCATCTCATACTGTTAGTATTCCATCCCTGGAGTAACCAGAAGCAGTAGTTCTAATACCAACACTATAGCATGTGACTGTTTGACAGTCAGGGAGTCAGGTGTCCTACAGGACTCGGAGCACAAGTTCAGTATGCATTCAGCATCGGGGTGGAAAGTCAACTGGGCTAAGGGACACTACAGATATATGGGGTGTGTTAGCAGGGAAAAGGTAGCTGGGGAGCTAGAGTATCATTGGAGCCCCTCAGAGAACATCAGAAACCCAAGTCTTTTGGAGACCAGGAGAGAATATTCAAGGGCACCATACAATCTCTCTCCCGCTAAGAACATCTGAAGTCTCTTTGTACCCAGATATATGAATGCATGTGTTTCCACTGTGATGATGATAAGTTATTTACCATTCACTCACTGCTTACTATGCACCAGGAATAATATGAGGTGTTTTAAAGATACGGTTTCCTTTTATCCTCATATCAACCCCATGAGGAGGTATTACTACCATTTCCATTTTAGAGACTAGGCAATTGAGACTCCCAAGTTTAAGTGACCTGCCCACCATCACATGGCTGTGAACACCACTGAAGAACAAAGAGAACAAAGGTGTTCACAATCTGCCCCATAATCTGGAGTAAAGCTGAGGGACAGGTGGTTTATAACAATTCTCTATTGCTCTTCCCATTGTCACAATACCTATTTCCCAGGAACTTGCTTTAATCGAAAGAACATGCCTTAATGGTAGACCATAACGCAGAATTTTTTTTTTTTTTTTAGAATTTCTATTTATTTATTTATTTATTTTTGGGCTGTTTTGGGTCTTCGTTTCTGTGCGAGGGCTTTCTCTAGTTGTGGCAAGTGGGGGCCACTCTTCATCGCGGTGCACGGGAGAATTTTGACAAATACATATTGACTAATCCTTTCTGTTCAAATTCAGATGTATTTATTTTAAATTGAAGTTTTGATAAAGTTTGGCATCATTATACATTATGCACTCCTCTGCTTAAGGTTAAACAGTATTCAGTCAATTATCCAGTGAAGATTCTAGAACCTTCTGAGTGCTAGTTACTGCAGATAGAATGGGAGCAGGAGAGACACAATCACGCCCCCCTCTGAGCTTAGAGTCCAGCTAGACACACAGGCAATTAAATAGCAAGAATCGTGTGCTAAGGGGTATGATGGGGCAAGTATTACGAAGTCTTTCAAGGTGTCCATGGAGACAAAGAATGGTCAGCTGTCCTTCCATACACTTGAAGTGCATTGGGCTTTGTTCCTTATACCTGCAGTCAATTTAACATACACTCTCTCTGTCCAGGCTTTGTCCTTCTCTGGTGCTGTCTTATAGCTCTACCTTCAGAGCAACTGGTATCAATATCACGTTGCTTCAGACAGCTCTTCATTGTCATTTGAAGCATTGCTGGCTTTGGGCATAAAGGCCTTCCTGTGGTTTACTGTGGAGCAACTGCTCAGCTAGTCATCAAATTATCAGTTATCACAGGAGTAGGCAAGCAGAGCGGAGCTGCATTAAAAGCTGGCTTTCAACTTGTTGAGTTACTAAGCATAATTTGGGCCTTTATTCTACCTTTGTTTAAGACATGAAATGTGGGAAGCACACTTCCCACCAAAAGCCCTTTGTCAAGTGTCACACTTATTAAGCTTTTTGGACAGAATCACAGGTCTGAGACAGACATTTTGCTGATACCCCACTCCTTATTTGCAAAAATCAACACTGGCTCTGTAGAGATGTTCTGCAACTTGATTTCAGATATTTAAAAAGAAAACAACACACAATGATTTGTTTTAGGATTTGCAAGATGACCATAATTGCTAATGATAATAGCTAATATTTATTAGGCTCTTACTATGTAAAAGGTACCGTTTGCTAGGTGTTTGATGCATGCCATCTCATTTAAACTTTATAAAAACCACATCAGGTCGGCACCAACACAATACATCAATTCTAAAGCACACATGTTTTTCCATATTCTAATATGCTTGCAAACAGGGTACATCTTATAATCAATCAAGTTATATCACAGTTTAAGGTGCACGGACATAGAGAACAGACTTGTGGTTGCCAAGGAGGAGGAGGGTAGGGGAGGAATGGAGTGGGAGTTTGGGATTAGCAGATGCAAACTATTATATATAGAATGGATAAACAACAAGGTCCTACTGTATAGCACAGGGAACTATATTCAATATCCTGTGATAAACCATAATGGAAAAGAATATGAGAAAGAATGTATATATATGTATAACTGAATCACTTTGCTGTACAGCAAAAATTAACACAGCATTATAAATCAACTATACTTCAATTTAAAGACAGTTATATCATAGTTTAATTGGTAGCAATTTTTCTTTATGAATTACACATAAAATGATGCTATATTCTAAAATCCATGGTGCCTCAGATGAAAAAATTATGGTGTGATTAGCCCCATTTCACAGATGAAGAAACTGAGGCTTGGAGAATTTGAGTATCTGGCCCAAGGTCACACAGTAAGTAAATGGCAGAGCAAGGATGTGATCCCAGCTTTCTCTGGCTCCGAAGTTCGTGCTCTGAACTGGTTCACTATACTGCTTCCCACCACATGGAAATACAGGCTTAATAAACATTTATTCTTTCAGCACTTAGCATCCACTATGAGTTAGCCACCAAGCTGGGAATGCTGGGGGTACAGAGAAGAGTAAGACAGCTTTTCATAGGACTGACTAGGGACTGTGGGTATCTGAGCTGTTAACTAGAATGTTTAGCTTAGTACCTTTTTGATGGACTCTAGAGTAATAGCAGATCTAAGCCTGGACTTCCTTTACAGGGCTATTTTTTTTCCACTAAGAGCTGTTTTTTCACTAGCTAAATATCTCACTCCTAGCCTTACACTGGGTGAGTACTATTTAAATCAACATTTTGGTGTGACAGTCAGATGCTGAGATGGCCGCCAATGGTCTTCCCCTCCTACTATTATTCACACCCTGTGTAATACCCTCCCCATGAGTGTGGGTAGGACCTGTGATTTACTTGTAACCAACAGAATGTGGCAAAAGTGATGGACTGTCACCTTAGTGATTAGCTTATTTAAGATTGTGAATTCCATCTTTTCAGCAGACTCTCCATTTTACTGCCTTCAGTGAAGCAAGCTGCCATACTGGGGAGGCCCACATGGCAAGAAACTGAGAGCTGCCTCTGGACAACAGCCAGCTAAAAACTGAGGCCCACAATCCAGCAACCTTAAAGGAAGTGAATCCTGACGATAACCACCTAGATGAGCTTGAGAGAGGATCCCTCCCTAACCGAACTTCCAGATGAGACCTTAGCCCTGGCCAACACCTTAAATGCAACCTCACGAGAGAGTCCCCAAGCAGGTGGCCCAGCTAAGCTGTGCCCAGATTCCTGACCCACAGAAACTATGAGATAAAAAATGTGTGTTATTTTATACTGCCAAGTCTGTGGTAATTTGTTCTGCAGTAATAAATAACTAAAACACTTGGTGAAAAGGTAAATTTCTTTGTGTCATGGAACTTTATGATGTTCTCAAATAGTTGATACCAAAATATTCCAATTGTGATTTTAATGTCTTGGTTACATCAGAAAAATAACAGCTACCACTTATTGAGCACCCACTAGGTAAATTCTAGCATGGTATTAGTGAATCAAGGGCCACATTTACCAAGCAACAGTTCATTAGTATAGTTACTGCATATACAAGAAATATTAAATATTCATTTCATTTGACAATTTTTCAAAAAGGTTAGTGGACTTTATCATTTTATTGTCTAACTACTCCTCTTCTCTTGGTAAACGTAACCTTTCCTCCTAGAAAATGCTACTTCCGCTAACTCCAGTCACGTTGTTCTAGTGGGTCTTTACCTTATCTAACTCATTTCACCGATCACAGTGACTGATCCAAGGTTGGGCACCTCATCAGCCAAGGATGGGCTAACAAGAATCTTTCTCCAAGATTTTGTTTTCATATGAGGCAAGAGAGAGTAATGGAGAGTCCTTCTTGAGCTCTAAAGCTGTGAGAGACCAGCTTGAATTCTCAATGGCCATGCTCCCTGCAATTTGCAGGAAAACATTCTATAGGAGGAGAGAACAGCCTGATACTCAGAAGCGGAGACAGACAGGGAGAGCCTGGCTCTTTCCAGTCCTTGCTGATGGAGTTCCTGAAGTCCAGCTGCACGCTTGCCCTTTCTCCAGGTCACAGAAACCTAACTGTAAACTCACTCTGAGATCCTAGCAAGGAGCCACTGAGATTCAGTCACCTCCACTGAAGAAGACTTAGGTAATACATGGATGAAGATTTTTCACTATTTCAGATTTCACTATTTCAGACTGTCTTTTCCTGATCTATGTTATTGATGTTTTGAAATATCTGGGCCCCTCATAATTTGTCTAAAAATAATTGTTCTATTACTAAATTACACCACACCCAGCTGATTGCTGTACCACAGAATGTTAAAGTGAGAGAGACATTAGGGGTTATATGGTCTGATTCCCATTTATAAAGGAGGAAACTGCACCTCAGGGAGGTGAAGCTACTTTCCAAGATAAAAGTTAGTTCATGCCAGAATTTCCTAAAACTTCACCTTCTGTACCCATTCCAGTGAGTGATGTCTATCATATAGCATCACTCTGAAGAATTTATAGAGGCTTAATTTAAAGAATTTGACTTTTGTTATAAAGCTCCCTCACAAATCTGTCATCTTTCAAAGACTTGTAATTAACTTGGTTAATTAATAAATAACATAAAACTTAAGAACAGTTTATTTGATTTCACCCATAAAAGTACTCATTCCTGATTCTAACCACATGAAAAACACACGGTCACCAGGTTTCAAATTATTTAAATATAAGGAACTCGGTGTTTACTAATCTATACTCTGGTTTACTTTAACCATTTCACTTCTAGACTGTGTAATATTTGCTACACAAATAATAAGAATAATTAAATTTATTTAATAATCAATAATGCTGTTTCATTTTCTAATCATGTATGATTTTAAATCACGAGATACTACATATTAAAGGAAATATGAAAATACAGAAAGGCAGAAAGAAAACAATGACTCATGTCTTATGTCTGAAGTTGATATAAGCAATGACCTTGAATTATGTAATTCTTAGGCTAGTTTTTATAAACTTTTTAATACTGAGCAGTTAAAATCCAATCTCCCAAAGAAACAGACCTTAATATGTTAATCAACACCCTGGGTGTTCTCTCATAACCATGTTTACAAAGAAATTCTCCCACTTCCCTCTACTCAGCTGTTTCGCTGCTTTCAAATTTGCCCTCTCAAGCCAGTGTCAGTAAATCACACTTCCTATGGGTTCCTTTGCTTGCAGCACAAATTTTAAGCACAATTTTTAGTACCCAGGTCGGTTAATCACCTTGAGCTTCAGAAGATACTAAACTGACTTCTCTGAGGTTTTCTTGGACAGTTTAGCTGACTTGAAGTCTCTATAACAACCCCAATGTACAGATACCTTTGGAATAGATAAACCATGCCAAAGCAAGCAGAGATTGTGGCCCAAGGGCATGTGTGATGCAACACAAGCTTTGAGTGTAGATTATGTAGCAGCTGCAGGACAGAGTGAAGAGAAAATATTGTTTTTGAAACACTTTTCAGAAACATTCTACAAGACTGAAAACAAGCAGAAGGTAAGTGCGATTACTCAGATGTTAGAAGTAAGGCTTTAATACTGAGAAACAAACCCACAGTACAAAGCCGACAGGAGATTTCTCCTTTTTAGACTCCTTAAAAACAGAAAGCTTTACATTGTATGTCCTTTTAAGTACATCACCCATAAGTTATCACCCCCAAGAAGAAATCAAAAGGCTAAGCAGGAAAAATTAGCCTGCTTCCACCGTAGTTGGACTAGTGTAAATCACTGTAATTCACACCTTTCTCAGCTCTCCACTCGAACATCCTATCCATCATGAAAAGGTCTGTATTCACCAAAAATAAGCCATGTCCTTTTCTATTTTTATTTGCTAGGTGGAGATCATAGGTTTACTTTGAGCCAACTACTTACTAATTCTCACTGGATCTCTTAAACCAACACAATATCCTTGTGGAAGAGACTAGACAATAACCTGACACCCGGTTTTCTCTGTAATTTTAACTGGACGACACAAGGTTGACATCAGAAAATAAGGGCACTTAGCATCACACACTATCCAACTCAGTTCCACCCAGTTCATACTGGCTCATGAAGGGCGATCATTAACACCTCTTCCTGGTTTCGTGTTTAGAGATTGTGAGTTGGTTGAAAATGGCCAAGTAGAAGTATTTACACCGGAGAAATCAGCAAATGATGCAAATCAGGGCTTTCTTTTTCTTCTGGAGTGCTAATTATTAAACATTTACCAACAAAACACTGCTTTCATCCATTCATCCATCCATCTAACAAGTTTTTATCGAAGTCTAATGTGTGCTAGCTAGATCTTGTGATAAACTTTGAGGGTACAGAGACAGCCTACAGTCTGTGCCATAAAACAGCTTATAGCTTAGTTTACTAAACTGTATGGACCAGTTAAAATTCTAGCCTATCCCAGCTGAGTTAGATGGCCCTTGATGGTGCCAGAATCTTGACAGATTCTAAAAAACTCTATTGACAATGGAATGGAACTTTAAAAAATTGCCCTTTTTTTTGAAAGTATAAAGACTAACTGTTGAAATATTTGATTTGGTGATTTTACAGTAGCATGGCACACTCACTCAGCTATTTTTTAAATTAAACTTTTATTTGGAGATAACTGTAGAGTCACATGAAGTTGTAAGAGACAATACAGAGAGATGCCATGTATCCTTTATCCACTGTCCTTTACTACTTTATCATATTGTGCGAAACTATAGCACAGTATCACTATCAGGATGTTGACACTGATACAATCAAGAAACAGAACATTTCCATCACTTCAAGGATCCCTCATGTTGACCTATTACAGCCACACCCCCTCACCTCCCACCCTGACCCTCTCCTTAACCCCCGGCAACTACTACGTAGTCTGTTTTTCATTTCTGTAGTATTGTCATCTCAAAAATGTTAAATAAATGGAATTGTACAGTGTGTAACATTTGGGAATTGGCTTTTTTTTTCACCCAGCATAATTCACTGGCAAGTCCTTTTTACTGCTGCGTAGTATTCCATGGTATGGATGTTCCGCAGCTTATTTAATCATTCATCTACTGAAGGTCATTTGGCTGCTTCCAGTTTTTGGCTATTATGAATAAAACTGCTATAAAACATTCATGTATAACTTTTTGTGTCAATATAAGTCTTAATTTCTCTGGGATGAATGCCTCTTAGTACAACTGCTGGGTCATATGGTAGCTGCATGTTTAGTTTTTTGTTTGTTTGTTTGTTTGTTTTAAATATTTATTTTTATTTATTTGGTTGTGCCAGGTCTTAGTTGTGGCAGGTGGGTTCCTTAGTTGTGGCTTGACGGCTCCTTAGTTGCAGCACGTGGGCTCCTTAGTTGTGGCTTGCGGGCTCCTTAGTTGTGGCATGCGAACTCTTAGTTGCACCATGCACGTGGGATCTAGTTCCCTGACCAGGGAACGAACCTGGGCCCTGCATTGGGAGCACAGAGTCTTATCCACTGCACAACCAGGGAAGTCCTGCACGTTTAGTTTTTTAAGAAATTTTTTTACGGAGTGGCTGCAACATTTTACATTTCCATCTGCAAATATATGAATGATCCAGTTTCTCTGCATCTTCTCCAGCATTCAGTGTTGTCACTATTTTTTATTTTAGCCATTCTGATAGATGTAGCAATATCTTATTGCAGTCTTAATTTGCATTTCCCTGATGGCTAATGATTTTGAATATCTTTCCATGTGTTTATTTGACTATCTGTATATCCTCAGATGAAAGGAGGTCTGTTCATGTCTTTTGCCCATGTTTAACTTTAATCACTTGGTTTTTTTCTACTGTTGAGTTCTGAAATTTTTTATATATTTTAGATATTAGCCTTTTGTTGGGTATGTGGTTTGCAAATATTTTCTCCCACTCTTTAGCTTGCCTTTATATCCTCTTAACAGAGTCCTTTGCAAATAAAAGTTTTTAATTTTAATAAAGTCCAATTTACAATTTTTCTTTTATTAACCGTACTTTTGGTGCCAAATCTGAGACCTCTTTGCCTAGCCCTACATTGCAAAGATTTTCCCCTATTTTTTCTAGTTGTATATTTTACATTTAAATTCATGAGACATTTTGAGTTAATTTTTATATAAGTATGAGACTTAGGTTAAGGTTCTTTTTTTTTTTTCCTTTGGATGTCCAATTGCTCCACCACTGTTTGTTGAAAATGTTATCTTTTCCTACATTGAATTGCTTTTACACCTTTACCAAAAATCAGGCATTTTTTGTATGTCTATTTCTAGGTTCTCTCTTCTGCTCTATTGATCTATGTGACCATCTCTCTGCAAACAGACCCAGTATGGATTACTATATGACTTGAAATTTATTCTTCTACTTGATCCTTTTTTTTTTCAAAATTGTTTTAGCTATTCTAGTTCCTTTGCCTTTCCATTTAATTTTAGAATACTATTATGTACAACTACAAAATACCTTGTTGGGATTTTGATAGTAATTATGTTAAACCTGCATCTCAATTTGGGAGAATTGATCTCTTCATTTATTCAGATATTCTTTGATTTCTTTCATTAGTTTTGTAGTTTTTAGCACGTAAGTCCTATGCATGTTTTGTTAGATTTACACTTAAGTATACATTTTCTGCTTTGAGCAATTGTAAGTGATACTGTATTTTTAATTTCAGTGTCCATTGCTAGCATACAGAAATACAATTGTATGTTTATCTTGTATCCTGTGACCGCACTTAACTCACTTGTTAGTTCTAGGAGGGTTTTTGTGTGTGTGTGTGTGTGTGTGTGTGTGTAGATTCCTTGGAATGTACTACATAGGCAATTATGTCATCTGCAAATAAGGCCAGTTCTTTTCCTTTCCAACATGTATGTCTTTAGTTCATTTTCTTGCTGTACTGCATTGGCTAGAACTCTTCCACTCTTATGTGGAATAAGACTGTTGAGAACAGACATCCTTGTCTTGTTTCCAATTTTATAGGGAAAGCAGTTTCTCACCATTAAATATAATATTAGTTGCTATTTATCAGGTTTGGGAAGGTGCCTCTATTCCTATTTTTCTTAGAGTTTTTTCATGAATGAGTGCTGAATTTTGTCAAATGCTTTTTCTGCATTGATATGATCATATGATTTTTCTTCTTTAGACTGTCAATGTGGTAGATTGCAGTGAGTGATTTTCAAACATTGAATCATCCTTGCATCCCTAAAATAAATGCCATTTAGCCATAATGTAAAACTTGTTCTATATACTGCTGAATTCTATTTGCTAATATTGTGCTAAGGATTTTCAATTTTATATTCATGAGAGATATTGCTTGGTAGTTTTCTTTTTCTGTACTGTCTTTGTCTGGTTTTGGTATCTGGGTAATATTAACTTCAAGAGCAGAAAAGCCTATTGTATTTACACGTATTTTTGCTTACCATGTTCTTTCTTCTTTCCTGATGTTTCAAGATTCCTTCATTTATTGTTTAGAGAACTTCTTTTAGCAATGATTTTAGGGTAGATCTGCTCGCAGCATATTCTCTTAGTTTTCTTCCACTTAAGAATGCCTTGATTTTCAGTTCATTATTGAAGGATATTTTTGCTAAGTATAAATGCTGGGTTGATAGCTCTTTTCTTTCAAGAGATGAAAAATATTGTCATTTTTTTCTTAATGGTTTCTGCTGAGAAACCTACTGTCACTCAGGTTGTTTTTCCCCTATAGGTAAGGAATCATTTTTCTCTGGCTGCTTTCAAGATTTGTCTCAGACAAAGAAAACTTTCAGATGTGTAATTATGGTATATCTTGATGTGACAGTTAATTGTATCTGTCAACTTGGCTAGGCCACATTACCCAGATAGTTGGTCAAATATTATTCTAGATGTTTCTGTGAAGATATTTTTCTAGATGAGATTAACATTTAAATCAGTAGACTTTGAGTAAAGCACATTAGCCTCCATAATCTTCCATAATCCTGATTGGATGGGTAGACTTTATCCAATCAGTTGAAGGCCTTAATAGAAAAAGGACTGACCTCCCCTAAGGCAGAGGAAATTCTTCCAGCAGACTGCCTTCAGACTTGAACTACAACATCAACTCTTCCCTAGGTCTACAACCTACTGGCCTACTGTGCCAATTTTGGACCTGTCAGCCTCCACAGTCATGTAAGCTAATTCCTTAAAATAAATCTCTCCGAGAGACAGAACCAACAGGATGTGTCTGTACGGGTGCATGTGTGTATGTATTCTCTATATGTGTGTGTATTATATATATACATATATATTTGTATGTGTATATATGTATTATATATATAATACACACATATATATACATGCATATAGATTATGCATATATATTTGTGTTATATATACTTGTATATATAACACACATATATGTAAAATATATACATATATATAAATGCACACACATTCTATTAGTTCTGTATCTCTGAGAAAGAGAGAGATTTATTTTAAGGAATTGGCTTACATTATCGTGGACATTGTCAAGTCCAAAATCTGCAAGGTAGACAGAACCAATAGGATGTGTGTGTGTGTGTGTGTGTGTGTGTGTGTATGTGTGAGAGAGAGAGAGAGAGAGAGAGAGAGAGAGAGAGAGGGAGGGAGGGAGGGAGGGAGGGAGGGAGAGAGAACCTTAACTAATACATTTGGCATGGGTTTTTTTAGATTTATTCTATTTGAGGTTTGGTGAGTATCTTAAAGCTGTAGGGCTAAGTCTCTTGCCAATAATGGTTTTTAGCCATTATTCAGCCCCTCTCTCTTCTCTCCTTCCAGTGATCTGATGACACAAATGCTAGATCTTTTCCTATAGTCCCATAGGTCTCTGAGGCTCTGTTCATTTCTTTTTAGCCTATTTCCTCTCTGTTGTTCAGGCTCAGTAATTTCTATTGTTCTATCTCCCAGTTCACTAATTCTTTCCTCTGACCCCTCCAGTCTGCTCTTTTGTCCATACACTGAGCTTTCTATTTAGTTTATTGTATTTTCCAGTTCTGAAATTTCCACTTGGTTCTTTTTTATATCTTCTATGTCTTTGCTGAGGCTTTCTATTTTTCTTTTGTTTCAAGCATGTTCATAATTTTTCATTGAATCATTTTTATCATGACTACTTTTAAATCTTTGTCAGATAATCCTAACATCTCTGTTGTCTTGGTGTTAGCCTCTACTGATTGCCTTTTTCATTCAGTTTGAGATCTTTTTTGTTTTGTAGTACGCGTGACTTTCAATTGAAACCTGGACATTTTTGTATTGTGTGATGAAACTCTGGATGTCATTTAACCCTCCTGCTTTAACCGGCTTTCCTTGACATGCCTCTGGCGAGGGAAGTGGGGAGGTCCTGTCTGGTTACTGCAAAGTGGAGGCAGAAGTCAAGGTCCCCCAAATGGTCTGTTGACATCTGAGGTTGGGGGCTCCTGCTGGTTGGGGGTGGGAGTTCCAGTTCTCCACTTGGGCTCCACTGAGGGGGGTTATTACTGCCCAATGAGATGAAAATCTAGGCCCCCTACTTGGTCTTCTCTGGAGCACCCCGGTGGGGCCCTCATAGCTTCACGAGGGTGGAGGTCTAGGCTCCCCACTGTCCTTGTGTTGGTGTGGGTGGGGCTGGGCCCACAGTTTTTTCTGTGGTGTTCGGCTGAAGTAGAATGGTTATTGTCTAAAAGTTTTCTGTCTTCCTAGGTTGTCCCTTTCCTGTCTTTGGGCTAAGACAGAGCAGGCTTTTTTGTTGTTTGTTAGAGCTTTTTTTGTCTGTGCCGTTGGCATCTCCTGTTTGCCAGCTTCTTCAGCAACAAGTCTGGGGTATATGAAGCAAAAAGAAAACCCAGGGAACTCACCCCTATTATTCCTCTGGTCCTGAGGTCTCTAGCCAGTCTGCCTTCTCTCCATTTTTCACCTTTATGTTAGTTTTATATAAAATGTCCAGAAGTTTTAGTTGTTCTTAGGAAAAGGAATACGGAAAAGTATATTTACCCCATCTTCTGGAAAGCTGGTCTCCCACTCAGCTTTTTTTTTTTTTTTTAACTACTTTGTCACCTTAGGGATAAAAAACAAAAAACAAAACAAAACAAAAACCCCCCAAAAAATAAAAACAAAAAACCCACCACTGGATCCCAACAAATCAGTTGATATTCTTGCCATAATTATGAAGCATCAAATATTTTGCTTATAAAAACATGATTTTTCTTAGATTAACTGCAAAGAATTTACTGATAATATCTGTAGAGAAGATTTTGGGTTTTGTGATCTTTGCTTCATTCTCTACTTACATGACATAGAATAGTTTTTAAATTAGAATATCAACTTCTCTACCTACAGTTAGATAAAAGCATGGATGCTAATGATTCGGGTGTCCTATCAGTCTGCCTTTCTAAATGTATAGTAGTGGCACCTGAGAAGCCACGAAAAGAGCTTGAAGGCAAAATAAATCATAAAGTTGTCTTCAACAAGTTATTTTTCAGTTTACAGAGTAGCTTGGTACAGACTATACTCAGCTGTATAGGTAGACCTGTGTAGTCTGTACACAGATGGGGCCAAATCTATGGTAGGCAAAAATTTTAGAATAGTAACCCTTATTTAGTGGAATATTCCAAATATATCATTCTCTGGGAATATCTTCCCTCAGTCTGCTTGTTGATTTACTCAGAGTGTGGTAAAAATGATAGGGTGGATAAATGAGAAAATTATACAGCAAGAGCAACAATAAAATACAGTTGTTTGAATACTTATCTTTCTGGACAATTCTAGCATGAAATGGCAAGTGATAAAAATTTGCTCTAATATATAGATAAATGCCTTACATGGGAGATTTCATTGAATTATTTTTCTTCCTTGATTGGGGAAAAAAGATATACCTTTAGGGTAAAAACTTTGGTAAGCTGAATGAATATTTATCTTAATGATAAAGAGCAGTTCATAAAGTTGGCTTTAAAAATACCATTTGTATTATACATGTAATTTTTCAACATATTAAAACTTCACATTTCAAAATAATTTTTTCATGCAATCTCTATAATAATTATTTTTAATAGCTGCACAATATTCCTTTGGGCAGTATATCATAATTCATTAAATAGTCCATTATTGCTAAACATTTAACTCACTTGCAACATTTCACTTTTATAAATAATAATATGAGTGGCAAGTTTTTGTACATAGTTTTCACCCTACCCACTATTTTGGATTACTTTCTTAAGCTAGAGTCCATGAAATAGTATTACTGAACTGACGGTATGATGATTCTTATGACTCATAATAAGAACTGCTAAATTACTTCCCAATAGACTTGCATGGCTTTGTAACACCACCAACAATGTTAAGAGAAGAGGAGCTTGTCTGCATCCTTTCCAGCAAGTCACGGTTATTGAAAAAAAGAAAGTGACTTTAGAGTTGAAATATTAATTGCTTAATTTGCAATGCTTGAGTTAGCAGTTGTTTACTGGTTTTATTTCTTTTGTGAAATATCTGTGGTTGACCTTTGCCATTCATCTCCTCGGATTTGGGGATTATATTAAATCGATTTGAATGAATTCTTTATAATACTTAAAATATTAACCTGCAAATTGTTTTCCAAATCAGTCTTTAATATTTTTTAATGTAATAAGGTTTTCATTTCTATAAAGTTAAAATTTCTGATTCTTTTCTTTGTGATTTGTTCAGTTTATTCTAGGCTTAGAATGTCATTCACTATAATTCTGCTTTTCTTTTTCTTTTTATATTTATGTATGTTTTAAACTTTCTATCCAATATAATCTAGTTAAGTGTTTGTTTTGAGTGGAAGGGCAAAGTTGATTTTTTTTTTTTTTGAAAATTGCTAAGAATTTATCTCACTATGATTTCATGAATAATCCTGCCCTTCATTCTTGATTTATCATGTGAGAAATTCTTAGTTCTGCCAAGTCCTCTGCCTGTCTATTTCAGCCCACTGATCCCTATTTAACCTTGAGCCATTACTGTTTTAACTACTGCAGGAATACAGAACATAGCATGCAGTCAATGACTACTTGTTCAATGAATATAGAATCTGACAGGGCTAGTAGCCCTCATCACTAATTTTTAAGAATTTTCCCTAATATCCTCTCTCATGTGTGTTATTCTCCACCCTCCCCAACATTTTATTTTGAACAATTTCAAATCTACAGAGAAGCTGAAAGAAGGCTACAATGAACACCTGTATACCCTTCACCTGGATTCAACAATTACTAACATTTTGTCACATTTTATTTTCTCTCTACATATTTGTATACAACAGTACATGTAAACACACTTTTTATTTTTCTGAACTCTTTGAAAGTAACCTGGAGACATCCTGACACCTCATCTCTAAATATTTCAGTATACATCTCTTAAGAACAAAGCCATTCTCCTTTGTAACCATAATACATTATTATATTCAATATTATTATCCACGACACAGTCAATATTTAAATTTCCTCAATTCATCCACAGTTAACTTTATAGCTTAAAAAAAATCCAACCAAGAATCATCCATTACATTTAGTTGATGTCATGTCTCTTTAATCTCTTTTAATACAGGTCCTCTGACCATCTTTCTTCTTTCTCTCTTTGCCTCACTCACTTCCCCCTCCCTTCCTTCCTTCCCTCCCTCCCTTCTCCTCTCCTCTTCTACCTTCTTCTTTCTCTCACTCTTTCTGTCCATCTCTCTATCTCTCTCTCTTTAACTTTCATGACATGACATTTTTTAAAGGTCCAGGCCAGTTGTTTCACAGAATATTTTAAACTTTGGATTTCTCTGACAATTTCCTCACTTGAGTATTATTTTTAATAAATTTTGGAATTATTCTAAGCTCCAGTCTCATCTCTTCCTCTCTTCATGTGCAATTCTACCTTCAAAATCCTATTGGAATTTTGATCCTATTGTAATTATATAAATAAAATGTTGAAGTAGTCCAGAGAAAACTGCACTGACTCTTACAACAAATTTATGAAGAATGGATATTTTTATATAATTTAAAAGTCTTCTTCTTCTTCTACATCTTCTTTTGTAACTCAAAAATTTTTTAAATTCTTCATATAGATCACATACTTAGTAGTATTATTTTGTAACATTAGTTACCTTATTTTGCAACTGAGAATTTTTTAAAGTTATATTTTCTTACTAGTTATTATTATTTTTTTTAATTTTATTTATTTATGGCTGTGTTGGGTCTTCGTTTCTGTGCGAGGGCTTTTCTCTAGTTGCGGCGAGCGGGGGCCCCTCTTCATCGCGGTGCGCGGGCCTTTCACTACCGCGGCCTCTCTTGTTGCGGAGCACAGGCTCCAGACGCGCAGGCTCAGTAACTGTGGCTCACGGGCCTAGTCGCTCCGCGGCATGTGGGATCTTCCTAGACCAGGGCTCGAACCCGTGTCCCCTGCATTGGCAGGCAGATTCTCAACCACTGTGCCACCAGGGAAGCCCTCTTACTAGTTATAAACTGGAGTCACCCTCTAACTAGAGGGCGACTGCTTTCTTCTTTTTGTTGGTCTTATTTGCAGGCACTTTACTAAATTCTAGAATTACTTCTATTAATTTCTCATTATTTAAACGTTTCTAGGTATGCAATCAAAATATCTGTTTACAATAATAATTTTATCCCTTTCTCATATACATATTATCTTATGTGACCAAAATTTTCTAAAACAATATTAAATATGAATATGATAGTGATCGTTCTTCTCTCTTAAAGACACTGAGGAAAGATGCTTCTAAAAGAATTCCAAAAACATTTTGAACAAAAGCAGCCTTTCTGAAAGCCAGGAGTTACAATTACTTAATAACCATACCAGTATTTTAATTTATAACTCTCCTTTGATGGAATAAATTCTTGTATTTTTTTGTTTAAACGTTTAATTTTGGATACACTTCATATGTTTATTTTAGCCGCAATCCAGCACAATATTTTTTTTTCAAAGAACTTTTAAAATAAAAGTAATGCATGCACTGAGAAAACAGAAAGTATTTTGTATTACTTTGTGTCTATAATCAGATGTATGTACTTATAGACAATGCCCAGGGTGTAAGTCAAGTTGCTGACAAAACAAGTGTTAGCAGCTGCCTGGCACACGGCCATCTCTACCCCCATCCCTGCTCCACCCCAGCCATACCTCTCCCGTCAGCACTGCTGCCCCAGAATCCCACACAAGCCACATCACCTCTCTTCCTTACATCACCATTTTTTCTCCCTTAAAAAGATCATGTACAAGCCATGTTTTCCCTTCCAACAAACACAAAGCATCAAAGTCATCACAAGAGGCTGTTACTCAGGGCATGAGGGCCTTCACACAGGTTCTGCTTCCACAGGCTGACACGCTTTCCTACGTATCTCACGAAAATCACTCCTCACCTCACTAAGACAAGTAATGAGAAGACTGCATTATAAGAAATGAAGTGAAATGAGATTTAATAAAGCTTCAGTTCTTTGAAGCTTTATGTCATTGAAAAAAACTAAGTTTCCTGTTGACTCTCACAAATCCCTCCCTACATTCTCACCCTACATATTCCTCTGGTTAAACTCGTTTTTCTTTCCTTATCAGCATCAAGAGTAGGAAAGTTCAGGATTTCCCTGGTGGTCCAGTGGTTAAGACTTTGTGCTCCCAATGCAGGGGACATGGGTTTGATCCCTGGTCGGGGAACTAAGATCCTGCATGCTGCATGGTGCAGCCAAAAAAAAAGGTAGGAAAGTTCATCTTATTAGCTCTTTGTGCTGTTTTGCTTTCTTTGAATAAGTGGTATTAAACTGGTCCAGCTTTGGTTATCAGAAGGGCTAGGGGACACCACATCATCACCTGCATGACACAGGCCTGGAGGGGAGGAAAATGGACATGGATGAGGGACAAATAGGAGAAGCTGGAGTTTTGGGAAGTCCATGGCAAAAGCAGCAGCTCTGGGGAAGGGTCAACATCACCAGTCAAGTACAAACAAGGGGCAGGGCAATGCAAAGGCCAGTGGCAGCTCCAGGTAATGCAGTGGAGGGCAGTGGGGCATCCCTGGGAACGGAACATGTGTACAGCTCACTTCCTGAGGTCAGAGTGTTATATGCAGAGTACAGCAGTAACTAGAAAAATGTATCTAAGGTTGCCAGGGAGGAATGAGTGATGGTCAGTGTCTAGAGCTTGGACAGTGGGGATGGATGGCCTGGGTTGGAATCCTGGATCTTGTTTTGTTAGCTGTTTGATCTTAGCATCTTTCTTAACTTCTCTAGTGCTTTGGTTTCCCATATCCGGAAAATGGTGATAACAAATCTCAAAGAGTTGTAGAGACTAAATGAATCAACATATGTAAAGTGTTTGGAACCATGCTCGGTGTAGAGTAAGTGCTGTATGTGTATTAGTTATTATTTCTAAAATCATTATAATAATTATTCTTTAGGCACAGAGTTTCCAGGTTGAATGAGAAGCCCCATATACCAGACCTGGGCACAAACTGTGCAAACGAAGCTACTATTTTAGGGACATTGTCCCTAAAATCTAGACAGCTTTAGTTTTCAACCAACAGACTTTCCAAATCCCAGTACAAGGAGAGAGTTGGAGAGAAAGCTGAAAATTATCTACTTGGCTATTCTTTCCTGGTTTCTGAGCAGTGAGATTCCTGCCAAGTGGCAGGATACTCCCTGTGGATAGGTAGGGTGGGGAAAGACTGACAAATAGTATGTTTTTAAGGATACATTTTATTGCCCATGTATTACATTTTGGCTACATTATGGGTTAAACATGGTTTTGTTTTTTTTTTTATTATCCTTTGAAGTGAACTTAATAACTGCTTCCATGGGAAAAACATACATTGAATTCCATAATAAATGATTCATAAATAAGGACAATCCATTTGTTGGGGAATTTATGTATGTCTGAAAGAAGTTTAATAATATCTAAAAGGGCCTGCAATAGGATTGCTCAGTAAAATTCCAGAGAACTTTCAAAGAGCAAAATCCTGTGAAACCAGAAAGCCCAACACCAGAACCCAGTATCAGCTTAATCAGGTCCCTTCTTTATAAACTGCAGTCTCTGTATTGGGGCAGATTGATCTTGGCAATCCAACTGTATTGCCAAGTTCTATAATTATAGCAACTCCTCCAAAATGTGTTCAAAATTTGGTTCTAAGCCACAGCTCTGCCCACATTCCTTTACTACTTCCGACCATGACACCCAGCACTGATGTTTTGAAAAAAACATTTTAAATCCTCTTTATAACCATGTTCATCAACTGGGCTAAAAGTCTTAAAGACCAGCCACCTTCTAAACTCATCCGGCCTCAGGGTTTGCCAGAGCTGGGCACCCGCTGTAGCCACCAGGAGTGTCCTCTACCTGGAACCCCTGTCCTACAGAAGAGCTTGTTAGATCATGAATCATGAAGCAAGTGCAGTATTCTAGGGCCATATTTAGTGGGATTTGCTACAAGGGCACTCTTCCTTATGAGTATCACTACAAGGCTGAAAAGAAATCTATAAATTACTAGTAACTGGCAGGTATCACAGGCCCACAGTTCCTTTCCTTTTCCCAGGCACTTGCTCCCATCAAAGAACTTCATAAAAATGAAAGTCTTTACCCTTTGGTTACTTCAGGCTATTTGTTGTTTGGCTACAAACTAGGTTGTATGATAGAAATCACTAAAAAATGAAAACCATATTTAACCACCAAATAACTATCCATTTGATTAAAAGAAACAGCATCCAAAAGAACATCGTGGGCTTCCCTGGTGGCGCAGTGGTTGAGAATCTGCCTGCCAATGCAGGGGACACGGGTTCGAGCCCTGGTCTGGGAAGATCCCACATGCCGCGGAGCAACTGGGCCCGTGAACCACAACTACTGAGCCTGCACATCTGGAGCCTGTGTTCTGCAACAAGAGAGGCCGCGATAGTGAGAGGCCCGCGCACCGCGATGAGGAGTGGCCCCCGCTTGCCACAACTAGAGAAAGCCCTCGCACAGAAACAAAGACCCAACACAGCCATAAATAAATAAATAAATAAATAAATAAAAATTAAAAAAAAAAAAAAGAACATTGTAACAGAATTTCAAGAATACTCATATCCAGCAAAAGGCAGAAAGTTGGTTTATTTATGTTGGTTCTTGCTAAAGACATGTCATACCTAGAGATGGGGTTCAAACAGAAGAACTCAGGTCACTGTTTCTGGTCTCAGGTTTGAATTTGATCAGTTAAACTCTATAAGCATTTATTCCGTACCTACTTAGAGAAGTCCTTGTATTAGCATCAGGAAATAGAGATAAGACAATAATGACAGCTAAATTTTGCATGCTTACTGTATTCCAGGTACTCTACAATGCATTTTCTCATTTAATCCTTACAATAATCCCAGGAAGGAGTTATTATTATTATCCCCATTTATGATGAAAAAACTATAGCAAGGAGACCTTAAAAAACCTGCCCAAGGATACATGGCCGTAAATGACTGGAGGTCTATCAGGCAGTCTGACTCAGAGCCCTAGTTCTTAACCACTGAGTAATACTGTCTCTCACAGTCCCTGACCTAAGGAGTTTAATCTAGAGCAAGTTTACATCTAAAGCCATGACAATGCAAGTACAGACATTATGACATAAGGCGGGATAAGGTAAGTACTATAAAAGGTGCAGAAGGCTCTGAGATTCACATCCAGTGCGAAGGAGCAGTGAAGCTCCCATGGGGAATCAGGACCTCAAATGGACTTTAAAAGATGCTTAGGTCTTAGGTGATGCAAGGGTGGTGATGATGATGGAGGAAGAGCCAGTCTCCCAGTCTTCTAGGAGGAAGGAACAGTGTGGGTGAGTTCAGGAAGAGGGCAGGAGCAGGGAGGGTGACAGCAAATAGCACAGTGTGGCTGGAAGTTAAGGGACACGTAGGGAGGAAGAGGGAGAAGGAAATGGAAAATACCGCTGGCAACATGACTGCAGAAAGCTCCTAATTCCAGGCTCAGAAATGTATCTGGAATTTTGCAAGCTGTGGGACACCATTATAAACTTTTAAGTCAGGAATTCCTGTTGACAGAATGGAATCATAATGGTACTGGAGAGGGTGGGATGGAATCTTCAAGACTTGGAAACTAAATGGTTGTCGGGGGGAGGGGAGGACAATGGCACCTGTACTGGGTTGAATGGTGGCGTCCCCACAAAATACATCCATGTCCTAATCCCTGACCTTATTTGGAAAAAATGTCTTTGTAGATGCAATTAAGTTGAGGATCTTGAGATGAGATCATCTTGGATTATCTGTGTGGGCCCTATACCCAACAATAAGTGCCCTTATAAGAGAAAGGCAGGGGAAGATTTGAGACAGAAAGAAAAGATGTAGAGAAGAAGAGGAGGCAAGGTGGCCATGAAGGCAGAGATTGGAGTGATGAGGCCACAAGTCAAGGAATGCCAACAGTCACCAGACTCTGTAAGAGGCAAAGGATGGATTCTCCCCTGAGGCCCCCCAGAGGGAACACAGCTCTGCTGGATATTGGAACTCTGGCCTCTAGAACTGTGAGAGAATATATTTCTGTAGTTTTAAGTCATCTGATTTGTGGTAATTTGTATGGCGGTCCTAGGAAATGAATAAAAGCATTCTTACTATAAGATAGAAAAGTCTGGAAGAGAGCTGATTTTGAGAAGTGCTTAAAAACTGATCAATATGATTTACACAGTTTGTAGAAAAAATACGGCCCATAGGATAAGACAGTAAGTTGGGCAGAAAAAGCAGGGCAGAATCTCTTCCTTCCCCATATCCTAGTTGATTATCATTAGTTTTGCCTTAGTGTTTGTCTAGGTGTGCAATACATGAGCTTGCTTTAAAGGCACATTCTTGGACCCCGTATCTCCAGATTCTGATCCCTTTGGTCAGGGGTGGGCTCAGGAATACAGTTTCAAAAGCATCCCAGGTGAGTCTGACGCAAGTGATCACTTAACATGGGAGTCAGCAAACTTTTTCTATGAAGGGCCAGAGAGTAAATATTTTAGGATTTATGGGCCATAAAGTCTCTGTTGCAAGTACCTGAATCTGCTATTGTGGTACAAAAGCAGCCACTGACAATATATAACAAATGAGAGGGGCTGCATTCCAATAGAATTTTATTATGCACACTGAAATGTGAATTTCATATGTGTCATGAAATATTATTCTTTAATTTTTTTCCCCCTCAACCATTTAACAATCTACGAAAACAGGTGGTGAGCCAGATTTGGTCCACGGGCCATAGTTTGCCAATCCCAGCTTTAACATGCTGTAGTTGGCAAATTGCTGCTTCAAATGTTAGAGCTGAGATTTTTCTAGCCAGTGGCATGTCACGAAGCAGCAGGAGAGAGAGGAGTGGTGAACATCTGATGCACCAGGATCATCCCCAGCATGCTGGCAGCCTGTGCTAAAGCAGCAGCCGTGATGTGCAATCGCACGGCGAAAGGCTGCCACTCATGCGAACACGATCCTCCAGGCGTGCCATGGACTTAAAAATAGACTGAGGGCCATTGTGCTGGAGCAGTGATGGGCAAACCCAGAGTACAGGCTGGAGCCTACATGAGAAAGCTTGGTTTCCAATGGTTTCATTCCACCTTTCTCTCCCACTGAAGAATGTCTTGGAGAATGCAAGGGATTAGGAGGGATGACAGAGATGGTCCCAAATTCACTCTAATTTTTAAATCCTTTATAAATTTCAATTTGTTAAATGCAATTAGCAACAAACGACTTTCAATATATTTCACAATGTTGAATTGTAACCTGCCACTAAAAATATTAGAGAATTGCTACTTTGTTAGAGAAGGCAGGTTGTCTTCTCCCTTCCTGGGCAATCATCACTGCTGTCTCCTCTCTGTTCCTCTGGCTTTGAGTTAGTCCAGCTGCATAGATTTATTTGCAAACTTCCTCTATATGGGTTGTAGACAGAAGCAAGTAAACATAACAGAAATCCATGACCGAACCAAGATTCAATAAGATCTCAACAGGCTGAAACTCCCGGCTCAAAATAATAAGATGAAATTTAACTAGGACAAATGTAATTGTCTGCATTTACATTTAAAGAGATTTGATTATAAAAGCACAAGTTGGAGGAGAGACTTTATGAGCAGCTGTGTGATGCACCAGTTCACAGGATAAAGGCCTCAGGGATGTTTTTAACTACAGTCTCAACAAGAGCTAGTGAGATGGGGCTGCTAAAGTACTTAACATAATTTTTGGCTGCATTAATGCAATTACAATGTGCAGATGAATACAAGAGTCCACTGTACTCTGAAGTAATCAGATGACATGTAGAGTCCTTCGGCAATGCTGGGCATTAGGTTTTAAAAGGAACATTAAAATAAAATAGTAGGAAAGGTATTTAGTAATAGGAGCGTAAACAAAGGAGGAGGAACAGGGTAAGAGAGAAACTGAAAAATATATTTCATCGAGAATATTTGAAGGGGTTGGAGTTGTCAGCAGTGCTTTATGAGGAAGCACTTGGAAATATTTGGAACCAAAAGAAACATCACATTTTGAAAGTTAAACTACACAATCGAAGCATAATGGGTCAAGGCCATAAATGCATAAAGTCTATACATTTGGCTCCTGGAAAGCAGACCTGAAGGTACAAGTTAGAACACAATGCGTGCTCCTGCAGAGGTGTGGATGCCTACCAGGGGGTAGGAGCAAAAGTGAGCCACAGAAGCAGACACTCGTCTTGCCCATCCTGCACTGCCCAGGGAGAGAAGGCCTGTCCATCAGAGAAAGATGAGCACATTCTTTTGATTGGGGTTTGAAGTCATTTCACAATTTAAATCACACAACGTAAGTCTCTTCTTGTCCTTATTCCATGTTCTAGCAACCTGGTTAAGCCGGGGATGACTTGACCTTGATTCAGCTTGCCTACCAGGAGAGGATGTAATACATTGCTTATCTGAAAAATTAATAAACTTTATTTTTTAGAATGGTTTTAGGCTCACAGCAAAACCAAGTGGAAAGCACAGAAAGTTCCCATATACCCTCCACCCCACCTCCTACCACATGGACATTTGTTACAATCGATGAACCTACACTCACACTTCATTATCACCCAAAGTCCATAGTTTATATTAGGGTTCACTCTTGGCATTGTACACTCCTCATGGGTTTTCACAACTGCATGATGACCCGTATCCACCCCTGTAGTATCATACAGTACAGATTCGCTCTAAAAATCCTCCGTGCTTTGCCTATTCATCCTTCCCTTACTCTTGGAAACCACTGATCTTCTTACTGTCTCCACAGTTTTGCCTTTTCCAGAATGTCCTATAGTCAGAATCACCCAGTATGTAGCCTTTTCAGAATGGCTTCTTTCACTTAGTAACGTGCATTTCAGGTTCCTCCATGTCTTGTCATGGCTTGAGAGCTCATTTCTTCTTAGTGCCGAATAACATTCCATTGTCTGGATGAATCCCAGTTTGTTTATCCATTCACCTACTGAACGACATCTTGGTTGCTTCCAAGTTCTGGAAATTATGAATAAAGCTGCTATAAACATCTGTGTGCATGTTTTTTGGTGAACACAAGTTTTTAACTTCTTTGGGTAAATACCAAGGAGTGTGTTTGCTGGATCATATGGTAAGAGTATGTTTAGTTCTGTAAGAAACTGCTAAACTTTCTTTGAAGTGGCTTATCATTTTGCATTCCCAGCAATGAATGAGAGTTCCTGTTGCTCCACACCCCACCAGCATTTGGTGTCGCCAGTGTCCCAGATTTTGGCCATTCTAATAGATTTGTAGTGGTATCTTATTGTTGTTTTAATTTGCAATTTCCCAATGACATATGATGTTGAATATCTTTTAATATGCTTATTTTCCATCTATATATCTTCTTTAGTGAGGGGTCAGTTAAGGTCTTTTGACCATTTTTTTTTTTTTTTTAAGCAGAGGTTCTTCTTTTTTTTTTAAATTAATTAATTAATTAATTTATTTTTGTCTGTGTTGGGTCTTCGTTTCTGTGCGAGGGCTTTCTCTAGTTGTGGCAAGTGGGGGCACTCTTCATCGCGGTGCGCGGGCCTCTCACTATCGTGGCCTCTCCCGTTGCGGAGCACAGGCTCCAGACGCGCAGGCTCAGTAGTTGTGGCTCATGGGCCTAGTTGCTCCGCGGCATGTGGGATCTTCCCAGACCAGGGCTCGAACCCGTGTCCCCTGCATTAGCAGACAGATTCTCAACCACTGCGCCACCAGGGAAGCCCTCTTTTGCCCATTTTTAAATCGGGTTGTTTGTTTTCTTACTCTTGAGTTTTAAGGGTTCTTTGTATATTTTGGATACAAGTCCTTTATCAGATGTGCCTTTTGCAAATATTTTCTCCCAGTCTGTGGCTAGTCTTCTCATTCTCTTGTCATTGTCTTTCACAGAGCAGAAGTTTTCAATTGTAATGAGGTCCAGCTTATCAATTATCTCTTTCATGTACTATGCCTTTGATGTTGTATCTAAAAAGGCTTCACCATACCTAAGATCTTCCAGGTTTTCTCCTAGGAATCTTTTAATATATTTTTAAGTAAACTTTACCTTTTAGAACAATTTGAGATTTACAGAAAAATTGAAAAGATAGTACAGAGCTCCTCTAACCCCCCTCATCCAGCTTCCCCTATTACTAACTACTTACATTAGTATGATACTTTTGAAACAATTCATAAACTAGTATCGATACATTATTATTTACTGAAGTCCATAATTCTTATTCAGATTTCCTTAGTTTGTCCAATGTCCTTTCTCTTTTCTGGATCCTATCCAGGACACCAACACTAAATATAGTCTCGGCTCCTTAGGCTCCTCTTGGCTGTGATAGTTTCTCAGGCTTTCCTTGTTCTTGGTGACCTTGCAGTTTTGAGGCATACAGGTCAAGTACATTATAGAATGTCCTCGTTTGAGATTTGTATGATTATACTGCGATTATTGGTTTGGGGGAAGAAGACCACAGAAGTATAAAATGCCATATTCGTCACATCATATCAAGTGTACAATATGCATAACATGACTTATCACTGTTGATGATGACCTTGATAACCTGGTTGAACTGTATTTGTTAGTCTTCTCCACCAATTACCTTTTTTTCCTCCTTTCTATACTGTACTCTTTAGAAGGAAGTCGCCTTCTAAGCAGTTTATACGGAAGGAATGGAAGAGTATATTATGCTCTATATCCTTGAGGTAGGAGTATTTACATAAATTCTTTGGAATTCTTCTGCCAAGAGATTTGTTTAATTTCTCCCCTGTAATTTATTTATCAAATTGTTTCTATATATATATCGGCTCATGGATATTTATCCTATACTTTGGGTTATCATCCGACTCTGCTTTATTTTGTTGTGTAAATTGTTTCCGCTTTGGAGGTTGGAAGTGCTTTCTGTTGAATCTGGGCTCTCCAGTGTGTACCTAGCAATGTGGTTTTTTGTTTGTTTCTTTTTCACTTCGGTTACTTTCTTGCATGATGAGAGGCTCCAGGCTCCTCTTGTATATTTCTTGCCTCAGTCCTAGCATCCGTCATTTTTCCAATCCTCTGTTCCTTTCAGGAGAGAACAGTATTGATAAACCAAGATCTGAGTGTGGGGTGTGCTTGCTGCTGCAGGAGTGTTGTTGCCTCTTGGCCATCTCAGCTGACAGAAGAAGGAAATATATGTGTGTCTACTCACTCACGTATACAGACATATCTATAAATGTGGCATCTGCATTTAAACCGCCTTCTCATGTGAGCTGCCTAGGTGCTGAGTCACATGCAATTACCTAGTCAACTCTAAAGAGATCCGGCTTCTGTGTCTGCCTGAAGCCTACTGGCCTTTACTTGAAAAAATGCCCTGCTACACACTACTCCTCCCTTGCTTCAAACACCCACGGGGATTTTCAGTCTGGAGAAGAAAATATTTAGAAAGATATAATAGTTGCATTCAAATATCTGAGTCAGTGCTGCATAAAAGAGAGAACATTTTGGGTAGCTCCATAGGACAGAACCAGAACCAACCATTAAGCTTTTTATGGAAGACAATTTGAAGTTACCATTAAGAAAAAATATGTACAAATCAGAACGTTACTTTAAAAAAGAATGAGCTGGTCTTGAAAAGTCATAAACTCTGTATAAATAGATGTGCTCAGAGGCTGGATCACCATCAGCTTGTCCTGGATGTTATGGTGGAGATTCTTGTACTGGGCATATACTGGACTCACTGAGAGCCATGAGTCTTAAAATAAGAGCTGCTTTTATAAAAACGGTGTTAAATTCTAAGACCAAAATCTAATCCCCAAAGATTGAGATTTATTATCAAGAAATGAATAAATAAAACTCCTGATTATTATTATATAAAAAAAACCCCATATTTTAGTAAGTCTCCTTTAGTTGTTAAATATGGAAGCAAAATATACTAAAGAACAGAAGAGGCTTGTTTTTATTGAACAAGTGTGACTGAAGTAGAGGTGGATAGTATGTACTTTAATTGCTAAGATTACAGCAAATATTTGAACCATTGCAACAACCTCATGCAGAGAAAAGATTTCAAGCGTTATTTTACATCTGCTGTATGCTGTGTGCTAGTTCATCTGATGAGAAGCTTCTGGGAGAGCATCCAAGGAAATCAGGTAATTCTGAACACCTTTTCCAGAAATGCTGCCAGGTTTTTTTTTCTCTTTACCTCTCCTTTTCCTCAAAAATTACGCACATGGGAGCACGTGTAGGTGCAGGCACACACATACACTTTCACTCCCCTTAAGTAAGTGATAAAGATCTAATCATGTCACCAACACATCACTAGCAACCCAGATGTTCCTATTCAGGAAAAGAATAACACAAACTCTACAACAGGAGATGAAAGAGCTTCCTAAGTTAAGCTTTCAATAAACACGGCCATGGCATCCTGTGGAGGGTAACTGCATTTACACAAGCACCTATGTTCCTATAAACTATGCACGATGAAGTCGTCAGGAATTTAAATGAAAAAAAAAGTACTTCAACTGAGTCAATGAGAATGGCTGACTCATCTAATTTTTCTTCTTTTTAAATTTTTTAACAGCAAGGCAAATTTTTATTTATTTATCTATCTATCTATCTATCTATCTATCTATTTATTTATGGCTGTGTTGGGTCTTCGTTTCTCTGCGAGGGCTTTCTCTAGTTGCGGCAAGTGGGGGCCACTCTTCATCGTGGTGCGCGGGCCTCTCACTATCGCGGCCTCTCTTGTTGTGGAGCACAGGCTCCAGACGCGCAGGCTCAGTAATTGTGGCTCACGGGCCTAGTTGCTCTGCGGCATGTGGGATCTTCCCAGACCAGGGCTTGAACCCGTGTCCCCTGCATTGGCAGGCAGATTCTCAACCACTGCGCCACCAGGGAAGCCCGCGAGGCAAATTTTTATTGCCTCGTGTTCATCCCTTCCCAGTATATTTTGTGGTGACAACAATCACAACTCAGTTCCACTCTCCATCTTTCCAATTTCTGGGGTCCAAGGTCCACAATGGAGCTTGCGGCTGAAAATGACCCATGGATACCACCAGTATGTTGTAAAGAGAGAAGAAAAAAATTATAAAGAAATTTATTTCTTTAAAAAATGATCTTTTATAAAATCTTAACTACAATATATTTTCCATCTAAAAATGCCCACTCTGTTGAGAGGAGAGAAACAATTTCTTTGCCGTATTGTAGCCATAATGATTCAGCAGGTTCCTATTTTCCCATATTAGCAGGGATTTCAAGAATATTTGCAAATCTCAAAATCAAAACACCAGGCACTATGAATTTATGACACATTTTATTTTTATTAATAAAATTCTATGCATGACAATAATCAGAATTATGTACAAATGCAGTTGACATGATTTTTAAAAAGCGCTGGAACAATTAAAGTATTTGGATAGTTCTATAAACATAGAAAAAATGAAAACCAATAGAGTAAAACTCTACTCAGTTGAACCCAACTCATTTATAATTTATAAAAATCTAGCAAATGCCAGTCTTGAGTTAATAACTCTTTTAAGATGATAAAGTTCATAACTTTTAGCAACAAATTATGATAGAAAAATTAAAATAATCAATGAAATAGAATAGCAGACACTGCCGGCTACCAACTCTATAATCAGTCTGCCCTTCTTTCTTACTACCAGGATGTTTGGCTTATTTGAGATGGCAATGTTTCCAGCTAAAAAATTACACTTCCCAGGCTGTGGAAGTGGCCAAGTGACAATTCTGTCCAATGAGATGTAATTGGAAGGCATAGGGTAGCCTTCAGGGAAGGGAAATTCAGGGAACGTTGTTTAAAAGAGCAAGCTCAACTTTTCACCTTTTGCTCTGTGCCTTTCCTCTTGTCTCTGCCTGGAAAAAAGTTCAATGTTGGAAACTACAGAAAGGATCTTGAGTCTAGGAGGATGATAGCCACCTATGAAGGAAGGTGGAGAGTGAAGTCAAGAAGCAAGGGTCTCCTATGACATCCTGAGCTATGGTATAAACCATGCAGTGGTTCTTTAAGATGTCTTATTACATGAAAGGGGGAAAAACTAATTTGTTTAAGCCACTCTTAGTGAGATTTCTACTGCATGTTGCCAAACCAATTTTAACTATAAAGCTAATGCCGAGCACCCTCAAGTAATTTAAAAATACCCACTTGAAAACAGCTAATAGACTAACCACTACCCAACTGTTCTCACAGCAGATCTCCTGAGGACCTCTACTCTGAAATATTGCTGGCTGAGTTTGAATAAGTATGTGCTCCTGGAAGTAATGTACTGTTTTCATTAAGAATATTTTAAAATTAAAATTGTCATTGTTTGAGGGATGATGTGTGCCAAAGCATTACACAGTGTTCAAGTAAAATGAAATACTGTTATGTGTGCAGTAATTAGTTTCAGTTATTGAGCTTTCCTATACAATGACACAATGCTAAACCCAAGAGAAAACATCAGTAAACATACTCCAAAAACACTCATTAGGAAGAAACCAGAATGATTCTGTGAAAGAAAATGCTGTTTTTCACAGCATTTTTGATGAGCGTTTTAAAGTGAAGAGATAATTAAAAACTGGCCTAACTTTGTGGGGAGTTACACTGTGCATCCATCAACATGTGCTTCTGAGAGGGTCTCAGCGAAACTGCGTCAGGCTCTGATGGGACAGGAACTAGCTATTGATTATCATGTCTAATTTTAGTTATCATACTTAGATTGGCATATCAACAAAGATAGAATATACTGTAAATTTAGATGAAGTACTGTAACAGGCTAAATTAAATTGATTGTTAAAGATGGCAAACACCAAGAACACTACAAAGATCATATATAATAACCAAAACCAAGCCCTGTGGTTCAGGTTCAACAATTAATGCTGGATGAATAAAATGAAGTGTCCCCAAAGCTTCTGCCACTCTCCCAAGGTTGTGCTTCTGTTTGATGGGGATAAAGATTATTAGACTCAACAAAGGTTGTCAAGAAGAAATATTCAGAGGAAGGGTATATTCACATACAGATATTCACAAATGTGTTATCTGTATGTTAAAATCAACATGTCGATCAACAGATATTTACTGACAAGTAGGCACTTCAGCATCTGGTCGGAGAATAAAGGTAAACGAGGTGGGGAAAAAATCAGTGTGGGGCTGCGTGGAGCTGGGTATAAATGCCATAGCACTGCCAGCATGTTGTATCAGCTGGAAGCTGTTGTTCTCATTCCTGAGCATGCATCAGTATCACCTGGGGGGATGTAGAACAAAAACAAAGATGCCTGCATCCCACACAAGAGTTCAGGTTTCAGTTGTTCCAGGACCCAGTCCAGGTAAAATATTATTTAAGAAAACACCTCAGGTGATTCTGATGTCAGGTAGGGTTGAGATTCCCTGGGCTGGAGTGATAGAGGATGGGCCTTGAGCTGGACCTTGGGGATGGGCAGCACAATAGATCAGTGGGGAGAAGGAAGATGAGTATTCTAGAAGGGGAAACAGAAAAGGGATGGAGGAAGGAATGACCAAGGGCAAAAAGCAGTGATGAACAGTGGAGATAGTGTATTAGAAAGTTCTGGGAAATAAAAAATACATATGATACATACATATGTAAGATGGGACCAGTTCATAGACATTTTTAAAAACAGTGGTAGGAAATGGAAAATTCTGGGCAAGGAAGTGACCATGTGACAACAATAGTAGGGCAAGGACCATAATGGATTAGGGCCAGTGCAGAGAAACAGGAGCAGGAAGAACAGCTAAAGGCAGATGCAAAAGTCCCAGGTGGAATGACTGGAGCGGGGGCAAACTAGGCAGAGTGCGTAACCTGGAGAAAAGAACCTTTGGGGGCACGGAACCAAGATCACTGGAGGATGCTGGGGACACCAAAGGAGAAGGGGGAGGAACAAAATGAACAGAGACGTTGAAGGAGCTGCAGACAACTGAGAAAGAGGGAACCAAAAATCCAGGTTGAGAGAACCCTGTGAAAAGGGAAAAAGAAACTGTACATTGCAAGGACCCTGTCTCAGCAGGGAGGCAGGGTGAATGAAGGAACAGAGCCCACACAGTATTTAAAGATGCTGTATGAGGTTGGGGGTGGGAAGGGAAAAATGGGCACTCCAGCAAAGAATTACAGGTTGCAGTGGAGCTGGTTTGGTAAATGCGTGAGATCTTACAGCTCATGGAGAGTGAAAAACGATTGCTCTGCCCAGTATATACAGGTGAAATGGAATTAAGGTGAGAGTACGGGATGTAAAAGAATATTTTCCATGTGCAAACTCACTTGCACTTTGGGGTGGAAGGAGATACATAACAAGGACCTTCTGTTCATGCTCGGCCCTTGTGAGAGGGGAGCATGTATGGGGTGAAGCGGGAAATTAGTGTGTCACTAGCTAGTGCAGTCTCTGTCCCTGGAGATCCTTAAGCAGAAATAAATACAGAATCTTCCCTGAAAAGGGTAAAGAGATTTTCATCTCCAGCCAGAGCAGGTGATAAGTGCAAGATCCAGAGTTACAAATTATCAGAGGTGAAGGCTATCCCAGGGGCAGGAAATGATGGGGAGCTTGGTGGCTCAACCACGGGCATTCTTAGTGGGGAGGCGACCACTACATCTCAGCCACAGGAGCCCATTACTGTCTTATTAGCAGACTGATTCACAGGCCTACATAGCTCACTGAACTCCCCTACCCCAAGAGGGACTCCTACCTAAACCTCAAAACACTTCCTTACTCTTTGCAGGGAGAATCTGCTGAGCGCCCCCCCACCCCCACCCTGCCCGCCGCTGCTGCTGTCTTCCGTGTGCAGTTACCTGGGCTGGAAGAATGTTGGCAACACTGTCAGCAAGGCAGCAGGGGACAGCCAGGAAGGGGGAAGCAGGCTTCATGGGGAGGAAGGACCACGGAAGTGATGCACTTAGTTGGAGAGGTTAAGTCTAAGGTATGTCCAGAACATCTAGGCAGGCACAGCTGTAGGTGGTCAGAGTAATAGGAGCAGAGCCCAGGAGAAGGGCCAGGCTGGACTTCTGCTTGGGAATCTGCTCTCAATGGGGGCTCCCTGTCCCAAGAGTGGGTGAGCTTACTACAGGCACAGCACATTGTCAGCCCTCAAACATCTGCTGAATGACTGGAGCAGATGAACCTCGGGGCACCTCTAATGGGGGCCGGGGGGAGTAGAAAGAAGAGTTAAAGAAAAGAGACAGAAAGGAGAGGGTCAGTGGGTGGGACTACTGGAAAGTTCAACACCATGAAAGTCAAGGGGAGTGATTCTGGGTAGTCCCATTTTCACTTATTAGATTGATAAAGATTGTCACTAGGGAGAACCGCTCAGGTTTTTGGGGAGTGCAATTGCTACTGGGGATGTGAACAGCTTCTACAAAGCAATCTGGCAACAGACATCAAAACCTTCCCAACGTATGCACAGCCTTTACTCAGGAATACTTTTTCTTGGGTTTATCATTTGGAAATATGAAAGAATATGCACAAGACTTAGCTACAAAATAGTTAACGTGGCTGGAATGCTCTAAGATGAATCCCAATGATCTCTGCCTCCTGGTATTCACACCCTTGTAAAATACCTTTCTTTCCCTTGAGTGCGGGGCTGCACTAGTGACTTGCTTCTAACAAAGAGAATGTGGCAAAGGGGATGGGATGTCACTTCTTTGATTAGGCTATGTAGGATTGTGACTTCTGTCTTGCTGTCACTCTCCCCAGCATAGTAAGTGCATGCTATCATTTTAACACGTCCGGGGTAAAGAAGGATTCCTCTTGCTGGCTTTGCTAAAGCAAATTGGCATGCTGGGAAGACCCACACGGCAAGGAACTGAGAGCCACCTCCAGCCCACAGCCAGCTAGAAACTGAGGCCCTCAGTCCAGCAGCCTTTGAGGAAGTGAACTGTGCAACAATCACATGAGCTTAGAAGTGCATGTGTCCTTGGTTGAGCCTTCAGATAAGACTCAGTTCTAATAACACCTTAATTGCAGACTTGTAAGACATCCTGAAGCAGAGGGCTCAGCTAAGCCACGCCCAGATTCTTGACCCACAGAAACTGCGGGTTCTCTTAAACCAATAGGTTTTAGAGTAATGTTTTATGCAGCAATAGATAACTGAGTTAACTACAGTGCTATTTGTAATAAGAAATAAATGGAAACAAACCAAAATGACCAGGTATTGGTTGAATAAAAAAGTATACAAATATGATATAATTCACCTACTAAAATTATGCTATAGATGAATATAAATACTTATGAAATATGTCTGCAGTGTATTCATTATATTTTTTAAAAGTTCAAAATATTCTGTGCCACAAAACCATTATTTGGAATAAATATGTTTTATATATGTGCAAATAGAAAGGAGTCAGTAGAATTATACATAGAAAGGTGTTAATAGTAGTTATCAAATCATTGCATTAAGCGTGTTTTGGGTTTTTTGGTTTTCTTTCTTCTGCTTATCTATACTAAAAAATTGTTTAAAATGACTGTGCACTGCATGATAATAAAAAGCACAATTAAACGTATGAGTAAGAGGAAAAGAACAATAAATGGGGATCATCAACAACATAGAATACCACAATAAATTAAGGAGGTTTCATTCATTCTTTTTATCGATTGCCTTCTATGTGCCACGGTGAAAACTGAGAAGAGTTATTTGATTTGATTTGGCCAGAAAGAAACAACTGGTTAACTAAGACAATGTGGCATCATCTCTTAATCAGTGGAAGAAGGGTAAGTGACTAGTTCCTACTGGCTGGATGTACTTGATGGTATACAATATAAACAAAGAAATAGAAGAATTTCAAAGAATGTTACAGAGACACCATAATTGCTACAAATGGATAGGATTACATGGACAACACCTAAAATTGATACATGGTATAAATAATAAGAAAATTGACATCAATTGGACAAAACAGAGGTAACAAAGTTACAAAAATGAGAGGGACTAGGCAGTGCAAATACAAATAGACAAGATGTGTACATACTACAGAGGAAGAGAAATGTATTGTTGCTAAGGAAATCTTAATACTGTTTTGATTTTTTTTGGCCTGGCTGATCTCTTTCTTCAGAATACAGGTAATTTTAGGGCAGAAACTTGAGTTTCTTCCATTGTATTGGCCTTATTAAAAAATATACCTATACAATAATCATTCAAAGTTTGATTCTAATGATAATTATGTGAGAAAAATATTAGATCAAGTTAACTATCAAAGAAAACTGTTGTTCATTTTGTAGCTCAACATTTCAAAAATTTTTCTAGGAAACAGCCCATAAAAAAGACAACCACCCAATATAAAAAAACTCTTCAGGAGACAAATCAACTCTTTGGGGCAGCAAGATATCACACTGAAAAAAAACTAAAAAGTTATTGTTTTTTTTGCATTAAAAACATTTGAAGTACAGCTGATTTACAATGTTTCAGGTGTACAGCAAACTATGTACAGTTATACATACATATATATACATATATGTGTGTGTATATATATATTCTTTTTCAAATTCTTTTCCATTATAGGTTATTACAAGATACTGAATATAGATCCCTGTGCTATACAGTAAGTCCTGTTGTTTATCTATTTTATATATAGTAGTGTGTATCTATCTGTTAATCCCAAACTCCTAATTTATCCCTCCCCCTTCTCTCCCCTCTGTCTTCTGTCTGTGAGTCTATTTCCCTTTTGTAAATAAGTTCATTTGTATCATTTTTTTAGATTCCACATGTAAGTAATATCATATGATATCTGTCTTTGTCTGACTTACTTCACTTGTAGGATAATCTCTAGGTCCATCCACGTTGCTGCAAATGGCATTATTTCACTCTTTTTTATGGCTGAGTATAAAAAGTAATTTTAATTTCCCAACATGTCTCCCTTATTCTCGGGGAGAAAGCTATGAACATGAAACAACAGCTCCTAGAACAAGGAACTCAAACACTAAAACTACCAAGGTCTTTGCAAACAAATGCAGAGTTAATTACAGATTCTGCTTCTGTTTAGACACACACAAAGCTGTGTCTGGGTACAAACCAACAAGTGGATGTGAATAAGTTTTGAATAAGTGAACCATTGATGGTAAACATGTAAAATGATGAAACTGTAACTAAGGCTTAGGGTTGGAGGAAAAATTTAGGATTATTTTCCCTGCCTGGTTTCTGTGGTCCAATGAGTAGAATTCTAAGGAACTTTTTTCATGCAAGTTTATGAAAACAGAAATGAGGAGCCACAGCATAAATGTATGGTACATGAAGCATCGCATGGGGATAGAACTGCAGAGGGTGAACACAGAACTGAGCAAGTCTGCATTCAAAACCGGGAAATGAGTGACATATCTTACTTCCTGGATGTAGAGAGGATCCAGCTGTCTTTCCCCTAAACCCCAACACACACGGAGAACCTACATGAATAGCAGACAGAGATAATCAGCTGGGACAGCCAAGAAGCACCAGCACCCCAAAATACAGACGATGCGAATGAATGACCCTTGGGTTTCTGAATGAAACTTTTTCTTTCTAAAAAATGTTGTTCACTCTGTTTAAATGGCACACTATAAAAATGGCACTGTAACTTGTAATTTTGAGATATAAAATGTGAAACAGAAAACAAGGGGTTATAAATCAGCGGGAGACCAATTAAGATACTTAGACTGTCATTCAAAAACATTCCACAGAATGTAATAAAATGAGTGGGTGGTTGGTTCTATTTTAATAACTGAAGGCTGCAGGAAGATTTTATTTCTTCAAACTATCAGCCAAATATATCCAGGACTGACTGGAACATGGAAAGCACGGTTTTACGTTATGCTAAGCTAAAAAAATGAAATGTCTCAAAAGACTGCATCTGAACAGTGTTCTGATTCGCAGCAAGGCTCACTTGACAATAAACTACCCTTTATGCGCAGTATTTTGTGCAGTTAATTTCATAATCAAATTATATTCAGCTGTTATTCTACCACTTCGTCATAAATATGAAAGCAACCAATGTTCCTCAATGAGGGTGGGCTGGTATTTGGGGCAAGAGAATTCCTCCTTGTGCCGGACTATTTTGCACAACCAAAACTGCCTCCTAGACATTTCCAAATGTTTCCTGAGTGGAATGGGGTCTTGTGGTAGTGATGACAATAATCACCCATCGAAAACAATTGATTTTGACTGTTGTGAAATTTGTGTCCTTTAACTGGCATAACCATTTGCTTCTTTGAAAAATGGATCCATATTTAGAAACCAAATAAAACCTGGAAATACTGTTAACATTCCAAATTGTAGGCTTCTAATAATACATATAAAATTTGCAAGGAATAATTATAATAATGCATTATGATGAAGTATTCAATCATAAAATGTTTTAGAGTTTAATTGGATTTATCTTTTAATTTATAGGCCTGAACCGTAAGGTAAAGGCTGATTTCTCCTGAAACAAGACAGTATTTAATAAGGAATCCTGATGTTTCTTGACTTTCCATGCTGGAAGGGATTTTAAGAGCTCGACTGGTCCAACTGCCTAAGACATCTGTAAAAACAGGTGACAAGGTGGAGGTTCTTATAAACCAAGGGTATGCAATCAACAAAACGGAAGAATCCAAGTCTCTTGACTTTTAGGGGACAGTTCTTTCCTTTAGTTTACAAATTTTGGGATTTCAAGACCCCACGATATTTTTAAAAAATTGAAAACTAACAAGAGGTCACTAAGTTGTCCACCATTTAAATATGAAAAACACCCTGTCATCTATCACGATGATTTCATAAAAGAAAAGCCATTCTAACACCAAAAAATGTAGCAGCTACACAAAAGACTGCCCATTAGGCTGAAAACTTCATCATGGACCAGTGTGTACAGGCTCCAATATACCACTTGATTATTTTACCAGTTCCTTATTTCTGATCCCCATTGCAGGCATTCAGTCAATGACTACTAAGGTTTATTAGGTCTTCTTTTAAAAATGCTACTGGGATGTAACTATCAGTACGTGATCAAACTGTAAAAATTAAATATCTTACCACTGAAGAAGGCAAAGTCTAGGTATATAAAATTTCATTCTTCCTCAACAGACCAGTTGCCTGCTGTGGAAGTTTCAAGCTTGGGGATCTACCTTGTCATTTAACTAAATTATCATTGCCTTTGAAGCAGTCATCCCATGCTTTTCCTCAGCACTTTTGGCTTGTGATGTGCAGCTCTGGTGAACATGGAAAACAAAGTGGAGCTAGGAACTCCCCACCCTCTGAAAAGACACTGCCCTGCATTCCTGAGTCTACAACCTGGGACCAACACCAACTCAATAGCAGAGTCTTTAGTGGCATCATGGGGTACCCAGCCTTGATCTAACATCTCCTGCTAGATAACATAGGAAATGTTTCTTGGGAGTAATTTCAGTTAACTAAGAGAAAGAAAGCCCCTGAGAGAAAAGGAATGAACGTTAAAACTAGAGTTTGGAATTAACATAAACACACTACTATATATAAAATAGATAACCAACAAGGGCTTACTGTATAGTACAGGAAACTATACTCAATATTTTGTAATAACCTATAAGGAAAAAGAATCTGAAAAAGAACAGGTATATATGTATGTATAACTGAATCACGTTGCTGTATACCTGAAACTAACACAACACTGTAAATCAATTTTAAAAAACTTCAATTAAAAAAAAACAAAATAAAACAAAAAAAAAACTAGATACTCCATCTCTCTCCCTATAGGTTTACAAATTTTTTTCTTTCTCACTGAATTTTTAAAATTTTGTTCATTTGTTTTTAGTGTCCAAAGGTACAGGAATAAGAGAACAAAGATAAAGTGTTCTATCCATTGAATTAAACAATCCATTTTCCAAGAGATTGATCATAATTCTAATTAGAGTAACAGTGGTCTTTTTAATATTTCCTAGAATGATCAGATTTACATGAAACTATAGCCTGCCTTTGATTTTCAGCTTTTCTCCTTTACTCTAGGATTCTCGCTGGGCTCCTGCACATCTGCATCTCACTGGTTGCATTGATCACCCCTTAAGCTGCCACCTGCTATCGCCTCCCACCTTTGATCCTTTGCCATCAACAGTGTAGTCTTCAAACAGCACTGCTGTGTTCTAACTGCAAAAACAAGTACCCTCCTCAGTGGAAAAATACCACATTCCAGCTTGGTAAAGCAGGTGGTGTGTTTCAGAGGATGGAGCAGAAAGTAGTATCTCTTCCTTTCAAACAAGAAGGAAGACTATTAGCACATCAGCAAATAAAGTCGTGCTCGATGAATTTTAAGTGCTGCCTCACAAACGAAAATGTGGCAAAATCTGAAAAATCAGCTTTTAGAAAGTGTTTCAGTCCATTTGTCAAACCCAACCTCTGAGCTTTTTTTTTTAACCGATTTTCCCATCTTTCGAATAATGTGGATAGACCAGATGATTTTCAAGATGCGCATACTTCTTTTTGCTCTGTGAGATAGAAAACCTGACATTTGTGACAACATCCTGGCGTATTACAATGACCATCACACACAGCACTACTCTGGGACGTACAGTGCAGATGCCTGACACGTTTTAGAGGTATCACCCAGACGAAATAGCCTATTTCATTTCTAGCCCAGGAAGGCAGAATAAAAGGCTTGTGTTTTCACTTTCTGTGGATAATTAGAATTTATATAATTAAATTACTCAGTCTGGGAAATAAAGAGCAAGCAACAATCATATTTGGACTTTGAAGTTTCAGCTATAGGCTCAGAAAAACTTAGTGTTTTTTCATTTCTGTTCTTGAAAGAAGGTTTTTCTTTCCCCTATTAAAGTTGGTTCCTCTGAAGCCAAATAGGACACATGAACTTTCAATAACGTGAAGACAAAACACCATAACCAAGAGTGGGAACTGTCCCTCTGCCACCGACAGATCCCTGCAAATGCAGGGAATTCTGCCAGTTTTGACTGGGGCTAAGAAAGAAGAAGACTTACACCAAGCAGAGTGATGTCCTTCACGGCAAACACCTCTGCCATTGGGTAACTTCCAGATGTGACAACTGCTACCGAGGGCCATGCTGTCATCACCCTGATGCCATAGACACACAAAGAAATAGTTTTCCATTTTTGCACATAGTTTCACCATACACTGAAGGAATGGCTGAAGCAGAAGTTACATTTTTTTGCCATGGATGCTGGAGCAGATTTGCAAACTGGTGGATTCACATTTGAGATCAAAGGAAGCCAACATCAGACTCAGTCAGCTCAGCTGGGCATGATTCCGAAGGAAATGCAAGCAGCTTTATAATTCCAACATAATAGTGCCTTCCTCTATTTACAAGGGTGGTAACAGGAGGAGTGATTCAGTACATATAGGAAATGCTGAGTCCGGAAACATCAAACGCATCAATGAAAAGCTGTGGAAACCTGTTCCTTACTAGATGTGTTGCCCTGGCCTCCTACTTGTCCAGAGAGTAGGCAATAACCTTGTCCCTGGGTGGCACATTCAGGTGGGTTCAGTGGCTGCCACTCTTTGTCACTGCTAAGTGGAGTTTGCCATGATGTGATGAATGACCAGGGAGCCCTCATGGCCAAGAGCAATGGATAAAAGCCCACTTAATCAGATTCCTACAGAACACCTATTCAGTGGAGAAAAGGGTGTAGGTTTTTTTAAAAAATTGAAATATATTAATTGATGTATAATATTATGTTAATTTTAGGTGTAATACTTGATGATTAGACATTTGCATATATTATGAAATGATCACCATGATAAGTCTAGTAACCATCTATCCCCAAAGTTATTACAATATTATTGACCATACTCCTTATACTGTATAGTACAAACCTGTGACTTATTTATTTTATAACTGGAGGTTTGTGCTTCTTAATCCCCTTCACCTATTTTCCCTACTCTCCTACCCCTCCCTTCTGGCAGCCAGGCATTTGTCCTCTGTATCTATGACTCTGTTTATGTTTTGTTTTGTTTGTTTGTTTGTTTAGATACAACATATAAGTGAGATTATGTGGTATTTGTCTTTCTCTGTCTGACACTTCACTTAGCGTAATAACTTCTAGATCCATCCATGTTGTCGCAAAAGGCAAAACTTCATTTTTTTTTATGGCTGACAAAATTCTACTGTGTATATATGCCACATCTTCTTTATCCATTCACCGATTGATGGACACTTAGGTTGCTTCCATATGTTGGCTATTGTAAATAATATTGCAGTAAACACTGGGGTGCACATATCTTTTCAAATAGTGCTTTTGTTTCCTTTGGGTAAACACCTGTAAGTGGGATTGCTGGATCATACGGCAGCCCTATTTTTAACTTTTTGAGGAATCTCCATACTGTTTTCTATAGTAGCTGCACCAATTTACATTCCCACCAACAGTGCACAAGGGTTCCCTTTTCTCCACATCCTTGCCAACACTTGTCATTTTTTGTCTTTTTGATGACAGCCATTCTGACAGGTGTGAGGTGCTATCTCATGGTGGTTTTGATTTGCATTTCCCTGATGATTAGTGATGTTGTGCATCTTTTCGTATGCCTGCTGGCCATCTGTACATCTTCTTAAACGTCTATTCAGGTCCTTTGCCCATTTTTTAATTGGGCTGTTTGGGTTAGTTAGTTTGTTTTTTGATGTTGAGTTGTATGAGCTATTTGTATATTTTGGATATTAACCCTTTATCAGTTATGTTGTTTGCAAATATCTTCTCCCATTCAGTGGGTGGATTTTTGTTTAGTTTAGAGTTTCTTTTGCTATGCAAAACCTTTTTAGCATTATGTAATCACATTTGTTTATTTTTGCTTTTGTTTCCCTTGCCTGAGGAGACAGATCCAGAAAAATATTACTAAGACCGATGTTAAAGAGCATATTGCCTGTGCTTTTTTCTAGAAGTTTAATGGTTTCCATCTTGGATTTAGCTCTTTAATCCATGTTATTTTTTGTACACAGTGTGATAAAGTAGTTCAGTTTGATTCTTTTGCATGTAGCTGTCCAGTTTTCCCAATACCATTATTGAAAGGGCTGTCTTTTCCCCATTGTATATCCTTACCTCCTTTGTCACGGATTAACTGTCCATAGAGTATGAGTTCTTTTGTGGGTTCTCTGTTCTGCTCCATTGAACTATGTGTCTGTTTTTGTACCAGTACCATGCTGTTGTGGGTTTTTTTGTATTTTAAAAAATTCATTAATTTTTTTATTGATGTATAGTTGATTTACAATGTTGTATTAGTTTCAAGTGTTCAGCAAAGTGATTCAATTATACATACCTCCATATATATATATATATATATATATATACACACATTCTTTTTCAGATTCTTTTCCCATATAGGTTATTATAAAATATTGAGAATAGCTCCCTGTGCTATTCAGTAGGTCCTTGTTGTTTATCTGTTTTATATATAGTAATGTGTATATGTTATTCCCCAAATCCTAATTTATCCATCTCCCTACCTTACCCCTTTGGTAACCATAAGTTTGTTTTCTATATCTGTGAGTCTGTTTCTGTTTTGTAAATAAGTTCATTTGTATCATTTTTTAAGATTCCACATATAAGTGATATCATATGATATTTGTCTTTCTCTGACTTACTTCAATTGTATGATGATAATCTCTAGGTCCAGCCATGTAGCTGCAAATGGCATTATTTCATTCTTTTTTATGGCTGAGTAGCATTCCATTGTATATATACACCACATCTTCTTTATCCATTCATCTGTCAATGGACATTTAGGTTGTTTCCATGTCTTGGCTATTGTATAAATAGTGCTGGTATGAACACTGGGGCTCATGTATCTTTTTGAATTATGGTTTCCTCTGGGAACATGCCCAGGAGTGGGATTGCAGGATCATATGGTAGCTCTATTTTTAGTTTTTTGAGGAACCTCCATACTGTTCTCCATAGTGGCTGTACCAATTTACATTTCCACCAACAGTGTAGGAGGGTTCCCTTTTCCCCACACTCTCTCCAGCATTTATTATTTGTAGACTTTTTGATGATGGCCATTCTGATTGGTGTGAGATAATACCTCACTGTAGTTTTGATTTGCATTTCTCTGATAATTAGCAATGTTGAGCATCTTTTCATGTGCCTTTTGACCATGTTACCATACTGTTTTGATTGGTGTAGCTTTGTAGTATAGTTTGATATCAGGGCTCATGATACCACCAGCTTTTTTTTCTCTCAAGATCACTTCGGGTATTCAGGGTCTTTTGTGTTTCCAGGCAAATTTTAGAATTATTTGTTCTAATTCTGTGGAAAATGCCATTAGTATTTTCATAGAGATTGCACTGAAATCTGTAGCTTGCCTTGGGGAGTATGGTCATTTTAACAATATTAATTCTTGCAATTCATGAGCAAGGTATATCTTTCCAATGTCTTTGTCATCTTCAATTTGTTTCATCAACGTCTTTTAGTTTTCCGAGTACAAGTCTTTCCCCTCTTTGGTTAGATTTACTCCTAGGTATTTTATTCTTTTTGATGCAATTGTAAATGGGATTTATTTTTCATTTCTCTCTTTGATAGCTCATTGTTAGTGTACAGAAGCACAACATATTTCTTCAACTTTACTGAATTCATTTATTAGTTCTAATAGTTTTTTTTGGTGGTGTTAAGTTTTTCTATATATAGTATCATGTCACCTGCAAACAGTGACAGTTTTACTTCTTCCTTTCCAATTTGAATTGCTTTTATTTCTTTTTCTTCTCTGATTGCTGTGGCTAGAACTTCCAATACAATGTTGAATAAAATTGGTGAGAGTGGACATTCTTCTCTTGCTTCTGATCTTAGAGGAAATGTTTTCATCTTTTCACCACTGAGTATGATGTTGGCTGTAGGTTTGTCATATGTGGCCTTTATTATGTTGAGGTATGCTCTTCAAGAACTCTCTTATTCCTTAAAATTATACTCTTCCCAAAGTGATCTGAAAGTTACAGCAGATTTTTTTTTTCTTTGAGAATTTTACTTTATTTTGTTTAAATGGCCTACAGAGACAGGGACAGTTATTAATTGAATGTGAAGATGGATTTGAGATAAAATACTGGTGGCAAATCACAAAAATTCATTTCTTCTTAGGTTTGTAGCAGTTTCTCTACAAATGCAAATGTTAATTTTCACTCTGTGTCATTATCTGCAGATATGTGGAAAATATGACGGCACAGTTTAGTTGTTAGGAATGAATCAAAAGGGAAACTTACTAGCCCTGAAAAATAAACATGTGGGGAACACAATTCTTAAATATAGCTTTCAATGGGGGTAATGCTTTCTATGAAGGTTACGAGGCACAATACAGGCTAAATGCCATGCTCCCCATGCCCCCAGCCCTCCTTATAAATGTGGTGCAGCTGTCTGGCACTTTCACCAGTGATAGTTCTGTATGATCATTAATGCTACCTGCTTAGTATTTGTGAAATTACATTGCATGTTTTAGTGATTCGCTAAATATACCTGAGTCGGAGCTACATATTTAAAAAGATATATTCAGGGAAGTGTCACTCTCCCTTATCCCTGGTACCCGCCCCCCCTTCCATTCCTCATTCTTTCCATCCTGCTCCCAACCACCACCTCTCAGTAACGAATTCTATTAGTTTCTAGTTTATCTTTTCTGTATTTCTTTTGCACAAATGAGCAGATACCTATATATTTTCCTCTGTCTCCTTTCTTACATGAAGGGTAACATGCTATAAATACACTATATACTTTGCTTTTTTTATTTAACAGCATATCTTCGAAATCACTCCAGCTTTTTAAAAACCAGTTACATAGTACTCTGTTGAGTACTGTATGGTACAGAGTACAGAGTACTCTGCATTGTTTATTCAACCACTCCCCTATGTATCAGTATCTAAGTTCTCACTAATATTTTGCAGTTACAACCAATGCTGAAATGAATAACCTTGTGCATGTGTCTTTATATATTGTTGGACATATATCTTCAGGATAGATTCCAAGTAAAGTTGCTGGGTCAAAAATAAGTGCATATGTAGTTTTGTTAGGCATTGCCAAATTACCCTCAAGAATGGTCGTACCAGTTTGCATTTCCGTCAGCAAGTGTATGAGAATGCTTGTTACTCCATAGTCTTGCCAACAGAATGTGTTGTCTGCTGTTTAATTTTCCCCAATCTAATAGATAGTAAAAAGTATGTAAGTTGAGTGTTGGTTTAATTTTCATTTCTCTAATAAAGGTTGGTGGGTTTGAACATAAAAAAAAAAAAAAATTACATTGCATGTGCAAAGAAGTGAGGTGATGTTTTTGAAAACCACATGGTTAATGTATTTACCAACTGTGGTTAGCGAATACAGTTTTTCCAAAAACAGTTCACAATTACCAGTATCTAAGATTCAATGTTGTGTTTTATTCAGTGGCTTTCGCAGAACTTGGAACAGTCTGGTCACATCCAAGTAGCATTAAAGATTAGAGTTATCCTGATGTAATCAATCCCAGGGAACAAAAATGTAAGTTTCTAATGTGATTTGATGAAATCTCACTTTCTGAAGATGAGAGCCACATTTTATTTAATTTTTAGCACGTGGTGGCAAATTGGGTATAGAAAATAGCAGATGACCTTATGAGATGTTATTCTTACAAAGGGGCAGTGAAATTAGGCAAATCTATCACATGACTGAACTTGAGGGTTGATTTAGGAAAGGGGAGTTCATGCACTCCATTGAAGAAGTGAACGTTTGCCAAATCCAGTCAAAACAAATCCTGAGTGAGGGAGAACCATCAAAATCTTTTCATCAGGACTTCCCTGGTGGCACAGTGGTTAAGAATCCGCCTGCCAATGCAGGTGACACGGGTTTGAGCCCTGGTCTGGGAAGATTCCACATGCCGCGGAGCAACTAAGCCCGTGGGCCACAACTACTGAGCCCGCATGCCACAACTACTGAAGTCCGCATACTTACAGCCCATGCTCCACAACAAGAGAAGCCACCACAATGAGAAGCCCGTGCACTGCAACAAAGAGTAGAAGCCCGCGCACAGCAACAAGGACCCAATGCAGCCAAAAATAAATAAATAAATAAATTAATTAAAAATCTTTTCATCATTTAGGGATTAAGCTGTACAATTAAAGCTCGCCTCAAGAAAAGCCAATATATATAAATCAAAATGTAGAGAGGTAGTATTTATTTTAAAACAAAATTTCTTAAACTAGCACGCATTTTTAGTAATGTGTTTACTTTATGATTATGTTTTGACTATTTAAGTTGGTCTATATACCATTCTTCGTAAACACATTTATTATGCATATGACTTTTGCTTAAAGTGTGCAGGTCTTTGTTACTACCGTTTTATTGCTAAAGGCAACTTGGATTTAGCATGTCTAAAACCAAACCCCTTCCCTCCACCCAATCTATTTTCTTTTGTATTACTTCTGAATTACTTATTTTTTTTAACAGCATTACCAACCACTTTATCCATCCAGATGCCCATGCCAGAAATTCTGGAACCATCCCGAGTACTTAGTAAGCTTCCCATCTGCTTTATTCCCCCAAGTTCTGTAGGATCTGCACTTCACACTCTCTTGAACACAGCCCTCTTCTGTGATGCTTCTGTACTAGTTAAAGGTTTCACAATGATCTCTCTCAGATTTCTACATCTGCCTCTTCTTCTTTCTGCCTTCAGTGTCAAAACTGATATACACATCCTCCCTACCTCCTCATCTCCACAGATACCAGAAGACTTTTCTGAAATGTCAGTCTAAGTAATCACTTGAATAGCTCTCCATAACCTAACAGATAAAAATCAAATTCTGAAAGTATTCCAAGTTAAGCCTAACTCTCCAGCCTTATCCCTTAACACTTCCCCACCCAGAACTCTATTTAGGGCAGGGGGTGGGGGTGGGGGGAGAACATAGGTTAATATTTAAAAGAAGAATCAATAATAGTTTAAGCTAGAAACAAAGTAAACCCATTGTTCTTAGGAGTCTTTCTAAAAAATGATTTATCTGTTGCATTTCCTACTTTACAAGTAGCATGTATTCATTAACTATTTTGTTACTATATAAAAAGCCATAAGAAGTGCATTAAGTGTGACAACCCACATCCAAGCCTAAAGTCCTTGACTTGGCCTGTTAAAACTGGTAACAGTTGCTACCGAAGGGAATGTCAGAGTATCTGGTAACAAGTAAAGAGGCCTTTTCAAACTCTGGAATTGAAGCTGCTTTCATATTTTTAAAAAACGAGCACTGTGGCTATATCACTTTAACCTTTCTTTTACTTAGATGAAATTTAAACATCTTCATAGTAATTATAATTGTACAAAAACATCAGTTACTCACAACTGGGATTGACTTTCCTTTTAGGAGACATCCTGGAATTGTGCTGCAGATTTTTTCCTGACCCACAGATGCTGAAATGTGTCTCTCCTTACATGGGATACTCCTTCCTCCCTCCCTAACCCTTAAGAAACACTGCTGTAGAAAGCTACTATTTCACCCTATCAGTGTGAGTGAGGCCATTTTCTTCACGTGTGTCGTCAGAGCAGAAAAAAAGAGAAACCACTGTCTTAGGGATAAATGATAAGCTGGACTGAAATGTATAATCAACCGATGCTTTACTCTGAACCTGCACCATTCAATAGTCATCACTAACCATTCTGGCTACCTTACATTGATTAAGTGAAATAATGATATTTGGGATATGTTGAGTTAAATAATATACAGTATTAAAATTATTTTCACCTGTTTCTTTACCCTGTTTTTAAAGCAGCTATTGGAAATTTTTAAATTACATATATAGCTCATATTAAATTTGTATTGTACAATGCTGCTCAGACATGATTCTTTTGGAATAAGTAAATGACAAACATCTTGTTTATTATTTGCCTTACTGTGATAAAAGCAGAATATAGAATTTATACTGGCAGGAGGAGGTGGGGAGTGGAAGGTAGTGGAAATCCAATTATTTCTACTACCTGATTGTTTAAATTTTGAACAGAAGTAGAGAGAAAAAAAGATGTGTAAAATCTAAACATAAACCAGTTCTTCAGAGGCAACCAGTGGCATCGGGAAGGCAGAATAATGGCACTCCTAAGCATTCTGGAATATCCCCAGATACCCAACCTGTGCAACAAAGTATGCGGTCCACTTTAGCACAACAGAGCTACTGGTCCATCTGAAGTTTCGGGGGTTAAATTTTCTCCATTTTGCTGCCATAAATGATTTAGATGGAAGAGCATTTATTAATTATCCAAAGACTCTCTGGAAGTGATGCTTGCAAATGCCTGAATGTCACACTTTTTAAAAACTGAAGTGTAGTTGAAATACAATACAGGGTTAGTTTCATATGTTCAGCATAGTGATTCTGTTTGTTTGTTTGTTTGTTTGTTTTTAGGAGTATACTCCATGATAGATTATTATAAGATATTGGGTATAATTCCCTACACTATAGAGTAAATCCTTGTTGCATATCCATTTTATGTATAGTAGTTTGTATCTGTTAATCCTATACCCCTAGTTTATCCCCCTCCCCTCTCCCCTTTGGTAACCATACACTTGTTTTCTATGTCTGTGAGTCTGTTTCTGGTTTGCATATAGATTCATTTGTATTATTTTTTGGATTCCACATATAAATGATATCATATACTATTTGTCTTTCTCTGTCTGACTTATTTCAGTAAGCATAATATACTCTGGGTTACACTTTCAGAATTTTATTCAATACTACCCAATTGATGCAGAGAGCATATCCTTTATTAATAGCAAAGTGACATAAATTATTATTTTAAAAATCCATATTAATAACCAAAATTCAAAATTCACAATGCAATTATAAACAGGTGGTACATTCTAGTTTGGTACTAATGTGTGCTTATAATAAAGGGATATAAAACAAAATAATTGGAAATAGGTGAATTTTAAATGTCGAGGCAAGAACATACAATGGAGAAAAGACAGCCTCTTCAATAAGTGGTGCTGGGAAAACTGGACAGCTACATGTAAAAGAATGAAATTAGAACACTCCCTAGCACCATACACAAAAATAAACTCAAAATGTATTAAAGACCTCAATGTAGGACTGGATACTATAAAACTCTTAGAAGAAAACATAGGAAAAACACTCTTTGACATAAACTGCAGCAAGATCTTTTTTGACTCACCTCCTAGAGCAATGAAAATAAAAATAAACAAATGGGACCTAACGAAACTTAAAAGCTTTTGCACAGCAAAGGAAACCATGAACAAGACAAAAAGACAGCCCTCAGAATGGGAGAAAATATTTGCAAACGAAGCAATGGACAAAGGATTAATCTCCAAACTATACAAACAGCTCATGGAGCTCAATGTCAAAAAAAACAGACAACCCATTTAAAACATGGGCAGAAGACCTAAATAGCCATTTCACCAAAGAAGACATACAGGTGGCCAAGAGGCACATGAAAAGATGCTCAACATCACTAATTATTAGAGAAATGCAAATCAAAACTACAATGAAGTATCACTTTGTACCAGTCAGAATGGCCATCATCAAAAAATCTACAAACAATAAATGCTGGAGAGGGTGTGGAGAAAAGGGAACCCTCTTGCACTGTTGGTGGGAATATAAATGATACAGCCACTATGGAGAACAGTATGGAGGTTCCTTAAAAAACTAAAACTAGAACTACCATATGACCCAGCAATCCCACTACTGGGCACATACCCTGAGAAAACCATAATCAAAAGGACACATGTACCCCAATGTTCACTGCAGCACTATTTACAATAGCCAGGACATGGAAACAACCTAAATGTCCAACAACAGATGAATGGATAAAGAAGATGTGGTACATATATACAATGGAATATTACTCAACCATAAAAAGGAATGAAATTGGGTCATTTGTAGAGATGTGGATGGACCTAGAGTCTGTCACACAGAGTGAAGTAAGCCAGAAAGAGAAAAGCAAATATCGTATATTAACGCATATATGTGGAATCTAGAAAAACGGTACAGATGAAACTGTCTGCAGGGCAGGAATAGAGACGGAGACGTAGAGAATGGACATGTGGACACAGTGGGGGGAAGAGGAGGGTGGGATGAATTGGGAGATTAGGTTTGACATAAACACACTACCATGTGTAAAATAGATAGCTAGCGGGAACCTACTGTATAGCACAGGGAGCTCGGCTCGGTGCTTTGTGATGATGACCTAGATGGGTGGGATTGGGGGGCAGGGACGTCCAAGAGGGAGGGGATATAGGTATACATATAGCTGATTCACTTCATTGTACAGTAGAAACTAACACAACATTGTAAAGCAATTATACTCCAATAAATAAAATAAAGTCAACACAAACAAATGTGTAAAGTTTTCTCTCAAACACACACACATAAACTAACTGAGCCAAATTTATGTCACGAAACACAAGCTTTCCTAAGTTATCACTAAGAAAATAAAGATAATGTCAGTCAATGCTATAGGTATCAGTAGGGGAAAGAGAACTGCTGGTTTAGAACTGCTGGTTCTCTGACTCACCTTATTAACTTCCTTCATAATTTTTTTAATCATTTATTATTTTTTTTAAATTGGAGTATAATTGCTTTACAATGTTGTGTTAGTTTCTGCTGTACAATGAAGTGAATCAGTTATATGTATACATATATCCCCTCCTTCTTGGACCTCCCTCCCATCCCCCCCCCAACTTCCTTCATAATTTTGTAGAATATTATGAGAGTAGAGTTGTAGCATATGTGCATTTAAATTACAGAAATTCAACTATAAGCATTTGGCAGGAAGAGAGAACTTTAAAAAAACAACAGGGATTCGACTTTCTATCCATGTTCAGTCTCTCTCAATTCTTAACTCCAGGTCACTTGGCCTCAGACCAAATAAAGGAGTAAGTAACTTGCTCTCTAGCCTGATGCATAGCTGTGTGTAAAACACTGTGAGACAAGATGTTGTTAATGAATGTTCTGTAAGACTGCGGTCTCAAGGCTATAACTTATAACAGACCTCCTGTCTTTCCTTAAAGGTAGGGAAGTGTCCAGGAACAACACCAAGGAGCTTCCTGTAGGGACTTTTCCTGGCCTATGGTTGCAGGAGAAATCTCTTCTCCACTCACCAGACTTCTTTACACAAAGCCAAGTGCCAAGGCTGTTCCCTGAGAATCTGGTCATTTCCTATCTCTCTGAAATGATCTTAAGAAAAGGGACAGTGTTAAAGAGGTTCATACCAGTGTTGGGGCTCAGGGGGGGCTGCCCCTAAATATGCCACAATGGCATATTGATTATTTTGAATTAAAGTTACTTAAGAATCAGGGAGGGATGGATTGGGAGTTTGGGATTAGCAGATGCAAACTATTATATATAGAATGGATAAACAACAAGGTCCTACTGTAGAGCACAGGGAACTATATTCAATATCCTGTGATAAACCATAATGGAAAAGAATATGAAAAAGGATATATCCTTTTTCATATTTTTTCATATTCTTTTCCATATATATTTCTGTCTTCCTGAAAGTAGGAAATAAATCTCACACATGAGAGGTATACACCTTGCATCTGGAGGTAGAAGGACACCCTTATCGCCAGAGAGAGGGAATTCGGGGCTTAGAAACCTATATAAACAAACCTTGTTACTTATTTTATTTACCACCTCAAGCCCAAACTCTGTTTAGATTCTTCATGAATCGAGCATCCCAAACCTAAGCTTCTTTGTCCTGTCAATTCCTCTCAAATGTATCATTTCTTTGTCTAAAAAGTATAAAAGCTGCCTGCTTTGACCACTTCTTAGGTCCCATTTCTATGAGACCTCTGTGCACATGAATTAAAAATTCTTTCTTTTTCTCTTGCTAATTTGTCTTGTGTAAATTTTAATACTAGTTCAGCCACAAAAACTCAAGAGACGTCAAGGGGAAAATTTCCCCCACCTCAACACCAGATACCTATATTTTTTTAAAAAGCTTTAATAATTATTCTCTGCTTTATGGCCCCAAACATCCTTCGGAGAACATGGGCCTTGTCAGTCTCACAGATATTTACAAGCTTTCCCCCTAGTTCACTTCTTCCTTATGTTACATTATTAATTGTTCGAAAACACAGGTAAACTAAAGGTGCTTTGATAGACCATTGCCTGTTGTGAACTCTTGGTCAGCACTGATAGTATGTTGCCTCTCCTCCCTGGTGCTTTCCCCAGGCCCCCACTATAACTGTCTCCATAAGCAGAGGTGGGGTGTGGGTGGGAGAGCTAAGGTCGTGTCTTCGTCTGAGATCTTATTCAGTACTGGACTGTTTTCAGAGTGAGAGTTATGATTATTATTTGCTAGAACTTCACTAAGATGCTTAGTTCAGGTGCTGTAAAAGGGTATACAAGATTTAAATTGGGGAGATATTAGAGGAGTGAAACAATCCCAGGGAAATCTTAGACTGGGCCTCATCCCCAGAGACCTACGGCTCAAGGCTACCCCAGATTCTGCCAAGAACTAGAAGTTCATATGATAGTAAGTTGAAGAGAGAGCACAAAAATGATCAACTTCATCAGCATCCTACCATGTCTTCCTATTCCTAGCTCAGACTTACAATGGAGATAACATTAGAAGAGAGAACATTTCTAATCTAGAACTTCATGGTTCTTGCCTCTAGAAGTAGAAAAGAAATTAGCAAGCCTCAAATACTTCGGAACATCACGTTACATGGTTTCATACTTCTTTTATTCAAGTTGTACGTCTCTTTTACAGATGCTAATAAATGAATCTATTCATTCTTTTACTAAAAAACAAAAAACAAAAAACAAGCATAAATTCCACCATTCCGTTCAATGAAATTTTGAGTAGGAAGGGGGAGAATAATTGTCTTTTTTTCAATTGGTTTCCAATCTCAAGTCTTTCATAGTGGGTTCTGGACTCATAGGTGATCAAAGACGTTGTAAATAATAATTTTGTTTCTACTTAATCTTGATTTATTTGTTGACTTTAGAATCTAAATCCCCAGCAAGATGTGACTTGATTGTGTTCTGATGGCACAATGTGTTTCATTAAGTCATAATGTCAATTATGTCGGTTCCTAGCAATTTCCTGTTTCCGTCCCTCTATCCACATGATTATACTTGTGCTTTGGGAAGATCATTTTGGCTGCTGTGTAACAAACAGACAGACTGCAGCAAGAAAACAGGAACAACAGTTACTTGCTGACCTGAATTACTAAAAGGATGGGAAGGGATGGAAGTGGATAAAGGTTTCCTAGAGGGGATTTCCCTGGGGGTGCAGTGGTTAAGAATCCACCTGCCAATACAGGGGACATGGGTTCGAGCCCTGGTCTGGGAAGATCCCACGTGCCGCGGAGCAACTAAGCCCGTGAGCCACAACTACTGAGACTGCGCTCTACAGCCCGCGAGCCACAACTATTGAAGCCCGCGTGCCTAGAGCCCGTGTTCCGCAACAAGAGAAGCCACCGCAATGAGAAGCCCACGCACCACAACGAAGAGAAGCCCCCGCTCACTGCAACTAGAGAAAGCCCGCGTGCAGCAACGAAGACCCAACGCAGCCAAAAAATAAATAAATAAAAAATAAAATTAAAAAATTTTAAAAAAAGGTTTCCTGGAAAAGATGGTCTTCATAGCTACTTTGTGGAGATTGCTTTGGTTCTTAACAATTACATAGTATTAGTCTTTCTACAATATAGGTAGGTACATTTATATTGCCCTCCCAATATATTTTTTTAAAAAGAAAATGTTCAATGAGATAAGCTTAGAGACCTTTTAAACTTTTCCCTCTTTTCAGTAGTTTCATATTGGTTACAGAGTTTGTGACCTGAAAAGTTTTTAATACATTTAAACATTAAACATTTGCTCCAGAAACTGCTATGCTTCTGGAGATTCAGAAATAATGATACCAATTTTGCCTTATCTCTCACTTAATTCCAAGTTTGACATAAAAAACTTTTCTATAAGTAATATATAGTACGTAAAAGACAAAGGGGAAAATGTAGAGAATACCATTGAAAATGGTAGCCCAAATAAGTTCACAATTTTCCATTGTCCACATAAGATATTGCTTGAAGCTCAGGTCATTTCCTAACTTTGAACTCAAAGGTTAATGAGTTTCTGAAGTTCTTTTTAAACGATACAGTTCCCAGAGAGGCATTCTATAAGGAGAAGATGACTTCATTTTACCCAGCAAGTGATATATATGACATCACTATATTTTAAAACCCTGCAAAACAAACAGTGCCGTATGGTTCAATTTTTTTCCAACAGCAAACTAACAATCTGGAGTATTCTAATAAATTGCTGTTAGGCCTAGGAATATTTTTGGCCAAACTTTTCTTTTTCCCTTGTTACAACTGGTTTGCTAATAGATTTCTTTAGCTTTAGAGTTATAATTAGAAGACAGTTTCTACTTTGCGTAATCAAATTGTAATTGCTGTTTGGGTGAAATCCAACCATTTTAAGCATCAGTACTTCCAAAAAAAAACAATGTCTGGCAAAAAGAGGATAACAAATGCCATGCTCTAATGATCCAGGTTATCTGATAATGTTTTCTTAACAGTTGAGTTTCTTTTGTTTTTTAGAGTCTGGCCAGCAAGTGATATTAGAATTATCATTGTATTTTAAGGTATCACAGTTGCAACTGACAATAAATTAATGTTCTCTGATAAACACTAATGATGGTAATAAGAAACAAAAATTCACTTGGGGTCAGAACCTCCCAGTCTTAGGTCTGTCATTTGTTAAATTTGTGCTCCAGTGCCTGAATTTACTTCCAGTGCCCGGAGAATTTCCAAACACATACATCTCTTGCTTTAGAAGCCAAAAAGCTCAGTTGCAGGCCCTGGTAGAATGAATGAACATAACTGTGTTTCTATCTGCCCACCCTCCTGCCCACTTTCTAACCACTTTCCTAGAAACTTTGTAAGTCTTTCAGAAAATTCCATCCTTTGTTAAATCAGCCAGTCATTTCTGTTGCTTACAACCAAGAAGCCTCATATCTACTTCAAAAATGCATCTCAAGTCTGTCCACTTGTCTTCATCTCAGCTGTCACCACTCTAGGTAGTCCAGACTCCCATGACATCTGTTCTGCACTAAAGGAGTAGCTTCCCGACTAGTCTCCCTGCACCCATCTTGTCCTTCTCAAACCCAATCTACATGTAACAGTTAATGTGATCATTCCTAAATACAAAAGGCACATTAATCATTCTTCTCCATAAAATTCTTCTCATTGATCTAAATATATACTTTAAAAATCTTTAACACAATCAATATAGCTCAACATGATTTGGCTCCTGCGTGCCTCTCCAACCTCATCTCTTGCCGCTCTCCCCCATCTCTGTGCTTCAGCCACACTGGCCTTCTTTCTTACCTTGAGGCTTTCAGGCATACTCTCCCCTACCTGGAATACCTTCCTCTCTAGTCAGTCTGTCTAACGCCTCCTCATTCTTTAGGTGTCAGCTAAAATGTACTTTCATTAACGAGGTCTTTCCTTATGCCTCAGTCTAAAATAAGTTTTCCTACTTATGGATATCATAATATCCTGTACATTCCATCTATTAAAATTATTAAAATTTATAATTATGTATTTATATTTGTGTTGTTTAGAATCTCTCTCTCTCCTCAATTCTACCAGGGCAGGAAATATGTCTATTTATTCTACCTTGTATTCCAGTATCTGGCACATAAAATCCACTTAATTAATAAAGATGTTGAATAAATTTAAAAAATGCACATTACTTAGTGAAAGAAGCCAATCTGAAAAAGCTGCATATATTATTCCAACTATAGACATTCTGAAAAAGGCAAAACTATGGAGACAGTAAAAAGATTAGTGGTTTCCAGGAGTTCAGGGTAGGGGAAGGGATCAATAAGCAGAGCACAGAGGATTTTTTAGGGCAGTGAAAATACCCTGTAGGGTACTATAATGAGGGATACATGTCCTTATATATTTGTCCAAACCCATTTAATGTACACCACTAACATTTAGAGAAGTAAACTTTAGGACAAAAACGATGACAGATGTTGATAACATGAGGGGTGCTCTGCATGTGTGGGGACAGAGGGTATATGGGAAATTTCTGTAACTGCCTCTCAATTTTGTTGTGAACCTAGAACTGCTCTGAAAAAGAAAATAAAGTCTTTTAAAAAATAAGGTATTGGGGCTTCCCTGGTGGCGCAGTGGTTGAGAATTCTGCCTGCCAATGCAGGGGACGCGGGTTCGAGCCCTGGTCTGGGAAGATCCCACATGCCGCGGAGCAACTGGGCCCGTGAGCCTGCGCGTCTGGAGCCCGTGCTCCATAACAAGAGAGGCCGCGATAGTGAGAGGCACGCGCACCGCAATGAAGAGTGGCCCCCACTTGCCGCAACTAGAGAAAGCCCTCACACAGAAACGAAGACCCAACACAGCCAAAAATAAAAAGAAATAATTAATTAATAATAAAAAAAAAGAATGTCCTGGAGGGATTGCTTTGTAAAAAAAAAATAAAATAAAATAAAGTATTGAGGAACAAATCCTAAAAAAAAAAAGAAAAAAGAAACAGAATATATAACTTTCTAATCAAACTAGATCAATCAAACAAAAGGTAGGAAAGAGAAAACATAGTAAAGCATGGTTTAAAAAAGAAAAAAAATTAAGATGGTGAAAAATTCTAAACATATCAGTAATTATAATGAATATAGTGAGTAAAATATCCTATTTCAAGAATATACTCTATATTTCTATTCTCTGGATTATTTTCTCAATTATAAATAATAAGATGAAAAATGTTTTGTATCTCTTACTTTTTAAAATAAAAGCTAATTATAATAATCTAATATTAAAAAGAATCAACCTAACAAAAATTGGGAGGTGCATATAAAGAAGTGCTTAGAAGGAGTTATAGCATTAGATGCTTATAACATAAAAGAAGAAAAGTCTACAATTAACAGTCTAAAATTCTACCTTAAGAAACTAGAAAAAGAGGAGGAATTTAAACTCAAAATAAGCAGAAAGAAGGAAATAATAAAAGAAGAAATCAATGAAATAGAAAATGGACAAACAATAGAGAAAATCAGTATATGTGAAAGCTGGCTCCTTGAGAACAGCCATACAATTGATAAACTGCTAGTCAGACTGGTTAACAAAAAAAAGATGACACACTGACCAGCATCAGAAATGGGAGAGGGAACATTACTGTAGATTCTCCATATTTTTTAAAAAGGCAATATTATGAACAACTACATGCTAACAAATTTGACAATTTATATGTAATGGATAAATTCCTTAAAGACACAAATTATCAAAACTGATTCAAAAAGAAACATGAAAGTTGAATAGCACTACAGTGGACCCTTGAACAACGAGGGGGTTAATCTGCGTATAATATAGTCGGCCTTCTGTTTTCACGGTTCCTCCACTTCTACAGATTTAACCAACTGTGGACCATGTAGTATTACAGTATTTACTATTGAAGATCTGCGTATAAGTGGACCCGCACAGTTCAAACCTGTGCTGTGCGAGGGTCAACTGTATATCGATCTTAAAAATTGAATCTGTAATGAAAAACACTCCCATAAAGAAAACTCCAGGACCAGATGGCTTCACCAGTAGACCTACCCTTTAAGGAAGAAGTAATACCAGTCCTAAAATAAATTCAGAAAACAAGGAGGAGGGAACACTTCCTAACCCATTTTATGAGGTCATCATTAAACTGATATCAAAACCACACAACAATATCCAAGTAAATAAAATGATAGGTCAGTGGATGGAAATGAATGAATCCTTAATAGAATTTTAGCAAAAATTGATCCTTTGATATATAAGGGGGTTTTAGCTCAGGAATCCAAAGCTGACTCAATGGTTGAAGACTAATCAATGTAACTCAACACATTAAAATAATTGTTAAGTATGCTCATGTAGATAGATGTAACTTTTTTTTTACAATATTCAAAATTTATTGATGATAAAAACTCTCATCAGCTAATTAGAAATGGAAGAGTACTTCCATTCTCTCATAAAGAAAGAAAAAAATCCTGCAGCTATCATCATTCTTAACAGTGAAATATACTGAATGCTTTCCCCTTGAAGAACAAGATAAGGATATCCATTTTTGCCACTATTCAGTATTACATTGGAGGTGCAAGTCAGTGCAAAAAGACAAAACATAGATGAAAGGTATACATATGGGAGAGGAAAAGTAATGAGTTGTCTTTATTTGCAGGCAGCATGATCATTTATATAGAACCTCCTAAAAACAAATCTACCAAAAAAGCTAAAAAACCTAAAGCCTGAGTTTAGTAAGCTTTCAGTATACTTGGTCAAAATATAAATTGTATTTCTCTGTATCAGCAATGAATAACTTGAAGTTGACATTTAAAATAATATGATTTGGTGGGGGAGTGGCCAAGACGGCAAAGCAGGAAGACCCTGAGCTCACCTCCTGCCACGGGCACACCGAAACTACAACTATTTACAGAGCAGCTACTGATGCGAATGACCAGAAGAAAAGTGGAAAAGATTTGCTACAACTAAAGATATAAAGAATGAACCACAGTGAGACGGGTAAGCAGGGCAAAGATGTGGTACAGTCAAGAGGCCATAACCCCGGGTAGGCAACCCACAAATGATAGGATAATTACAACTGCAGAGGTTCTCCCCAAGGCAGAAGGGGTCCAAGCCTCACACCGGGCTCCCCAGCCTGGGTTTCCGGTACCAGCAAGACGAGCTCCCAGAACATTTGGCTTTGAAGGCCAGCAGGGCTTACTTTCAGGAGAGCCAGAGGGCTGTAGAAATAGAGACTCCACTCTTAAAGGGCACACACAAAATCTCACATGTTCTGGGACCCACAGCAGAAGCAGTAGTTTGAAAGGAGCCTGAGTCAGACCCACCTGCTGATCTTGGAGAGACTGCCTGAGAGGCAGGAGGCATCTAGAGCTCAGCCTGGGGACACAGACACTGGTAGCAGCCATTTTGAGAGCTCATTCTACCAAAAGGACATTGGGGCTGGCAAGTGTCACCTTGGAATCCTCCCTCGAGCTTGTTAGCACCAGGACCTCGCCTCACCCACCAGCCTGCAGGCACCAGTACTGGGATACCTCAGGCCAAGTAGCTAGCTGGTCAGGGACAGAGCCCCACCCACAAGCAGGCGGGCTTCTTTAAGACCCCCCGGAACCCACAGCTGCCCCGGGACCCAGCCCTGTCCACCAGAGGGCCCAAGACCTGAAACTAGGCCTAGAATCCCCCAGGGTCCCACAGCCAGCCGTCTCCACAGCTGGCCCTGCCCACCGGCAGGCTGATACCAACCGCTGGACTCACAGGGCCGTGTGGCCAGAGACCCCACAACCTGGCTCCACCCACTAATGGGCTGGCACTAGCCCTGGGACCAGCCTCACCCACCAGTGGACAAGGCCTCAGCCCCAAGACCCTCTGGGCCCTGGCCACACCGAGGAAACTTAAGAAAATAAAAATCATATCAAGAATCTTTTCTGACCACAATGCTATGAGACTAGAAATCAACTACAAGAAAAAAACTGCAAGAACACAAACACATGAAGGCTAAACAATATGCTGCTAAACAACCAATGGATCACTAAAGAAATCAAAGAAAATTTTAAAATACCTGGAGGCAAATGAAAATGAAAACATAATGATCCCAAATCTATGGGAAGCAGCAAAAACAGTTCTAAGAGGGAAGTTTATAGTGATACAAGCCCACCTCTGGAAACAAGAAAATCTCAAAGAAACAACCTAACCTTACACTTAAAGGAATTAGAAAAAGAAAAACAAACAAAACCCAAAGTTAGTAGAAGGAAAGAAATGATAAAGATCAGAGCAGAAATAAATGAAATAGAGACAAAAAAAAAGAAAAAGATCAATAAAACTAAGAGCTGGTTCTTTGAACAGATAAACAAAATTAATAAACCTTTACTCAGACTCATCAAGAAAAAAGGAGACAGGGCCCAAGTCAATAAAATCAGAAATGAAAAAGGAGAAGTTACAACTGATACCACATTAGTACAAAAGATCATAAAAGATTACTATGAACAATTATATGCCAATAAAATATTTGCAAATGATATATCCAATAAGGGGTTAATATCCAAAATAAACAAAGAACTCACTGAACTCAATATCAAAAATTACCAAACAACCCTATTAAAAATTGGGCAGAGGAACTGATTACACATTTTTCCAAAGAAGACATACAGATGGCCAATATACATATGAAAAGATGCTCAACATCAGTGATCATCAGGAAAATGCAGATCAAAACCACAATGAGATATCACTTCACACCTGTCAGAATGGCTATTATCAAAAAGACAAGAAATAAGTGTTGCTGGGGATGTGGAGAAAAGGAAACCCTCGTGCAGTGTTGGTGGGAATGTAAATTATTACAGCCACTATGGAGAACGGTATGGAAATTCCTCAAAAAATTAAAAATAGAACTGCCATAAGATCCAGTAATTCCACTCCTGGGTATTTTTCCGATGAGAAAACAAACACTAATTCAAAAAGATATATGCACCCCGTGTGCATTGCAGCATTGTTTACACTAGCCAAGATATGGAAGCAACATAAGCGCCCATCAATAGATAGATGGATAAAGAAGATATCACATACACACAAACACACACACACACACTGGAATATTACACAGCCATAAAAAAGAATGGAATCTTGCCATTTGTGACAACATGGATGGGCCTAGAGGGTATCATGCTAAGTGAAATAAGTCACAGAGAAAGAAAAATACTGTACGATTTCACTTATATGTAAAATCTAGAAAACAAAACAAATGAACAAGCATAACAAAACAAATAGCTATAGATACAGAGAAAAAAACAGGTGATTGCCAGAGCAGGGCCGGGGGGAAGAGGAAAGAAATAGGTAAGGGAGAATAAGAGGTACACAAACTTCCAGTTACAAAATAAATGAGTCACAGATATTCAATATGCAGTGTAGGGAATACAGTCAAAAACTATGTAATGTCTTAGTATGGTGACAGATAATAACCAGACTTATCACAGTGATCATTTTGAAATGTACAGAAATATTCAATCACTCTGTCATGTAATAAGAACTAACATTGTGCTGTAGGTCAATTATACTTCAAAAACAAACTCACTCACAGAAAAAGAGATCAGATTTGTGGTTACCCAGAGGCAGGTAGTTGGGGAGGGAGAATTAGATGAAGGCAGTCAAAAGGTACAAACTTCCAGGTATAAGATAAATAAGTACTAGGGATGTAATGTACAACATGATAAATATAATTAATACTGCTGTATTTTATATATGAAAGTTAAGAAAGCAAACCCTAAGAGTTCTCATCCCAAGGAAAAGTAATTTTATATTTATTTAATGTATCTATATGAGATGAATGGATGTTCTCTAAACTTATTGTGATAATCACTAGATTTCTAATCATTTCATGTTGTAAGTCAAATCATTATGCTGTACATCTTAACTTATACAGTGCTGTATGTCAATTATATCTCAATAAAACTGGAAGAAAAAAGAGGATTACCAAAAAAAATTAAATAATATTGTTTAGAACAGTATCTAAAAACAAAGTACTTACAAATTAAGTTAACAAAATAAGTGCAAGATCTAAGCACTGAAAACTACAAATGCTACTGAGAAGAATAAAAGAACTGGGTAAATGTAAAGACATATTCTGTCTATAAATTGGAAGATTTGATGTTTTTATGATATCAATTCACCCTAAACTGACCTATAGATTCAAATGTAATAATTAAAATTCCAATAGGCTTTTTTGAAGGGTAGAAAATGGTAGAATATTCTAAAATCTATATGGAAATCCAGCAAACCTAGAAAGATATGTTTCAAAAAGCAGAACAAGGTTAGCATACTCATACTACCTACTATCAAGACTTACTATCACTACAGCGATCAAGAGGGACCTAGAGTCTGTCATACAGAGTGAAGTAAGTCAGAAAGAGAAAAACAAATACCATATGCTAACACACATATATATATGGAATCTAAAAAAAAAAAATGGTTCTGATGAACCTAGGGGCAGGACAGGAATAAAGACACAGACATAGAGAATGGACTTGAGGACATGGGGAGGGGGAAGGGTAAGCTGGGATGAAGTGAGAGAGTAACATTGACATATATACGCTACCAAATGTAAAATAGATAGCTAGTGGGAAGCAGCTGCAGAGCACAGGGATATCAGCTCGGTGCTTTGTGACCACCTAGAGGGGTGGGATAAGGAGGGTGTGAGGGAGATGCAAGAGGGAGGGGATATGGGGATATATGTATGCCTATAGCTGATTCACTTTGTTGTACGGCTGAAACTAACACAACATTGTAAAGCAATTATACTCCAATAAAGATGTTAAAAAAAAAGAGACTGTAGTACTGGCATAAAGATAAACACACAGATACAGAACAGAGGAGAGTCCAGAACTAGACACGCACATATATGGTCAGTTGATTTTGAAAAAGATGTCAAGGTAATGCAACGGGGAAAGGATAATCTGTCCAACAATTGTAACAATTGAATATCCATATGGGAAAATAAAAAGAAACCTCAATCCTTACCTATAACCAGGCAGAGTTAAAATGAGTAGAAAATTTCTCCTCCAAAAGTGGCTCTCCTGAGTCCTTTATGTTTTATTTTCTGGTACTTGCAGGCTTTACCAACATGCCTAGTTTACCCATCAGGACAGGTCAAACACTGAAATGAACATTACTTGGACTTTGAAAGAATTTGGTGTTACCAACGGTATTCAATCAGGCCAATTCACAGAAGTCTCGTGCTATTGCAATAGCTTGGCACAGATCCAAAGAATTGAACAATTCCTTCCAACTAGTTCTATGCCCTACATCCCTGGAAAAATCTGTAAATTCCCTACTCTGGATTTCAAATCCTTCTTTCTTTTCCCCAAATTTCCACCACTAAACTGGGCATGATTCATTGATTATCTGGGCCCAGGCTCATCATCTTTTTCCAATCAGGCTAAAATACTGTCTTGGCTAATGGACCACTGAGCTCTGCCCACAGGAAATCTCTGACTGGCCTTTGTCTTTACTGACCTTGGCCTCCTATTCATTTCTTGGGCCAAACTACAGTATTGGATTTTCATTCTGGCTCAACTCTTCAAACCCCCGTCTCTTTGTATTCTTGTCCTTACCCTCTTAAAGCTCATTTTCCTAACTCGCCACAGAGATCACTAAAGCTAGTATTTTCCCTGAAGATTAAAAAATACTTAAGATAACATGTTTATAATTAGTAACTCCTCATTTTCAATTCACAGTCTCTTTCGGAGGGAGCTGTTATCTTTTATAACCAGACATTACTAAATGAATAAGTGATGAAACCTTCAGAGAGAGGGATCAATCATTTAAAGACTGCTGTCCCCACTGTTAGCACTGACACGCCTCGTACAGGTCACCTCACGCCCCACCAAATTATTCCTCCTCCATAATCTTTAAAGTTGGGAAGAATTTTTTTTCTGTCCATGATAGATCTTTAGGTCCAAAGACGAACACTGCTCATTCACACGCTGTCTTACATACTCTTGTGTTCCTCCTATTTAGTTTTCTCCACTGAAGAACCTGGAATAATTCAAGGGATATTTTGAGGACCTCACCTTATAATGCATCCACTCCTCTGCACCACCCCTGCGCCCCCCCCCCACGCCGGAAACAAAACAAGAAAAAAAAACTGTTTCTTCCTGAAATCAATCAAGCAACATCCCATGGGTAAGTGGACTCTCTTGCATTAATATAACTCATGTAATTAATTTAATGCAGGAGTCCCGGTGGCCTTGCGAGGCAGTCTCGGACACTTCCGTCCAGCCTTCCCTCACCCCTCTCCCTCACTGGGCTCAGACCTGCACCTTAGTCTGACTCGCACCTCCTGCCTTCCCTGCCTCCACCCACCCCAGGTGTTTATCCTAATAAAACACTTGCACGTTCAATCCTATCTTGGCATTTGCTTCTCGGATGACTCAGCCTGACACATCTGGATTAATAACTTACTTAAATTTATGTTTTCCTGAAACTAGCAGCTCTTAAGTGGGTCCTCAGAAAACGGGTAAAGAAACAGGGATTTTGTAATGCAGATCTCAGATACAGAGTTCCTCCTCTGTTCCATTTATCCCCATCTTGAAAAAGATACTAATAAAAGGAAATTAGGCTTTTAAATAGTTGTGTCACACTAACAACTTTCCTAATATTAAGAGATTCTCCATTACATACAAATTCACCCAGCTCTAATGAGAAGGGAGCAAGTTAGGAACTGTTATTTGATATTAACCACTTAGGTGTCTGTCTCTCTGATAGTAAGGTCCTGGAGGGTTAGCACCCTGCCTCATTCACTTTTTTACTGAATACTGAGTTCATAGCAGGTACTCAATAAATGTCTATTGAATGGAGATGAAATCAGTGACGCTTAATTGCAGTGAGGTACAGCGATTAAAGAGGGGGGTGGTTCTCAGAACTTTCTAGGGATATGAAAAAACATATAAAATATACCCATTGTTTTCATTACACAAACCATAGAAAAAAACTTCATATTTCATCTTACAAACCACAGAAAGTGAAGTTCAACAAAAATCCTGTTAGCTACGGTGGCAATAAGCAAAATATAAAGTGAGAAAGATTATAGAGAACTGATTTTAAACCAATGAGAAACTCTGCACCAGTCATACTCTATTCACCTAAAATCGTTATCCTGCCCTTCTAAGAGCTGGCCAATACATAATGTCTGGATTTAGAAGAGTAAGTTGCAATAACCATGTGGCTAGATATAGTGATGTAGAATATAAATATGGGGTATATATAATACACGTGTGTTATATATGATATACTATATAAGATATAGATATATAGGTTTACTCATACCAATATTCCCATATACCTGTAGACTTACTCAAGCCTCATTATTTACGTACTGCCAACAGATATAACTATTTCTTCTAAAAAAAACAAAAAGAAAAATCCTGTATCTTTCTACATGTCAGGTAAAGGAGTTTCTTTAAAACAAAGTATTGATCTATTTAGATGATAGTGGAAAGTTTACATTTACAAAATAACTTGATAACAGTAAAAGAAAATAGAACAGAAAGAGTGGAGAGTTAGATGAACTCCACAATTTGATTCCTTCATCATCACTTTAAAAAAGAGTAATTTATTTCACCAACTGTTGGCATATTTGTGATAATTAAATTCTTACTACAGCAATGAAAATAAGTGTATTAGTGGAGATCTCAATCAATGAAGCTTTAACTAGTCTTTCCCATAATAGATTAACACATCTAAACTATACCTTGTCATTGGGAAATTTTTGCTGCACATTAATTGATTTAAAACCCAATTAATTTCCCAATATTGTTTAAAGAACTCCATAATAACACTGGCTTGACTTTTAAGTGCACTCAGTGAATTTGAGAGGGAAGAAAGAATATTCTACACAACAGAGCCAGAAAAGGCAGAAAACATTTTTCTTCTTCTTCTCTTCATTATTTTCCCCAGAAACTACTGCAAGTAGGTAAAAATTAAAGAATAAAGATATACCTAAAACAATCGATGACAATTTAAAATTATGAATTCCAGGTCTTTCAACATATAAAGTAGTCTAATGAAAATTTTATGTAGAGTAAGTTCTACAGAATTGCAAGTTGGCCCTAAACTATGTAACACTGGGAAGTCTAATTCTTGCCCTACAGGCTTAGGAAAAAAATAAAACCATAGCTGTTCACATTTCAAATTACATGTCATTTTACCTATGAGTCAACCAACTTACAGATATGAATTGAGGTGCCTACCAGGTTCAGGGCATGATAAGACATATCATAATGAACCCCCAGTTAAAGGAACTAATCCTAAAGAATTCAGCATGTACTTTATATGAAAAAATGAGAAAAGCAAATAATTCCAAGTAGTTAAACAGAGGTAATGAATATATGAAAAGTTTCAATTAAAAGTTAAGGAAAATAAAGAGGCCTATAATTTTATTAAGTTTGACAAATTTGGTAGAAGAATAGAAAAATATGTATTTTTCTAGAGAAGATACTTTTGATTTCATATAAAAAGAAATGAAATTCTAATTACAAAAAGTGAATCGGTAGAAAAGGAACATTTATTCCTTTTCCAAAGATACTATTTTCCTAGTTAGCTATCAGAAGCCACTCAAACAAATGCAGAACTTCTCAAGCAATTGCTTATAAAGTTTCATTATAGATGGTTTTTGGTAACAAAATATATTTCACATATTAAGAATAAGCAAGCTTTCATGCTACAGCATTTCCTTTCTTTTCTTCATTCAACAAATATTTATTGAGCCCTTAATATATAATTCAACATGGTTCTAATACTAGGGATACAGCATTGAACAAGATGGACTAAAATCACAGCCGACATGGAACTTACTTTCTAGGTGAGATAAATGACAGGCAAGAAAATAAGTAAAAGGTCTAGCATGTATATTCTACTACTATTCCACTGTCATTCTGCCATAATATTGTCCTTTGGTTCAATGCTGCTGGATGTGGTTTAAATAGAATTACAATGTAATAAAAGCCTTTTAATATTTCAGATAAACCCTCTTGGCCCAGTTCTAAGCTAAATCTGTCTTAAAAGGATTACCATGATATAAACCTGGGATCACCAAACTTTTTCTGTAATGAATCACATATAAATATTTTAGGCTTTGCAGGCCATCTATGATCTATATCCCATATTCTACACTTTTTTTTTTCCCTTTAAAAATGTAAAACTATTCTTACCTGGCAGGCCAAACAAAAAGCAGGCCAGGGGCTGAATCTGCCTTACAGCCATAGCTCTCCAACACCTGACCAAAAGATATGAGTATCCTTGCTTTTAAGTGGCTATGCTCAGTCATACATTTCATGTTTCTTTTATTTTTTTAAATTTATTCTTTTGCTCTCTGTTGTTCATTTGCCAAAATCTAATAAAACATTCTTTTCTAGAGCCACAGTAGTTCCAACTACTACAGCCTCAGAGTCAGTTCTGAAGAGCATGGCCACCTGCTCTATTTCACACAAGCAACAGAAAAATGTTCTTGGCAGAAAAACCTTCCTAAGTCTACACTTTAGAGAGATACAGCGGAGACTATACATGCTCTCCACTGACTTCCTGGAACAGACACATATAAGGTCTAACGGTCCCTTACCTTGCTGGAGGAACATCAATATTGGAAGAAACAACTTTTCGTTTTTGTTCAAGGAGACAGATGGAGCGAGTGTTTTCTTTTTCATGGTCAAGGGCTCGGTTGACTTTTTTGGTGTCTGCTGTTTTCACATCCTCCTCCATGGCCAAGGGGAACAAGTGTTGATGAGACAGTTTTTTACTAGAGTCACGTTTTAAGTCCTCTGGTTGAAATGTGAAGGCCATTTCCCGCTTAATGCTCCCCACCTGTGAAATGAAATGCAAAAATTCTTAGTCACCCAAAATATCAGCTTTGCATGACTATGTGCAGATGGCCATGACGAGAGACCACAGACTCTGCTGTCCCTGTTCATCTTGAAGATTTTATAGTTTAAATGGGAAAAAAGTCACACAGAAATAAAACAACTGACATTACAAAGTAATGTACAATTGATGCACCACCTGTCATAATGCAAACAAGAAGCATCGCAAGCACAAGAAAAGCCTTTCAGAGGTGCAAAAACTTCGAAGGCTTGAAAGCATGAGACTTAAAAAAATCTAAAAATTTAAAACATTATTGTTTTCTCTTCTACAACTGAGAAAACTCAATTAAGTAAATAAATTCTTAAATATTTCATGCTGATTATGTTTAATAGAAGAGAGCTATACATATAAAATCAAGCCTTATATCTTTGACTATGAATACTGATCTTAACCACACTCTTTATCTAATGAAGAATTGTTTTTTATCCTTTATTTATAGCAGTTAAGATCTCAATGAAATCCTTCATTAGTATGACAATTAAAAAGTCATATTAATTTTTCTTATGATTTTTTACTAAATGCAATGGTGATTAAAGTTTAAGACAAATATGAATTTAAACCTCAAGGAATTAAAACTGGTTATTTCAGATTTTAGGACTGTGATGACTGAAAAAGGAGACTAAAGTTAAAAAAGAAAAAGGATTTTGTAATGTGATTGGCACTGTAAATGAGGTCTGGAGTGAACTTGCTAAAGTCCTAAGTATACAAAGAAGAACCAGACTATCTGGCAACCCAGAGCCTCACTAATCAGTGCAGTATTTTTCAAAATATGCGCATCTATAAGACATTTCACAGGTCCAGAGACAGTCTCTCCCTTTCATGAAGTCAGTGTACATACTCAGTAAATCTTCACTCGCCCACTTACATAGAGGATATGCTTAGTTGTTTTTTTTAAATTTTAGTTAGGAGGAAAAGCACAAAGCATTTGATCAAATAGATTTAGAATAATAGGAGCTAAAGCCATAAACATACAGCATCTTCAGAATAAAATGAGAATATGTGGGCCCAGTAACAGCAGAGACTGGCAAAGTATGGTATTAATGACTAGAAATTCTCAGACTAAAGGAAAACTCTGAAGTATATGTGTGTTGGGAGTCACAGGACCTGCTCACATATGTATTCTTCCCGAGCCCAGGGATGACTTGTGCCTCAGGATTGCCTTGGCTGGAATGTATCTTTCACATGAACACAGACCCCTAAACTGAGCTCCCTGCTCTCCTTGGCCTGCACTTGTCAGGAAAAAGAGAATATCTTCCATGGTGCTCCTGCCAGACCAAGCCCCAGCTCCTCAGGACAATGGTCAGCCACCTGGGTCTACTTGCAACTCATTAAAAAGTTACCATATTTCTTGGAATGCATTAGTTAATGAAGCAGAGTAAGAGTCCAAGAAAAATGAGGGCTTTTAAGAGCTAACTGTTTTAATGACATCGATACTCAATAGAAAGGAATAAGAAAATATTTCACACTTCTAAAATGCAATAAATTTTCAATAAAAACGTAGTTTGGAAAACTAATGTAATTATAAATTTTTAAAATATCCATCACCAATCACTTTCAGTTCAACTTCTTCTGCCTGGAGGTGGAAGAGAGAGGGAGGCATTTTTTCCACCTCTAGAGCAGCTCATTCCCAGCGATGTTACAACAGGAATATGCCAAACGCCAGGCAGGAAAGATGAAAACAAAGGCCTGGTTTTGATGATTATAAATAGTTTCTCCCTAAGTGTCAAGTGTTACAGTAATTAAATATTTAAGTAGTCATTAGTATTAAGTTGTAGCAATAATTGACATCCATACCTCCCTTGGGGTCAACTGGACTGGTTAAATGAATTCAATCCAAAGAGAGGAGGGTTGAGGGAGAACATTACAGAAAGTTTAGCTTTTAGCTCCAAAAATTTAGGAAAAAAAGCCAGCATCTAAAGCAAATTAATACAAAGTAGAATAAACTTCCTATAGAAATGATATTATAATTGTATGTCATGCTCTTAGCTGAGACTTCATAATAAAATAAATTATGGTAATATTCAACAATGTAAGCTATATATCTTCCATAATACATTCTAAACATAAAATTAATCTCTCAATAATAATCAGGAAATTTTATCAATGTAATGAATTTCAAAGACTATTTAGCCCAGACTCCTTTTTAAAAGTGGAATTAAAATGAGTTAGAAATGATCAAAGAAGAGAAAAAAGTGTAGAGGTGAGCAAGAGACTTTAGATACTTTGAGTCATAGGTTCCACTGTTTGTAAGGCTGGTGGAAGGAGTGGGTGACAGGTGTAGATGTTCATTATATCACTATGCTTTAAATTTATATGTATATTACATGTTCTTTTTTTTTTTAATTTATTTTATTTATTTATTTTTGGCTGCATTGGGTCTTCGTTGCTGCACACAGGCTTTCTCTAGTTGCGGTGACCGGGGGCTACTCTTCGTTGTGGTGCGCGGGCTTCTCATTGTGGTGGCTTCTCTTGTTGCGGAGCATGGGCTCTAGGTGCATGGGCCTCAGCAGTTGCAGCAGGCGGGCTCAGTAGTTATGGCACTCGGGCCCTAGAGCGCAGGCTCAGTAGCTGTGGCGCACGGGCTTAGGTGCTCCATGGCATGTGGGATCTTCCCGGACCAGGGAATCGAACCCGTGTCCCCTGCACTGGCAGGCGGATTCTTAACCACTACGCCACCAGGTAAGTCCCTACAGTTTCTTTTTAATGTTCTTTTATTCATATCAGATATTATATTTAAAAATTTTTTTAAAAGGAGAGTACACAGGAGAGAAGAGAATGGAGCAAGTATATGAAGTCAAATCTTGAGACATGGGCTCAGAAATGGCCCAGAGAAATAGGGTGGTGGCTGGGTCGGATGTTGGACAAGGCAGAATGCTCTAAGATGGGAGGTAATAGAGCACATTTGAATGCTGAGGCAGGATGGAAAGGAAGGGATGAGTGAGAGTTTGGAGGAGCAGTAAAAGGGGGCAGGGCCAACATGCAGCCATTGCATCTCCAGCAGATCAGCCGAGGAAAGCAGCAAAAGGAAGATATAAACCCCAATTAAATCTGAACCCCTATTAGATTAGGAGAAGAAAGCAGCTAAAGGAAGATATGAGCCCATTTATATGTGATTTCCAGGAAAGGCAAATCTATAAAGACAGAAAGCAGATCGGTGACTGTCTGGGGCTGGGGTTGAGAGCAGGAACTGATTGCAAACGGGCACCGGAGAACTTTTTGCCATGATGGAAATGTTCTGGAACTACACTGTAGTGATTTGTACAATGCTACAAATTTATCAAAAATCCCTGAACTGTATTCTTACAATGGGATGAATATTATGGCATGTAAATTATACCTCGATAGTACTGTTGATTTAAAAAAAAAAAAAAAAAGGAAAGGAGGAAAGAACCAAACCAAGAGTAACTGGTGTAGAAAGCATATTCCCCAAGAACCCCCTAGACCAGAAATTGGGAAACGGTGCCACAAAGAGGCAGCCACGAGGTGCTTGACAACCCAGGCTGCTGCAAGTAGCTGTGCTGTTACACCCTGTGCACAAGAAAGATCAGCTAAAATCCAGTCCCCACTCAAGCCAGGTCCCCAGGCCTCTTTACCCACGGAAGAGGGACATTTTTCTAATTCATCCACCCGGAGAAGAACTTTTTGTACTTCATCTGCCCAGAGAGGGCACTCTTATTCATTTTTTTCCCAATTTGCACAACGCCCTGGTGACAAAAGGAAACCCTTCTGGGGATCTGCAGGGCCTGGGCCGAGTTAGCTTCCTTCCTTGAAGCTGATAGCAATTAATGATGTGACTCACATGAGCTGATATTTTTGTTAAAAGAAGAGTCGGGGAAATCTGAGAAATCTCTCTGTGAAACAGCTCGAGGGGAGGCAAAGGGTTCAACAATAGAAGACAACCAGAGAAAACAAACAAATGCCCCAAATCTAGAAGCCCTAGGTGGCAAATAATGAAGAAAAACAGCAAAACTCTTAACCAGGAATTTCGAGGAGAAAATACAAGGCAGAGGTTTAGGAAGAATCTTAGTCTAGATTTTTTTAAAAAGTGTCTCCTGCATGAGGAAGGGTTAATCTGACTGTATCCCACAGTGACGAGACTGTAAATTGGAAGGCAGTAGTATCTGATTCTGGTTGTCAAATTTCAAGATGGACATTGACAAATCACAACAAACACAGCAGGGCGATGAGGATGACAAAGAATCTTATTGGGAGAAATCTGGGAATATTTCATCTAAAAAACAGAAGGTTTAAGGCCCCCATAGTTCTCTTAAATACATGTTAGAGCCCTCCTGAAGAGGAATTTGAGTTCCGTGTTCCTCCGGAACCAGGATCAATGGTGCCCACTGCTGCTTCTGGCTGACCGCATTCTGACCTTACGGTTTACTCTCTCTTCCTCTTTTCTTCTCACTCTTCCACCACATTGTGAATGAAACATTTTGTATCTATAAGAAAGATTTACTACTTTTTACTTGACTGTGATTTCATGGACTCATAATCTGTTAAGCAGGTGGAATCTCAGAGACCACCTAGTCTCACATAAACATTTTATTTTTCACTATTCCTACAGAATCTGAATGTACTTTTCATTTTTTCAAATGTTCATTTATTACAAAATATATGCTTGTTAAAATTTCAGTAAAAATGTGTATAAAATAAAATGGGGACAGCTTTCTATTCTTCCCCACCCTCCTCCCAACCCTGCTCAGTCAGGTCCAACCCCTAGAAAGAATAGCTTTTAACAATTTACTGCAAAACTTCAACTTACTTAAAAGGCATTAAATACCTATCTGTGTATATATACTGTTTGCAGTGTCTAAACATGAATGTGCTTATACTGCATGTATTGCTCTGCAATACACAATAAATCATGGGCATCTTTTCACGTTAGTTGTAGATGTGCTATATTTAAATTTTTGAATACTATAACATTTCACAAGATTATATTTTTTAACCCATCCCTTCCTCACAGACATTGAGGTACTTTTAATTTTTCATCGTTAAACATAATGCCACAATGAATATCCCTGTATGTATGTATGCATGTACCTTTATACTTGTGCAAGCATTTTTGTAGGAAAATGTGGAGGTTAGAATTGCTGACTCAACCAACCAAAATTTTCTTCACGGGGGAACAAACTATGGAACACCCATACAATGGACTTAACCATGAAGTCACTAAAAAGAAGTGCATCAAAATAAATCCATGATCTATAAAGAGGCACACAGTTGCTCATGATCTACTAAGAGAAACAGGTAAGTTGCAGACTAGTATGTTAGGCATGATTTCACTGCTTTTCAAAAACAAAGTAGTTTGCTAAAAAGCTACACACCTTCTGGGCCAAGAAGGTTGTTCTACTTCTTTTCTTGTCTAATTTGATACACACATACACACATACAGACACACACACAACTTCCAAGTGGTGAGATTATGGGGAATTTTTTTACTTTTTTAAGGTTTTCAAATTTTAAAACTTAATACAAAGAGAATTTTTTAGAGGTTCACAAAAAGTAGGAGGAATAATGATCTGTGCTGGTCAACATATGAGGGAACTGGCACTCTCAACACCTGTTGGTAGGGGTATACATGTTGAAGGAGGACAGCATGGCAAAAGGCAGCAAATTTAATGGTGCACCCCTCTGATTTAGCAATTCTACATCTAAGGGAAAAAAATTACCTAGAGAAGCACACAAGAATATTTAGAACAGAATTTCTTATAGTATTAAAAAATGTAAATTCCCTAAACATCCATCAATAAATTTGGGGTTAAATATGAACAAATAAAATGTATAGTTAAAAACAAAGATATAAAAAAAAAAGAGATATATTTCTTTATTTATTGAAATGGAAAGACATTTAATACATTAATTGAAAAAAGGAAATCCAAATGAGTTTATGCAATATAATCTCGGGGAGGAGGGATATATGTATATAAAGAGAAAAACAATTCTGAAAGGACATTCCAAAATGTTAAGAATGGTTTTCCTTGGAAGCAGAATTATAGTCCAATTTTGCTTTTTATCCTGTTTGTAATTTTTATAATGTTCATGTATAGTTTGGTATTTTAAAATTTATAAAGTTATTCTGTTCTAAAAAAAATACACATCATTTTTATATAATTAAGTTTCTCAAGAATCTGGCATTTATATAACTAATACCTTTTTCTTCTACTAGCTTTCAGTTACTAGTATATATGCATGCACTAAAAGGAAAAAATGAATTACTTAAAATGATCCATCCAATTGCACTATTACTTTCCTTGATTACCAGCACCTCTCAGCTATACTGTACTACAAGCACTACCATTGAATTCCTTCTTCCTACCCAACACATAATCCCTTCAATAGCACATCACCGACACACGCTTTATCCAGTGTAATTTCTTGCAAGGGGACAAAGCTTCAGTTAACTGACAAATAAAACTCAAAATTTTTATTCCAACAAACAGCTTTTGTTTTCCTAGATGAAGATAAACAGCCTAACTATAAATATGATATACTTGGGAAAATTGCAATTTTTTAAACAAGAAGTTAACAGTATATTTCAATTGTGAATTTCTCTAAATGGTGTCCTTTGTAAACTGGACTGAAGCTCGTCAGCTTTTCTCAATACAAAAACATCTGGTTTCCATAGGAGGATTCTAACAGCACATCAGAAAATAGAATGGCTTCTAGCATCAGTCCACTTGCTTGATCAATCCTTCCTTCTGTCTACACTCAAGTGCATCCCAGGCTACCTTAATCCCAACACCCTCCCCACGAATATACAGTAATAAGATGCCAAAATGCATGTGTCAACACTCACTCTTGGAAACTGTCCTCACTTACTCATCTCAACCCAATAAGATTTGAGGAATTGGCTCTGGAGATTAACTGGATTTCCAGGAATAATCTGCAAAAAGTCAACCCATTTGCCTTCTGGGGCTTTCTGAATAGTAAGAAAGTAGTATAGAAATTTTGGAAAAGGGAGTGAAATTCAGGCCACAGCAAAAACCACTCTCGGCGAGCGAGCCACGGGAGGCAAGTGAATGGTCCATTTGGCCAAGCAACGCTGTAAGACTCTTCCATTCACCAGGCAACCTCACAGTCCCAGCTGACAAACTATAAGAGAATTTTCCCTATTTCAGATTGTGTTTCCCCACCTTAGGATTTATTTTTTAAACTTGCTTTCAAAACACATAAATATACATATTTAGTAACAGATGACAATGACACATCAACTACAGTGTGGAGCATGTAATCAGACTCCCAGAGTTTAAAACATGCTACAAAAGAAGCAAAGGTTATATTAATAATAGGAACAATTGATTTTTAAGTTAATTTAAAATAGTACTAAGGGTCATGCTCAAAGAAAGACCAGACTCTTGAGACGACTGACAAAGACTGTGTCCAAAAATAGTCAACAGAACTTTACTCATCACTTCAAAGTAAATGCTTCAAATTTCATGCTACGTACACAGAAAAATAAGTTGGAGGGCAAATCTATCCAGTCCTAATGAATGGCTGTAGTAGAAACACTTTAAAAATAATTGCTTCCAATTGCTAGCTCCTTGATTATATTATTCCCTTAGCCCTCTGAAAACAATGAAGTGGTTTTTGACTGCTTCACCCTCAAGTTTCTTATTTCTCTATACCAAGACAGAGTAACTAGCTGATGAAAACCAGCCTGGTTTGCTGGTGTGATGGTGGGGCGAGAAGTAAAACCCAGCACGACAGTGCTGAGACCCTCACTGTGATGGCGGCCACACAGCTACACTACTGCAGCGATCAGTGTTGTCAACGCCGGGTTTACTACAGCAAGTTTCACCTCTAGTATCTTGACAGTTTAATATTCAGCAAAGCATGACTTGGTTTGCCTAATGGCAGATTAGTCAGCCACACATTTAGGAAAGTTATTGCAAAAATTTTTGGTGGAAGACTACTTGGCTGAAGTTTCAAGCCTTCTATTAACATGATGCAAGTGAGAACAAACTACGTGAGTATTTTAAAAAATCCTTTCCAAAGTCCTGAATGGAAATACCTACTTCTATAAAGTCCGATATTAAATTCAAGCCTGGCTAAAGTCACCTGTGTATTTTTTCCAACCAAATGTAAGGAGAGAGAGGAAATATCAATATGGGTCTACCTCACTGGATTTAACTTTAGTATAGAGAATTTTGAACTTAATACAGTAATTAGGTATTCCATTGATTTTATATAAGTCAGAGTTTAATTCAACCAATCACACCCAGTCAGGTGAAAACCCTGTGGCCTTTACCTTCAGAATATATCCAGAATCCAGTCGCTTCTTATCACCTCCACAGTTACCATCTTGGTCAAGCCACCATTATCTCTTGCCTGAATGTGTACAACAGTCTCCTCCCTGGCTCCCTGTCTCCTTCCTTGCCATGCCTTTCCCACCCCCCAGTTCCTTCTGAATGACAGCAGCCACCTTGTCCCTTAGCAACCAGAGTCAGATCATGCCCCTCCTCAGCTCAGCACCCTCCAGTGGCTCCCCATTTGACAAAGAATAAAAGCCAAGGTCCTTGCAGTGGCCTCCAAGGCCCCATTTGGTTTGGCCCCCCGAATCCTTCTTTTCACCCTCTCCTACTTCCTGCCTCCCCTCTTACCTCCCCCTCGACCCTTGCTGGCCTTGACCAGGCCAGGCACACCCCTGCCTCAGGCCTTCTCACTGGCTGCCCCATCTCCCAGGACTGTTCTTCCTTCATATCAATACATCCACACTGCTGGCTTCCTCACCCTTCCAGCCTTTGTTCAAACATCTCTTTCTCAGTGAAGCCAACTCTGACCCTCCTATTTAAATGGCAGTGCTCATCTCCCACTCCTCATCTCCTATATTCTGTTCTACTGTTGTTCTACAGCGCTTATAACAAACTGTATAATTTATTATTTATCATGTTTATTGTCCAGGCTGCATTGCCAGAATCTTGCTCTACGAGGGTAGTTTTATTTTGTGTACTGATGTTTCCAGTACCTAGAAGAGTATCTGAAACAGAGTGTGCCCTCAATAAGCATTTAGGGAGTAAATAAATGAATGAATTTTTAGGTGATTATATGTGCTATAGGGTAGCACCTACTAATAAAATCTAAGGAGGATGGATGCCAAGTTCCTGGACCTGCAAAGAGTGGGGTCATATTCAATAGAAATTTCCTAAGCTACCAAGAAGGAAATAGTGAATTGTGCTATAATTTGGAGAAGAGGTGAAAAATAATTACAGGATGGCTACTATATTAATCCTTTCCTTATCAAGTGTTCAATTTTATTTCATGGAGGATTTTATCTCCAGGAATGCAATCTTTATTGTATAATAAAATCTATAAAGAAAATAGGGTTTGTTTTACTTTTAAATTAAGGGACACTGAACTTTCCTTCTACAAATATCACCCAGTTAATCCAGGACAAACCTGTAGAGAGATAAGGCAGAGGAAGACTTGTCCATACCAATTGCTGTGACTGCCACATAGAGCCCACGATTGCCACTGCCCACCGCCACTGCCAGGAGGAGCCGGGGACCCTGGGCGCAAAACAGGCCGTCACTGTCTCTGACCTTTCCTCATTGTAGCTTCGCCCCAGGGGAATCTCACAGTCTCCTCTCACTGGAACCTTCCTCTGCCCATCACACGAAACAGAGAGCTACTCTGGAGACTGTATACTTCACAGAGCCTCTTCCATGGCCGCCTACTGGAGCCCATCCCCATCTCCCTGAAGCCTCCTCTCCTCCCCTACTGAGGGTCTCTGAGCAACCTTGTCCCCACCTGGCCTGAATTCTAGGCACAAACACACACAGCAAAAAAGAGGAGATTCTTGGCAATTCAAGCAATATGTTTGAGTTCATTTTCTTCATGGGTTATATGGTTATTTGCCACTGACCTGGGAATCAAACCAGACTTTAAAACATGATTTTTCTGACCAAACCACACATTTCCCAGAAGTGGTTAGAACAGAACTTTTTGGTAAGTTGGAGAATGTAGTTCTGATACGTATATATCAAAGGGCAAATCAGTTCTCGAAAAGGACAATGCACAATTTCTCTGGGCACAAACAGGAGCAAGAAAATCCTTTCTTTCAAGAGCCTAATCGAAGAGACCAGAAACTGATGTCAATTAGTGCTGGTGGCTCGGAGTGACAGCATGGGTGACCAGGCCAGGCCACGGGCATGTGAGAAAGTAGAGGAAACCAGGAAAGAGTGAGGAACACTCTGGAGAGAAATAGGAACAGAGGGCAGGCAGGTCCTCAGACAGACCAGGCATCCGAGAGCTGCCTCATCCCCCCACCCACCAAGCCCTCGTCCACCCTGAGCGCACTGGCTGTAGGTCGCCTCTGTGCCTGGACACCTGCATCTCCCTCCTCCTCATCAGAATCCCCGCCCCCCCACCTCACCCCACCTTTCTTTTTTTGCAAAACCTCAGCTGGTTTCAATTTCCTGCAACAAAAAGAGCTGGACTAACTAACCCAATGCCTTGAATTCCTTTGGCAATAAGAACTATAAATGCAGCTTTTCCAATTCATCAGTGGTTGCCACAGGCTAACACGACTCCTTTAATTTTCAGAGCGGATTAAGAAGCAGTTTTTAAGTAAAAAAGAATTGTCAGTTGCTAAGTGTTCTTCCTTAAATGTACATTTTATTTAAATACAATTTGTCATTCCTGTGAGCAGTAAACAGCAGGTGAAATTAAAAACTAAAGTTGGACGCTAATGAATTCACATTTTAGCTTGCATGTGGCTCTTAATTCACAGACAGCCAATTACTTCTACTAGCTGCACAGATGACTAAATAAAATCTGCTAATAAATGCAGCTAGAGTGTATTCAAGAAATTAAACAGTACATATTAGCATAAATTTGTAAATCTTCTTATCATAAATTTAATTCTTTAGAATAAAGGTCCAACAGGTATATGAGAGAGTAGATGGGAACATGAGAGAGAAATACGTCCCACTTCAACACAGTCCTTCATGAGAAGGTAGATGGCTCAACGGAAGAACTGGGCTAACCCATGACAATGAGCGTTAGGAAGACCTTAAGATAGAAAGGTGTGCTCGCGGGGTTTCAGTCTGGTCACGATCCTTCCTTCCTGCCTTGCTGGCCATGGACTTCAGGCTTGCTTAGCCAGCTATAGTAAATATGCAAATGTGTGCCTGCATGTGTGTGTGCATGCATGTATGTGTGCATGCATGTATGTACAAATGAAAAAATACAACACACATACACACACCCACACATACCTCCTAGTAGTTCTGCTCCTGCTAGAACCCTGACTGATACGACATAAAACTTGTATAAGGTAGTCATGCTTCCCCTAGCCCTCTCCTCTAGTGGTCCAGATGCTAGCTAGAGGAAGAGAACAAGTTTTCCTCAGTTTTGTATCCCAGACACCTGATGTATGGAATACTTGGCACATTCAAGGTGCTTGGTAAATGTTTGCTTAACTAACGTAATCAAGTGATGATAAGACAGCAATGGGGCCAGCCTATAAGAGCCGATGTGTAAAATCAGGAGACAGAAGTGATTCCATACTCACAATACTCTAAAGTATACAGAAGACAATAACAATAGCAAAAGTAGTAGTAGTAATAATAATAATAATGGCCACATTTATTAAACCCTTACTAAGTACAAGACACTGCATTAAAATTTCTTCATATACATTATTTCATTCCAGTCCCAAAAAATCCTAAGAGGAAGATCTTATCATCCAAACTTTATAGATAAGAAAACTAAGGCACAGAGAAAGTTACGTAATTGACTCGAGGTCTCACAGGTCTTTGCCCTCATTGCTCTCTCCTCTCTACTGGATATTTCCCATCAGCAATCAAACATTCTCCAATATCCTCTATCTTTAAAAAAAGAACCCACCTTATTTTGACCTCTGATCCTGCTCAACTACTGCACCTCTGCTGTATTCCCTGTTGAAGTCGAGTTATCAATAGAGATGTGTACATGAGCTGTCTTCACTCGCTACCTCCTATCTACTCTTCAGCTTATTGTCATTGATTTCTACTTCCTCCAAAACAAAAAGAAATCATGCTTTTGCTAGAGTCACAGTGAACTATACAGAGTATATCACTAAATTTAATAAATACATACTTTAAAATTTCCATTCTCTCAGTACTAAACACAATTAGCCTCCTTGAAGCATCATCTTCTCTTGGCTTTATGATAGCAGGACCAGTGCCAATTCTTATTTGCAGAGCAAGACAACAGACTCTTTAAGAACCCTGGAGAGTCAGGCTGGGATGTTCAACAGGACAATTGCACAGAGCCAGGAGGAAGGGCTGACCATATCACAAGTCTGAACTAGCAGAAGTACCACACGACAACAGGTACCGAAAGCTAGAACTTCCACAACAGATGCTCCTGCAGCACCAGGAAACTTTGACACTGTGTTTTGCCAGAAGGTCGATTCTGTACATGGCTTCCCCTCACTGCCTTATTTGTGCCTTGTCACATGCCTCAGGTGGGTGCATTGCTTTGACAGAACCTAAGTCACACAGAATTCTAGCTGCAAGGTATCTGGGAAGTTCCAGCCACAGCAGCACAGAAAAATAATATACGAAGGGGATACAGAGGTGTTGAATGAGCCAATGTACAGTATTGCCATGCCACCACATGTTTCCAGATTTCTTTCTTTTTTTTCTTTGCAGCCTCCTCTATCTGCTACCCCCAACACATATTTTTAATCTATGTACTTTTCTCTATTTTTATTGCCACCATCATTGTTTTTTGGACTACTACAATAACTTCTGGTCTAATCTACCCACTTCTACTCTTAACTCCTCAGAATGTTATTGAGAGAATAAAATAAGAAAGAAGATTTCATAACTTTAACATACCATATAACAATTAATGCTAATAAACTAGTATTCTTAGTTATAGCTATTAAACTTTTAAAAACATCATTTAAGTAGGCAACTACCTATGTGATACAACTTGAAGGTGCCATAAAGATCCCTGGTTGAGATATACATTCCAATGGCTAAGAATGCCAGAAATATTATCAATAGGGTTAAATCATAGGGTTAATTATATCATTAACCCAGCATCCTTGGTTAAACTATAACTAAACCAGGAAAAGGAGTCTATGTTTGCTGTGAAATCATGTACAACTGAAATCAAATCCCAGGCCTGCCACTTGCTAGGTAGTTGATCTGGGGAAAGTTTATTAACCTGTCTGCACTTCAAGGTCTGGTCCTCATCTATAACACAGGGATGATAGGCTGGTAGAAAGGATCAAAGGGAAATATCTAGTAAAGTGACTGATGCATGGTAAATAGGCATCATTTCGCTCTGGCAATACCTTACTGAGAATTAGTTTGTGAGAGTAGTTAATATCCAGTGTGCTGGTAAGTGAAAGACAAAGTACTGTAGCAATCTGACACAGGTTCAGTGCATCAAAGGGAACGCAAACATACAAAAACAGGAGGTTCCGGTGGGGGAGTTGGGGCTCTGCTCAGAGAGAGCAGTTTGGGTCACCAGGGGCAGCTAGAGGTAGGTAAGGCTTCTGGGAGCCTTGAGTGGGAAACGGGTCATAAGAAAAATAGAAATAGCAAAAAAACCCAGGAAGAGATAATGAAACCCATCTCTCTCTTCATCTCTTAAGTTTTTGCCTGGAGTGAGCCCAATGGGGTGCTATCAATGTCTCTGACCATGGTCCAAATCATCCCACTTCCTGAACTCTACCCTTACTCAGGAATGCACAGGAAATAGAATCCACAGTGGAAGATGGGCAGGAAGAAGGAAGAGGAAGTGTTCAGTGATAGCACATCATCCCTTGCTTTGCTCTACATCCCAAACCTTGTTCAACAACAGCAGCAATCTTCTTCACATCAACAGGATCCTGCACCAGTCTCCCTAACAGAGACAGAGGGCAAGCCTACAAGCTAGAAAACATGCCAAACAGAGGTTTACCTTCTCACCTGCTGACATCTGCTTTCATCTTCAACTCAAGAAATGAGCAAAAAGACAACTCTACTTTGGCTGTTGCTAAAACGTATCTCATATATTAAAACGTCTCTATGGCTGTTTACTGCTGCGAATCATATGGAAGAAATTATTTTCCACCATTTTTTAAAAAATATATTTAGCCTATGGATTAATTCAATTTATAGTTTTTTTTAAAAAACCAGGAACTTTGTATTAGTATAAACTTTACTAAGTTAATGAAATAGGAACGTATATTCTAGAATGATGGCATCTAATTTACTACTTTCAAAGACAGAATTTGTAGAGGGTGGGATTTTGCAAGTAGTTTGACAGGCTTTGTATACTAAAATTCGCCTGATAAACACAACTATGTGGCCCTGACATCCTTAGTAGAAGAAATGAAACTTGGCTAGCAGCCAAATAATACTTATCACAGGACCCTACACAGAGCAAATGATTCATATGTCATATGTTTATGAATGTCAAAGAGCACACATTCAGATTTTTAAAAGTCGAACTCTTTTGTTCATATGTTAGCTATTTAAAGGATATTCTATTAAAAAAAAAGGTAAAATATGAATAAGCCACAATTTATTCTCTAGCTTCAAAAGGCAAATAAGTTGTTTACAGCCAGAAGCATGTACATTCTTCCCGGAAAACAGCAGACAAGTGATAGACACTATATAAACACCTTCTGTATCTCTGTATAACACACAATTTTAAAGTATATGTTAATACATTAATTCCCAACTAAAACATCTCTTAATTTTCTTATTTAAAGATCATTTTCCTGGAACTCTTTCTAAAAGAGGTTGTATAAAAGATTTTAAAGGAGATAAAAATTCTAAAGCTTGAATATTTATTCCAACCAACACATAAATCCATCTCCTTTTTCCTAGTGATAATAAGAAAGAAAGGTATTTTAGTAGACCTTTGAAAAGAGTGTTTACTTGAAAAGTAGGCATTCATTTAACAAATATTTTTACTAGGTACTGTAGGCACAAGAGACAAGAGTGATAAATACATATACACATATATTAAAAAAGTACAAAGGTCGCTATACTCATGGAGCTTGAGATCAGTGGGAAGGAGGGTCAGAAATAAATGAACCACACAAACATAAATATTACAACTGCAACAAATGCTCTGATAGAGAAGTATACGAGCTATGAGCACATGAAAGGTGAAAAATCAGAGAGGTCTGGGAAGGCAACTCTGAGAAAGCATCTTTGTCGGTTTGTGCTGCTATAACAAAAATACCATAGACTGGATGGCTTAAACAACAAACATTTATTCTTCACAGTTCTGGAGGTTGACAAGTCCAAGATCAAGTCACTGGAAGGTTTGGCACCTGGTGAGGGCTAGCTTCCTGGTTCATAGACAGCTGTGTTCTCTGTGGCAGAGAGAGAGAGCGCCGGACTTTATAAGGACATCATTTCCATCATGGGGCTCTACTCCAAGACCTCATCCAAATTGAATACCTCCCAGAGGTCCCATCTCCAAATACCATCACATTGGGTATTAGACTTCAACATATGAATTTGGGGCTGGGGGCAGGGGACACAAACCCTCAGTCCGTAGCAGGAAGTTATGGTTGGACTGAGGTCTGATGAGAGGTGGAGCTACCAGGTGATGGGCGGTTGTGTCAGGAAAGCATGGCGAGCTTAAGAACTTGAAAGAGAGCCAGTAAGTCTGGAGACCAGAGTAAAGCATGGTGTGGAGCATGAGATGAGGACACGGAGATAGAGGGGGCTAGACCACGTGTTAGGAGCTGAATTGTGTCCCCCCATGCCCCAAATTCATATGTTGAAATCCTCATTCCTAGTACCTCAGAATGTAGCTGTATTTGGAGACAGGGCCTTTAAAGAGGTAATTAACACAAAATGAGGTCTTATAGGTGGGGCCCAATCCAATATGACTGGTGTCCTCCTAAGAAAAGGAGACTGGGACAGAGATAACATGCAGACCAAGGGATGAACATGTGAGGACACAGAGAGAAAGTGGCCATCTTCAAGCCAAGGAGAGACAGAGCTCAGAAGAAACCAAACCTGCCAGAACCTTGATTGTGGATTTCGAGCCTCCAGAAGTGTGAGAATATAAATTTCTGTTGCCTAAGTACCAGAGTCTATGGCATTTTGTTATGGCAGCCTTAGCAAGGAATGGTAAAAACTATGGTCTTGATCCTAAGATCATGGAATTCATGGATGGGGTTTAAATTGGGAAGAGGAAGGGTTATAGATCAGATGTGCCATTTGCTCTGGCTGCAGTGTCAAGGTGAACTGCAGAGAGGCTACGTGGATGCAAGATATGGTAGGCTGAATAATGGCCCCCAAAGACATCCACATCCTAATCCCAGGAACCTGTGAATGTTACCTTCTATGGCAAAAGTAACTCTGCAGATGGGATTAAGGATCTTGCAATACAGTATCCTGAATTACCCAGGTGAGCCCTAAATGTAATCACAAATGTCCTTGTAAGAGGGAGGCAGAGGGAGATTTCACAGTACTCTACTATGAGAAGGGTATGTAGCAATGGAAGCAGAGAATGGAGTAATATGCTTTGAAAACAGAGGAAGAGCCAACAAAACAAGACACATAGGTGGCCACCAGAAGCCAGAAAAGGCAAGGAAACGGATTCACCCCTAGAGCCTCCAGAAGGAACCACCCCTGCCAACACCTTGACTTTACCCAAGTCAGAACCACTATGGACCTCTGACCTCCAAATCAGCAAGAGAATACATCTGTTTTGGTTTAAGCCACTAAACTTGTGGTACAGTAACCTCTTACAATGGCAACAGAACCCTAATACACAGGGAGATCAGCCAGGGGGCTGTAAGCAGCAGCCTAGTGGAGAGATGCTCGGATAGTGATGGCACGGATGGTGAGGAGGAGACTGACTTGAGAAATACTTAGGAAGTAAAATCAACAGGAGTGGATGCCGGATTTGATTTGGGGGAGAAGTGAAGGAGAAGAAGCCAGTGAGAAGCATTTGTGTTCTTTACTTTCCTCCTACAACCTCCAAATACGGGCAGAGCAGTGGATCTGCCATCCCACTTCGGGAGTCAGGGATCTGACAAGGCATTTAAAGATCTGAAGGCAGGAAACAAAAGCTGTTTTTCTCATTTTACTTCATCTTGGAGTTTAAATTTTAAAATGTTATCTCCAAGTTAAATATGCTATTAAAATTTTATGTGGAGACGATCAAAACCTTCAGTTTAAAAATTATTTCTGAATGTGAAATATTTCTTGACTTTGATTTCAAGAAAGCCTGGAGCCCCTGAGGTGCTTACCATAAAGATCTACAAACGGAAGTTATAGAGGACCTATATTCTTCTCTTCTATTTGCTTATCATATATTTACGCTCTCCTCAATAAACTTTTAGCCTCTTAAGACCACCAAAACCTAATATACATAGAAGAACACGTATTACTTCATAACATATAGCCCTACAGCACCTATGCCACACCCTTCCTCGCTTTTGTAGTGACCCTGATCCCACTGAGCTCTAGGCAAACACAGCCATCAGTAGGGCCTTCTCGATGCCAAATCTAATGCAGGTCATTTCCTGCACTTGCACTTCAATTTCCTCACACCGGAAGCTGACCCTGCTGATAAGAAGGGTCTTGGCTACACTTAGGAAGTTCAAGCACTTGATGATTAAAAGTGGTGCTGATGTGACTTGTGCTGTTTGCGTCTCTCACACTAATTGCCTAGCTTATATCAGAACAAAAAAGAGCTGGTATACTCCAATACTCTGTATTCCTCTTTTAAGGATAGAAGTACTCCACACATCTAGACACAGACTTCTACAAACATCACCAAGAATTTGGAAGATCTCTCAGCATTGAGAAAGGAACTATCAGTCTTAAAGATTGTGGGCTTTACTGTTAGTAAGATGATAAGAAACTATCCTCAGAATCATGAATTTAGACCTGATTATCAAGTAAGATTTTGAAGCAGAAGAGGCACAACCAAATACCCCCAAAGGAAGAACACAAAAAAAAAAAATCTGCAGAATTTAGCAATTAGGGGCCATTTCACTCAGATGTTAATAACTCTGAATGACATAAGAGTCTCCACATTAAAACCCCAGTACCTGATATTCCTAAGTCGCCATGTTCATCCTCAGTGGGGAGGGAAGTATGTGCTTTAATTTTAGAAGATTTTTTTTTAATTGCTAAAGTAAAATGCCTAAACCCCTAAGCTCTGCGACACCAAAAACTGTGTTGCACTATTCATTTATAGTAATACTAAATAAATGAAATAAAGAATATCTTGCTGATTTCTATATTGCTGGGTTTATGTGTTGGATGTTCAAGATTTTGAAGGAGAGGACAAAGCTACCTTGGATTGTTATCAGGAAACTCTGTTCATGAATCATGCATGACTAAATCAGCCTTTTGGTTTTGCAGAGATCTGCATCCCTCCCAAGGTAATCCAGGGCCATACTGATCTTACTGAGGGACTCATTTCATTGACAACGACTTACATACTCTTCACTGGTGTTTTTTAGCAGGTGCCTGTGAGTGAAACGTACATGTAGTTTCCAGCAGCAACTATTTATTTCCTAAGCAGAAACTTTAAAATATAATTGATATTTATTTTGGAGGGTACAACTAAAAAACATTCCAGACTTACTGAGTAACCCAGATTTTAAAGTAAAGAGACCTAATAAACACACACACACACACACACACACACACACACACATATTCAAGTCTTAATTCTCCTACTTTGAGGATACTGTTACCAGACCATTTTTAAAGGAATCAAGAGATCTTTGGGGTTTATTGGGGAACTAAATAGATTATCTAAAGCCAAGCAGTATGTCTTCCATGAAAAGCTAACTATAGCACTGTCAAAACTCTCAGAGAAGGAGGCATATTCTAGGTGGTCTATTGAAGTGGTCCTGTTTTTGGTTAATAAGTTCTTCTTTGGTTGGACTTAACCTGGTTTCCACTCCAGAGAAACTCAACTTGGTTTCCACTCATTCCATCTTCATTGGAGATAAAGAATAATTAGCCAGTGTCCTTTTAGATTTTCAGAGCTAAAAGGACTCCATATCTAGCTCACCAAGATCATAGGATACAAGATTAACAATGCAAGAAACAATCACATTTCTGTATACTTAGAACACACACATGGAAACTGAAATTTAAAACACAGTTACACTTACAATCACTCAAAATAAAATGAAATACTTAGATATAAATCTAGCAAAAACATATACAGAATAATCTGTTGCCTGAAAATTCAAAAGCACTGCTGAAAGAAATGAAGGAAGACATAAATATATGCAGAGATATATCGAGGCAGTGGATTGGAAGACCCAACATAGTAAAGTTGTCAATATAGATTTATCAAAATCCCAGCAAAGTTTTTTTTTTTTAATTTTTTTTAATTAATTAATTTATTTATTTATGGCTGCGTTGGGTCTTCGTTGTTGCGTATGGGCTTTCTCTAGTTGTGGCGAGCGGGGGCTACTCTTCATTGCGGTGCACGCGCTTCTCATTGCAGTGGCTTCTCTTGTTGCAGAGCATGGGCTCCAGGCACGCGGACTTCAGTAGTTGTGGCTCACAGGCTCTACAGCGCAGGCTCAGTAGTTGTGGCGCACGGACTTAGTTACTCCACAGCATGTGGGATCTTCCTGGACCAGGGATTGAACCCGTGTCCCCTGCACTGGCAGGCAGATTCTTTTTTTAAAAAATTTTATTTATTTTTTTATACAGCAGGTTATTATTAGTTATCCATTTTATACATATTAGTGTATATATGTCAATCCCAATCTCCCAATTCATCACACCACACCCCCCTGCCACTTCCCCCCTTGGTGTCCATACATTTGTTCTCTGGCAGGCAGATTCTTAACCACTGCGCCAGCAGGGAAGTCCCTAAAATTTTTTTAATTGAAGTATAGTTTATTTACAATGTTGTGTTAGTTTCAGGTATACAGCAAAGTGTACACCAAATTCAATGTGTACATGAATGTTCACAGTAGCTTTATACATAATAGCCCAAAACAGGAAACAAACCAAATGTCCTTCAATTAAACAAACTGTGATACATCCGTACCATGGAATACCACTCAGTAATTAAAAGGAACAAACTACTGATACATGCAACTACTTGGGGTTCGTTCAAAACCTTGGGGGCTTCCCAGGTAAAATCTGGAACTGGTCCCCATACACAGAGGGCAGGGAGAGACAGAAGAAAGAGGCAGCCACTCCAGATTGTTGGGTGGTGGCTTTAACAAGCAAGGGAACTTACACAGGAGGCTTCCCTTGGGCGACTGCAAGATGACTAAATCTCCATACACCCACCAGAATCTTAAGAGCTTGTACAGAGGCCTTAACTGGGTTCAGCCACTATCTAGTCCAGACGGTCTCAGCAACACCTTTCTCTCTTAAGGCTGCATTCTTGAAACAGCTCCTAGTATGCAAACAGTGGGCAGAATGTACATTCCAAGGACAGGGGCGGGGGTGAGGAGCCTCCAATTGCCCAGGTCCAACTCTGGGGTCAACCGGTGGTCACATCCTTTCGATGACCTCCTCCAACACTTGGGTGGATCGCAAGGGAATTACGTTGTATGAAAAAACCCAATCTCAAAAGGTTACAGACTATATGATTCTATTTATATAACATTCTTGAGTGATAAAAGTATAGACATGGAAAACAGATGAGTGGTTTCTAGGGGTTAGGGATTTAGAGGTGGGAAAGAGGTAGCTGCGGCTATAAAAGGGCAATATGCCGCAACTAAAGATCGCACATGCCACAAACGAAGATCCCACGTGCCGCAACCAAGACCACACACAGCCTAAGTAAGTAAGTAAATAAATAAATAAATAAATAAATAAATGGCAACAAGAGGGATCCTTGTGATGGGACTGCTCTGTATGTTCACTGTGGTATTGGTCACATGAATCTACACATGTGACAATGTTGCGCACACACACAGATGCATGTAAAACTGGTAAAATGTGAATAAGGTCAGTGAACTATATCAATGTCAATCTCCTGGTTGTGATATTGCACTGGAATTATGCAAGATGGTCCCACTGGAGGCAACTGGGTGAAGTATATACAGGATCTCCCTGTATTATTTCTTAGAACTACTGTGGGTGAATTTACAATTATCTTTTAGAGCTTTTTTTAAAGCTAAAGATGTAAAAAAGAAAAATATATAGTCTACTTCCGTTTTACAGGTGAACAAAGGAACAAGCAGTAAAGAAATTTACTCAAGATTACACTGTAATCTTTTAGTTAAGAGCTAGGTCAAAAATAAGATTTAGGCCTCTGAATTTCCCACTATGCCACAGTCCTTAACACAAATAACAAAATAAGCAATCACTACTGTCCCACCCCATACTGGGGGATTAAAATACTAAAGGTACCTTCAAGCAACTAAAAATGTAGTTGAGGATACATGGAATAATATTAAGGGAATAAGTGAGTACTACATTTAAGTATTATACAGTTCTATCTTAAATATAATAAGAATATATATAATAAGAATAAGAACTCAGAGAAAAAAGGTAGAGACTTATATTTGTCACACAATTCTACTGCAAATCTGAACAAATTCAAGGCAAGTAACCTCATTTATATAGAATAACACGTATGAAAGAGACTTCTATTCAGATGCCCAGACTTATCTCCAAATATGTTCTATGCTTAGGATACCATGTTATGGGCAGAAGGTGGACCGCCACAGGAGATGGTAATCACCAGCTAGTGGTTACCAGACACCACTGCACTACCCTGCCCCCACCCTCCTCAGTGGCAAGCCCAGCAACACAAAACATCCCAGGAAAGACGCAGGTCAGTCCTTTTCTTCACAGAAATAAGCCACATGCAACAAATAAGTCCAGCCCATCTGAGGTGGAACTCATTACTTCCCTCACACTTAAGATTTAAATTTATGACTATTGTAATCTGTGGCCCAAAGATGATGACAAAGGCATTACTATAATACTCAGTTCCATCTTAACAGTATAAACTTTGCAACAAAACACTATAAGGAACTGGAGAGTGGTAACCTGCATAGGGGGCTGACTAAATTTGCACTGCAGTGAGTTCCAATAATGATTTGGATTTTGGTAATGATGGTGGATTTTCAGGCGCTCTTTACCTGGCTCTGAAGATGATGGACTTTTAAGCTCTGAGGATGAAGATTAAAACTTTTATGATAGTTTTGTTACCATTTTAGGAGCTTGTTATATAGCTTGAAAGTTCACTGAAATATGTTTTTTTTTAGAAATCAATTTTTCTTGCCCAATACGTGTTTTTATTATACCATGAGCATCACACACCAGGATTCCATTCAGTTTGTTTTGCTCTGTTTCACATCAGTTTTTCCTGAAATATTTTTTTTCTGAAATATTTTCTTGCATTCATATTCAATGGTAACTTTTAGGATCCTACTCAATTTTTTGTATCTTTGCTGATTTTATACCTTTATTTATATTTGCTTTTCAATCGTATACTGGATAGAAATTCATTCTTAATCTTGACTATTACTGTGGCTTGCTTTTAAATTACAGCCCCATTATTTGCTTTATATCACATGCATGGTATGGGATTAAACTCACCATACCATGAGTTTTGTTTGTTTGTTTGTTTTCTGTTTGTATCCTCTAACATAGAAACTTCACTGTTTGCACATTGTTGTGTTTTTTTTTTTTCAGAATTGACAGGCTATCACAATCTTTCCACAGCTTGTTATTTCTGTATTCATAGAAACACAACTTTAAAATCATGTATAATACATGCATGGGATAAAAGTACTCAAGCACCCCCCTCCCTCCAAAATTAAAAAAAAATAAAAATCTCCCTATAACATCGAAATGCTTCTTACATGATGGCATGTCACTGGCAAAGTCAGCAAAACTGATGCAGCCTGGCACTAAGGCCTGCCACCATCACCCTGTCCTTCCACCAGGCTCCTCCCTGTCCCCTGGTCTCTGTACTTGCTCTGTGCTTCTCGCTGTTGTTTTATTTTGCTTTGCTGTTTGCCTAGAGTGTCATTCTCCTCCTTCTCCACTTTACAATCTCTTTCTCAGCCTTTAGACTTAGTTCTGACATCATTTATTCCAAAGCCCGCATGGACTCCCCTGGTAGTCATTTCCCCCTTTCTGTGTTCCCAGAACACTTCTGAGCTTGTTCCTACAGAACCCAAAAGGCTGTACTGTGAATATCGCAAACGTGTTTGTTTCCCCTACTTGACAGAAACACCTCAGGTGGGGACCGTGGGAAAGCGCCTGACAGAAAGCAGGTGACAAACTGAGCAGGCTTGCTTCCTGATTGGCCCCAACCACTGGCCTGATGGATTAGGCTATTGTTTCATTTTTGGAAAACAGGGGCAAGTTTATTCTCATGATCTAGGAAAAAGGCATGCGCCAAGTACACAGGCTGGGACATTTTTTTTTTTTTCCAGCTGACCCAGGCAGGGATCTCTCAGGACTCCCATTTAGAAGTAAGAGCTGAGAGAGAAAAGCCATGCTTGTTCAGAATCCTGTATGCTAGTAGCCATGTAGGGTGGGACTTACTTTTCTGGTAGGTGAATCTAGAAGGCAATACAACTTGGAAAGCAATAGCTAAGAAAGAAATCCAGTGCCCTCAGTCAATAGGGATCCTCTTGAAAAACACACTACATGTTATATGTCCAGTGTACTTTGGACACTAAGGTTAGAATATCACCTCTTGTATCTTTAAGATCTGCACCTGGAAAGGAAGGGCAGGGAAACAACACGGGGCTTTGGTGACAAGAACCCTTAGACAACTGTTGGGGATGAATGAAATTATTTGGGGATGTACCTCCATACTGATGTACTCATGGTAAAAATGATAAGCCTTACAATGTTAGTACACTTATGCCACATAAATCAATTTTTAATAAAGGAAGTTTATACTGCTTTGGCTGATAAACTTTAATAATTTTTGTTGTAAATTTCTCAGAAATGTATTAGTTGCTTTCTTGTTTCTCTACTGAGCATAACAAACTTCACTTGATGGTACAATGTTATAGAAAGGTTATTAAACTGTAACATAGAGTGCTATGCCCTCAGGAACTCCTTGTCACCATGTTAAACGGATCCAGAGTTTTAAAACTTTTTATTTCATATGCTCACTTGCACAGTTTTTTTAAATATAGATTCCATATGCTCCATCAACATCAGTTTTATGCTTGCTGCTCTCAGGACATTGACGGTTAATGGAGAGATATATTCTCTTTCTGCTAATTCCCAACTTTTCATTTTCTGTGGGCCAAGAAACCACATAACCACATTTGTTGGGACTGAGTGTTAACACTGAATAAGGCAACAGGCTGGTGCTTCTCACTGGACTGACTATTCCTAGAAAATAAATAATCATTGCTACCTTTGAGCCCTCAAAGTGCCTAGCATGGTGTTTTGTATACCGTGGCCCTAAATAAATGTTTTCTGATGTGAATTAAACACATCTGAGCTGTATTTTTACATCTATTTCTGTTCCTCAGGCATTGTTAGCTTAATTTTTTTTTAAGGTAGGTCGCCAAGAATAGAGTTTGCCAGATAAGTGATCTCCCTATAAATGATATCATTTTTGTGGTCCAGAAGAATACACACAGCAAGGTGAAAGATGAGTGGAATTCTAGGTGATTATTAATTCCTTCTTTCTTCTTATGGGGACTTCTGAATTATCAGGACAAGTATTACTTCTATGATATGAAAAAGTTACATAAAACCAAAGATTATTTTAGCAGGTTTGTGGAAAACAGACTTTAATGAGGAGGGAATGGAAGCAAAAAGTACGCAATGAGGATACTATAGGAATAAAGAGAGTAATTATTAGGGAAGAAAAAAACATGGTAGAAAAAATAAATATGACTTGGTAATAAATGAGATACAGAGAAGGAAGGTGGTAGAGGAAAATCAACAGAAAATGTACAATGGCATGCTTGTTCTTTCATTTTCTATGCATATAAACGTTTATTGAGCAACCACTCCTACTCAAGTATCTTTAATGGGGTCTGGTACCACTAACAATGGAGAAAATCAGAATCATATGACTTTTTGGAGGAAGGAAAGACAATGATGATGGCTTGGAAGTCACTGGGAGACAAGATAAGTATCACTAGTTCGACATGGGAAAACAGAAGACTAAGGCAAGAATGAGACATAATGGAACATATCAACATGAAAATCTATAAATATATGGCAGATGAGACAAAAACAGGGGGAAAATCAGAAAGAAAGGATTCAAAGTTGTTTATGAAGTCATCCTGAAATAGCCATTTAACCTCTGGCCAGGGTTGCCTCATGATTAAACTGAAATGATAGTGACTGTCAAAAACATAAGAAATACAAAAGGTACTGTATGTGAAATGATTCTAAAGAGTACAAAGCACTGGAAGAGCACAAGACACAATAAATATTTTGTTGTCACAAATGCAAGGGTAAAAAGAAGGACAAAAGCATGCATTTCCCATTACACATTTTCTTTAAAAAGTAAAGTCTTCTCTCCCAAGTGATATGCTCCAAGTCCTATATTTTTCTCTACTTCTACTTCCCAGCACCTTCCTGTTAACTTTGCCAACTTTTAAAAAAAGGATACACCAAAACTAGTTAGCAAAGCAAAGATTAGACGGGCTGCCTGAACAGAGCTCTCCTTTGCAACTCACTGGGCACTATACGGCAAGAGAATATCCTTTGAGAATCTTGCCTAACTTTGATGTCGACATCATAGTCTGAAAAACTAACTTTAAAACAAGGCTTTAAAACAGCAACACTGAAATGGAATTTCTTTAAATAGCTACAATTCCATTTCTCTTCCTAGTATACTAAAAGCATGAATACCATTTGCTACTTGATCCTGGCCACTAAGCTTAAAATTCCGCTCCCTCTGCTTAGAACGGAAAGAAAAAAAAAAAGGTGGAGGGCAAGGGGGAGAATAGGAGTCAGCAAATATGAGCTAAGACTGGCTTTGCAACTTAGCAAATTATTAACCACTGCCAGGTTTCTACATTTGTAAAATGAAAACCATAATATGAGTGTTATACTTTCACCATCCTTGCAGTTGTCATTTCATATTGTAATAATTTATTTGTTTGTCTATTTCTCCCACTAAACTGAATGTTCCATGAGGACCACATCTTTCTTGTCCAAAAGTATATTCTCTGCATCCAGCAAAGGGACTGGTACAGAGTAGGCACAAAATGAATGCAATGTTTGGATATTCCCAGGTAAAAGTAATAACAGAGGAAATCTATTTAATTATTAATCTATTTTCTTAATTGTGTCCTTTGATGGTCATACATATTTAAATTTGATAACATCTAACTCATTAATTTTTTTCTTTTATAGTTAGTGCTTTCTTGTCTAAAAATTCTTCACCTACCCTGAGGTTGAAAAGATTTCTCCTCTATTTTCTTCAAGAAGTTTATAAGTTTTAGCTTTTATATTTATATATATGATTCATTTTGAAGTAATTTTTGTGTATGGTGCAAGGTAGGGATAGAGGTTTTTTCTTTTCTTTCTATGACCATTAGTTGAAAAGACTTCTCCACTGAATTTCTTTGGTGACTTTGTTAAGCCATTTCTATGTCGGTCTGTATTTGGCCTCTCTATTCTGTTGCATGACTCTACCTTTCTATCCTGTAGCACCAGTTGCACAATGTCTGGATAGCTCTCACTTTATAGTAAGTCCTGAAATCAAGTAGAGTAAGTCTTGCAATTTTGTTCTTATTTTTCTATTATATTATTGATATTTTGTATTTCCACAGACATTTTCTATTAGCTTATGAATTACTACAAAAAGTCCTGCTGAGATTTTCACTGGGAATGGCACTGAATCTATACATCAATTTGTGAAGAACTGACATCTTAACCATATTGAGTTTACTAATTGAACATGGTATGTCAATTCATTTGTTTAGGTCTTCTTTAACTACTCCCATCAATGTCTAATAGATTTCACACACATTTTTTGTATATTTTCATTAATTTTATCCCCAAGTGTTTAGATTTTGATGCCATTGTAAACATTTTTTTAAATTTCATTTTTTCAATGTAGTACATGAAACTGATTTTTGTAAACTGACCTTGTATACTGTGACCTTGCTAAGTTCACTCATCAGTTCTGGTAGTTTTGTTATTCCTTAGGATTTTCTCTGTAGATGATCATATCATCTGCACATAGAGACAGTTTTACTTTCTTTTTTTCCTAATCTTTATGCCTTTCATTTATTTTTCTTGCCTTATCACACTGGCTAAACCCTTAGCACTATGTTGAACAAAGCAGTTAGAGCATACATCCTTGTCTTGTTCCTAATATTGGTGGAGGAAATTATCTTTTGCTGTTAAATGTGATGTTATAGGTTTCTTATATATGCTCTTTATCAATTCGAGAATTTCCATCCTGCTTCTAATTTGTTGAGAGGTTTTTTTTTTTAAATCATGAACAGGTGTTGAACTTTGTTTTCTCTACATCTATTGACATGATCATGTGGCTTTTTCCTTTCTATCTAATTAATATAGTTAATTATACCAATTGATTTTCAAGTATTTAACAAAAATTACATTCCTGGAAGAAAAAAAAGAAACTTCGGTCATAATGTATTATCCATTTTTATATGGCTAGATTTGATTTGCTAATATTTGGTTTAGTATTTTTGTATCTATGTATATTGAAATTCTATAATGTTCTTTATCTGTAATGTCATTGTATGTTTTTAGTATTAGGGTTATGTTGGCCTCATAAAATTTATTGGGAATATACCATCTTCCTTTTTTTTGGTAAAGGGTTTTGTAAGATTAGTATTACATATGTCTTCCTTAAGTATTTAATAGAGTTCATTAGTGAAGCATCCAGGCCTGGAGTCTTCCGCGTGCAAAGGTTCTCAATTATAAATTCCATTTCTTTAATAGATGGTAGGTTATTCAAACATCCTGTTACTTCTGGTGGTCAGTTTTGTTAATTTATGTTTTTCAAGGAATTTTCCCATTTCATCCAAGCTGTCAAGCATACTGGCATAAAGTCCTCTACTAACATCATAAAGTAACATGTCCTAATTATCCTTTTAAAGTCTGTAGATCTGTATGACATCCTCTCTTCCATTCTGGATATTGGCAATTTGTGCTTTCTCTCTTTATAAAATCAGTATAACTAGGATTTGATCTTCTCAAAGAATCAGCTTTTGGTTTCATACATTTTCTCTATTGTTTTTTATTTATTATTTCATTGACTTCCCACCGTATCTTTTTTTCTTTCCTCTTCTTTTTCTAGCTTCTTTGGATGGCAGATTAGATCACTGATTTAAAGCTATATATTTCCCTCTAAGCTGTGATTTAACTTCTGCAAACTTTGATAGGATGCATTTTAATTTTCAATTAAAGCTCTTTCTAATTACCATTGTGATTTTTTCTTTCTTCCAAGTGATTATTTAGAAGAATACTGATCAATTTTCATATATTTGGGGATTTTCTAGTGACCTTTTTTTTAATGATTTTTAAATTTAATTCCATTGTGGTTAAAGAATTTACTCTGTTTGATTCAATCCTTTGAAATTTACTGAGACTTGGCTTTCCCCCCAGTAGACAGTATATCTCTGTAAATATTTATTATACAATTAAAAGCAGTATTTATTTTTCAATTATTCAGTGTAGTGTTCTATAAATGTTAATTAGGTTAAGTTGGTATTGTTCAAATATTCTATATTCTTACATTTTCTTGCTACCAACCATCAATAATTGAGAGTAATTAAAATATTCAGTTATAATTGTAGATTTGTCTATTTCTCCCTTTGGTTCTGTAGGCTTTTGCTTCACATATTTTGAAGCTGCATTAGGTGTATAAATATTTAGGGTTTTATGTCTTCTTGATAAATTGACTCATTTAATTTTATGAGATATTCTTCTTTATCTCTGATCATAGGTTTTAGGTTCTAGGCTAGAAAATGGCCTAGATAGGGAAGTTGTTTTCCTTTTGAAGAGGGATGTATGTCCTATGCTAAAGTATCAATAAAAAGATAAAACGTTAAGACCAGGTTAATAGGCTCAAGAAGCTACTACTTTGTGTGACAGGGACTCTCTCGGGGTAGGGCAGGGTTCTTCTCTGTCTTGTCTCCTCTAGGACCCACTGTTGGTACAGGGTTCTAGGAACTATCCTAAGCCAGGGGTTACGATAGTAGAAAAAAGGGTGTTGGGGGACCATCTGAAGGCCTGCTGCCACTAGGGTTCACTCCCCTGCCATTCTATTACAATTTTATTTGCTCATAACTCTAACTTGGGTCATGCTTCCCCTCAGGATGCCAAAGTACTAGCTATGTAGGAATGACATTTGTTGTGTACTTAAATCTTTTTCTTTACTTTTCTTAATATAACTCTTTTGACTTTGTATTTTTGAATACATTATTCTGAGAGGCCCTCATTCGCACACTGTGTTCTCAGGTATAGGAGGAATCTCAGGGCTCCAGGGCTCCAGAGCAGGAATAACTTTACTCTAAAGAACGACTTTGACTTACCTCTCAACCGGATGACTGTAAATCAGCCCTGAACAGGAAGGTGACACAGAGAGGTTAAAACAGGTCAGAGTTGACAAAAGGGTCTGAGTGAAAACAAAGAGTAAGGCCTCTGTGTGTGTGTGTGTGTGTGTGTGTGTATTTATTATTTTTTTAAGGATTCCTGACCAAACCTTTAATTCTGGGACACTGGCTCACTTTCCACATGAGATCTTATCTTCTGTTGGATCAGGCTAAGTCTACACTACACAAAGGTGCGTGTGTGGGGTGTGTGTGTGTGTGTGTGTAAGCACACACACTCTTGCATGTATAAAAATCTCAAGATAGTGTTAGGTAAGCAAGATTTTAAGAATGAAACTTCTGTACTCTCCCATGCTGCCTGGGATGTATGCCTGGAACAAAATTAGAATCCTTAACCTTTCAAAACTCTGTATTTCTGTGTGGCTTCCAGATGGTCCTCTAAACAAGAGCTTCTTTGTGGTTCCAGGGCCAGTGTCCCCTGCTGCAGGGGTAACAATAGTGCCTGGGTAGCTAATGGAGAAAGGAGAACTCTACTGACAAATTGGGAGAGCAGCACAGACCTACCTCGCCGAGCACTGTGTGCTGAAATATGGCAAATGTAATAGAAAATAGTGGGCGAGGTGTATCATCCTGGGTGCAGTCTTCCCCAATCGAGCTCCCTCCAGTTTCTGGATTTACCCAAGCTTTGTAGGACTTCACCAGTTGCTGGTTTGGTGACTGCTATGTGATCTAGTTTGTGTAAATATAATATGTTGGTCTTTCTCATGTTGTTTTGGGGTGTTTCTTGTTTACAAGTTTCTTTCTGTATTGAAAGAAAAATAATCAAAGCATTTTTGTCAAAAGAGTCTGCACCAGGCAAGAAGGTCTGAACTATAAGCTCCGTGCCACTTTTCACAAAGCGGGACTTCCTTACCCATTTTCTCATCCTGCTCCTTCCCTTACTTCCTATTTTGGACAAGTTCTTCTGTCCTGAAAACTTGACTCCTGTCCCACCTCTAGCCAAAACAAACAACAAGACACACATACATATTTAATTCTCGGGATGACTCTAAACCCTAAAAGACTTGCATAAAACCTGAATAAACTAGGAACTCTTTAGCCCTCATTTCCAACCCATAGCAAGGGGTTTCCACATAGAAACTCAGAGTGGGAGACTGAGAAGGGAAAGAAAGTCTACCCAATGCACTCAGGGACTCTTCTGCTGATGCAAGAATCTGATGTCAAAGTGAACACAAGATTATCTAATAGGATGTAGACTGGATGTAATTCAACTCCATGTTTACTGCTAGAAACCAAAGTTTTATCTGGACTTTACAAGAAGGAAGAGAGTGGGGGAGGAAAATGAGGACCTGCCTGTGTCCTTTCTCTGATTCCTTTCCCCTTTTTCCTGAACTGCAGGAGACTAGACTCCCTTGGGCTGTGGTGACCCCATCATTGGGGTATATTCATTAAATGGTCGATTTTGCTATACTGGATTTTTCTTTTCTCTCTCTCCTCTTACTGTTTTCTAACGCATGTTAACCCTTCTCTCCCTCCTGCTTTTCTTCCTGAAGAAGCACAATGAATGAATAAAGACTTCTCGGCACTGAAAAATAAAGTAAAACAACACAAGTATAGGTGCATACAAAGCAGTACGGAGTAGTGACTGCTAATGGGTACAGTGTTGCTTTCTGGGGTGACAAAATATTCCAAAATTTGATTGTGGTGATGGCTGTACAGCTCTGTGACTGTACTAGAAAACATTGACTTGTGTATTTTAAAAGGGAGTGTTATATGGTATGTTACCTGAATTAAATGATAATAAAGCTGTTGAGAGAGAGAAATAGAGAGATGGAGAATTACATCTGAAGTGTTCCAGGGCTCAGTCCTAGGCACTTTCTCTTCTCTACCTGCACTGTAGGTATTCTCACCCAATCCCATCACTTTAAATATTGCCCATGTGCCCATGACTTCTGATTTTTATCGTTAGTTCTGTCTTCTCCACCTACCTCCAGCCTACCTGATATCTCCACATGGGGGTCTTACAGGCATCTCACACTTAACATAGTTAAGACAGAACTCGATTCCCCTTTCCAACCCAAATCTTCTCTTCCTCCATGCATTCCGAGCTTAGCAACGCACAACCATCCGCAAAGTTTACTCTCTGTCTCTCCAGCTAGAATGTGAACGGGAACCCTTCCAACGTCTTTTCTCTCCTGTGTCCTTGGAGCTGACAAAGAGTAGGAGCTCAGTGAATAGTTGTTGAATGAAATAACCATGGGATTGAATGAAGTAGCAACCACCTGCCACGCAAATTTTTTAAACAATCAAACCATTAACTCGTCACTGAATTTAAACAAGATCTTTGAGATAACTCAATTTTAACACATAAAGATAGCCATAGTTTACAAGCAGTGAAAACTACATCATTTCTATTATAGTTTTTAAAGTAAAAAGAATTTTCTCTAATAACCTCTGTGCTAGATTGCAAGAAAATTTCAAGTGACAAAATCAAAACAGAGAGTTGAGAAACCTATTTGAATAGAACTCTCTTTTAGAATAAGAATAAAGAGCTGAAGAATATTGCTGTCACCCAACAGATGGCTAAGAGCACATTTTCAGAACCTCATAAACATCCACCAGGCGTGGCAGTTCCTCTTCCCTTTCCATAAACCCTACCTTGGGTCCTTTCAAACCTTCTATTGGCTCCTCCCATTCTGTCCACCTCCTCTTCCCCACTCTAAGATGCTACAGTGTTCGGTGTATGCTTACATAGGCTCAGGGGTCCATTTTCCTCCTTTTTCTGAGATAATTTTTATTGCAAGTAATATCTGATGAAAAAGACTATTTTTCCTTCAGATACTCTTCACATATTCATTTTTTATAAGTCGTAAGATCCTTATGCTAATATTTCTACTATTTTTCTAACATTTTGTTAAACTAGTTTTGAGTTGTAAGTATATGAACTTGTTAATTGAAACACTGTCAAAAGCTTACATTTAAAAAAAAATTGTTCTTTAAGTTACACTTTGGATCCTAACCCAAATTGATACAAATTAGTGAGGTTTGTTCTTCAGCAAGCACTTGTAGCCGACTTTCAAAGAATAAATAAGCTACATGAAAGTGTTTATGACAACCTATGAAAATTGTATTTCATGTTCTTTTAATTTAAAATTTACTGCAAAATAAAGCCCTTCTTTCCTTAAATTTCCATTGTTGCTTAGGTAACAATTCCAATTATTTTTTAAATCTGTTGGCCCCAAATGTTTTCTGAAATGTTTGACAAATATGTCATTTGGTAAAAAAAAATTCTCTCTGTATTTTTTTGTCCACAGGAACTGCCCTATTCTTCTCCAACACTTATTTCCCACATCTATAACATGGAGATAATAAAATCCACCTTCCAAGATTACCAAGTTAGTTATGAGAGCCCTCTAAAAATTATAATGCATTAAATGTTGGGTAATACTGAAATAAATATTGAACAATAGCCAGTAAAGAGTCCTTACACAGGGTACTGTGTTCACAAATGCTTAACCCCTTTATTTGCAGTAGTTATACTGTTGTTGACAGAAAATGTGTCAATCCTAGTCTCCTACTGAATTTATACATTCCCTTCATTTAAACAATTGTGATACTTTCAATCTTTTTTCTTCTAGAATGTGGAAAACATATTATTAAATATACCTGCCTGGGTATCAGCACCGTGTGTTTATCTGCTCCCTGGGAACCTTGTAATTCTGTCATGATAGCACTTCCCATACCTCCTATCTCCTCCACTAGACCCATCACGGAGCCTGATTTACCAAGAGAAGTAGGGTTTGCTACCGGTTTTTAAATTTCACACACAGGAATGGTATTCATGAATACAAAAGTGAAAATTCACCACATAAAATACTCCTTTTTTTTTTTTTAGAAACTTGATACTGAAGAAATTAGCAGCCTTATGACAAAAAATGTTTCAAAGCTTGCAGGACCCACTAACAATATTTTAACCTTTCTCTGTGTGTATGACAATTTATTTCTTTAATAATGCAGTTTTAGTAATTTATCCCAAGTATAAACCACTTATCCATGGATTTCCCATTTAGAAAAATAATTTTAAACCGATATTTCCCAAAATGTATCCCAAGGGAAAGATGTTCCAGGAAAAAAAAAGGCTCTGTAGTCCAATAAATATGTGAATGCCACAATCTATATTCACCTTCTTAGAAATTCAAAATGGCCCTTGGCATCTATGGTCAATAACTTCTTCATAGGTATATGGGTGTTGTACTACTCATTCAATTTCCTCTATGTTTAAAACATTTTATAACTTAAAAAAAATCTGGGGCTTCCCTGGTGGCGCAGTGTTTGAGAATCTGCCTGCCAATGCAGGGGACACGGGTTTGAGCCCTGGTCTGGGAAGATCCCACATGCCGCGGAGCAACTAGGCCCGTGAGCCACAACTACTGAGCCTGCGCGTCTGGAGCCTGTGCTCCGCAACAAGAGAGGCCGCGATAGTGAGAGGCCCGCGCACCGCGATGAAGAGTGGCCCCCACTTGCCGCAACTAGAGAAAGCCCTCGCACAGAAACGAAGACCCAACACAGCCATAACTAAATAAATAAACCCAAAGTTTAAAAAAAAAAACAAAAAACTGTATCTCTCTTTTTAACTGGAATTTCCCCATGCTGTTTAACCAGAGTCCATTTCTCCTCCATCTAGATATCTTCCAATAGTAGAAGCAAGTATTTACAAGAGTTTAGAAGTATACTTTGGGCTCTGCATCTCCATCTACCCAAAGAACAGTGAGTTCTTCACCAAACAAAAGCACAACAGGTCGTAGACACCAGTGCAGAGGAGGATGGAAAGGACGAATTCACACCTCAGGGGTTCTCAGCCACGTGCAAGTTAGAGGTGAAAGGTGACATCACTGTATTTCCATCACAGGCTTCAACGACACATAGACACATAATTCAACATGCGTGGTAAGCCTTTTCCCGCCTGTATGGCTACTAGCCAGGTTTTTTCCAGTATAAGAGCTACAGATCTGAACAGACTGATGAGCCTGAGAGCTAGAATGTTTCTGTCCTCTTCGCACAAGTAGATAAATGACTCACAGCTTCCTGAGATGAAAGGGAAGATTCAAGCTCACCACTGATACAATGGAACACCCCAGAGTTCAGATGAACGAAGTCACTTCAGGAAGCAGCTCTCTGAAATACCTTGGTAGTGTGGAACAAGCAGGAGGCTGTAACAGTCAAAATAACTGTAGGATTTTGAATCCTTGAACAAAGTTTTACAAAAGATTCTTTTCTGGAACCATAAAGGAGATAAATTGCCATCCATGTCTCATTTCAGGAGGTCTGTGGGCCATATTTAGTAACAATAGGCAATGACAGAACAATATTATACCAATTTTACTTGATAACACTGAAGCATTGAGACATCAAGTTACTTGATAAGGCCATGCAACTAGCAAGTGAAGAAGCCAGAATTTGAACCCAGAGGCTGTTACCTCACATCTTGATTTACACAGAGGAAACAGTGGGGAGGGGGGCATATAGAGGGATCATCTGCTTTGACTCAACCATGTTCCCTCCCATCTTACTAACGAGCCCACTACACAGGTCATATTAATGGACTAAAATTATCCTGTCTGTAGGTTTTATTAAATGGTATTTCAAGGCACATTGCCTTCAAAAAACTGGATTTAATTTAAAATGTTGGAGCACTATTTTTTTTTTTCCTCCAGTGGTAACCCTTGCAAAATAATAGTACAATATCACAACCAGGAAATTGACATTGATATAATCTACCAACCTTATTCAGATTTTTCCAGTTTTACGTGTATTCACTTGTGTATGTGTGCAAGTGCATATGTATTTAGTTCTATGCAATTTTGTCATATGCAGGTATGTGTATCCACCACCACAGGCAAAATACAGAACACTTCCATCCCCACAAGGAGAGACAAGCCATCCCCAATTAGTTCGCATCAGTGAGGCTTTACTTTCGCTCAGCCTTCCATTGTGACAAGAACGTAAGGGAAGCAAGTGTGTCGCTGGAAACTGTCATGTGTAGCACGGAGACTATACACTCTCGGTCCTCATGGAGGCATGCACAGGCAGAACCCTTTTAATTTTTTGCACCTCAAGGCTCCCTGGTCCTTCTGCAAGATGAGATCCCCTCTTGTATGTTACTGCAAAGTTCTTACCCTAAAATTACGGACGCTCCTTCAAAACTCTAGAGTCAAGCCTATTTCCCCTATGTATAAATTATAACACTGGGTTTTCCAAATAGTATCTTCAATGAAGTGTGAGAACTTGATCACTCTGATTCCACTACACGAATCTCAGAGTTATATTCCGTTCCACTTCATCCAGTAAATGAGAGCAACAGAAGTTATTTGCCAGATTTGGTGATCTAAACTCATCCTTTGACTAGCTGTTCAGGAGTTACCTCCTGGCCAGGCCATATAATCTTCTTCATATAGACTGGCTAAAAATGTTTTAGGATATATATCAAAATTACATCCCAAACTGTGGTAGCCAAGCAAGGTCTCTCGGCAGATGTTACCTTGATCTTGGGGATAAAGAGGAAAAGGGGCTTTGAACTTCTTTATCGACAACTTGGCAGGAATTTGCCAGGCTGTAGGCTCCCCGGAAGTGGAAGTCAGCCTTATTGACTGCTGTTTCCCACATGCATATCAGGACCATGGCAAGCAATGGCCCATAATAAACATCTCCTGAGGGAATGACCAGAAACATGGACAGCAAACCCAAAGAAAATCATTCTTATTTCAGAGATTCGACTAGGCTGGAAGGTTGGCTATAAGGGTCTCTAAGTATTCTCAAATATTTCAGAAAGTCTAATGGAAACCATGCATTTACCTTAATAGAGATGGGACAGGACAATTAAAGGTCAAGTTCCCTCAGCTTTAGCAGACATTGTATCAAGCCATAGTACAAGATTGGTTGTCGTGTGCAGACCAGAAGTTCTGACTGCGCACACTGTAGTGGGGAGGAAAAGGCTCCCACTCCTCTTCCCTTTGAGCACCCATGAGCAGGAAGACAGGGTAATGTGACCAGGACAGATTTCCTAATGAATAGGCTCCGGGGGCTCTCAGAGGTCAAGGACATCCCAGCTGTAGCTCCCTGGCTCCTCCTCACTAAGCTCAGGTGAGGGGATTCCAGGCAGGGCTGACTTCTCACTTTTCCTCCTTTTCTAACCCTTGTGCTATGGGGCACTGCAGGCTCAACGAGTAGTAAAATCTGGTGGAGGAGGAGAGGTCCTAGTTAAGGGCTGAGTATAAACTACATCTTCCAGGCCAGTTTAACCAGGCACACCACGCCAGAGATGAAGGGAACTCGGTTCACAATGAAATGGGGCTCATTTGCCATCTTCTATCATCCTCTGAGCACACGTGTCCCTTGGGAACTGCACAGGGAGAGGGACTGACCTGGACAGGATTCACAGAGGGTCCTGCCCACCTCCCACAGCCGGAAATGAGACCACCTTTCCCTGAGGTACTTTAGGGAGGAAGACCATTCCAAAAATAGAAGTTGATAAGCAGTGAGTGGTAGATCACTTCAGGAAACTGTGATTTTTCTCCACCACAACTCTAAGGGAGTGAACTAACTGCAGATCATCCCAGGCACAAAGGACTAACCCAGCAAGGAGGGCGAGAACTTGGGGTGTGGCAGACCAGGGTGCTAATCCTGGTCCCACCTAAGCTGCTAAACAGCCCTAGCCAGACAAGGCATTTCACCTTCCCTAGTCCCGGTGTACTGAGCAGTCGAAAGAGGGTGTTGGGTTACCGGATAATCTCTGTTTCCCTTCCAAGTCTGGCAGTCGACAATTCAGTGAAGGACAACTCTGTCTGGTGTCAGAAGCACACGCCTTCCCCTCGAGCCAACGCAGACCATTTGCAACACACATACTTAACAGCAAACTGGAATTCAGTGCTTGCTGCACGGTCCCTGCCAAAGGCTTCTTAAAGCCATCTGATAGCCCAGAGACAGTCTAACAGATGTGCTAACCACCCCAAAGAGCTGGCACACATGAAGCAGCTTCCTCTCCGTTAATATTTATTAAGCCCTGAAGGTGGGCACTTTGACATGTATTATCTCACTTAGAAACCTTTCTTCCCTTGGACTTCCCTGGTGGCGCAGTGGTTAAGAATCTGCCTGCCAATGCGGGAGACACGGGTTCGAGCCCTGGTCCTGGAAGATCCCACATGCCGCGCGGAGCAACTAAGCCCGTGCGCCACAGCTACTGAGCCCATGCGCCACAACTACTGAAGCCTGCGCGCCTAGAGCCCCACGCTCCGCAACAAGAGAAGCCACTGCAATGAGAAGCCCGCGTACGGCAAAGAAGAGTAGCCCCCGCTCACCGCAACCAGAGAAGGCCCGCGCACAGCAACGAAGACCCAATGCAGCCAAAATAAATAAATAAATAAATTTACTTTAAAAATAAAAAAAAAACAAAAAACTTTCTTCCCAGTTTTCCAATAGATGAACTCTTGATAGAACTAATAGCGGTCTTTCAGGTCCAGGTTTCTCCTAACCTTATTATAACACTACATTATCAATCCCTTCAGACTCTCTGGCTCTTGTCCATAACTAACACACAGCATCGCAGAGCACAGTCCTGAGCCTAGTTATCTCAGCCCCCTACTGTTTTCCCTTCACTGAGTAGCAACTTATTTTAGAATCCTTCCTCCGTTTGACAGTGTCCTTGTATTTTTTTTTTTTAATTTTATTATTAAGCTCTGGTTGGAGATATTATTTACCTGGTGTTCCTCATTCAAGGGCCCAGGAGGCTAGTTTTTTTTGGGGGGGGTGTGTGGAATCTTACCACTGCCCATAAATATGTAAGCTTCTTCGATCAGAAATTGAAAACTGTGTAATACAAAGTTTGTCTTCTTGTCTCATTTAAAGCCCAAATTAGCATCCATTACAGTAATCAAGCATCTCAGATACTTAGTAGCATCTATTCCTCTATTTCCTCATCCTTCCCAAATACTCCTGGATATAAATGGGCATAAACATCACAAATAAATAGAGGGAGATTAAAAGCACAGGCTATGGATGTGAACCAGGGCTCTGCTTGTGACCATACAGCCTCAGGTGTGCTAATTCACATCCAAGTCAGTATACTCAGCTGGAGAATATTGATTCCCAAATCATAATTTCTCAGGCGATCCTCCTTCATATAAAGCATTTAGTGCACTTCTTGGCTTATAAGTATTCAGCAAATATTCATTCATATTAACATTACCTTGGAACCCAAGTTGTCCTGCATTTCATTCTCATTCTTTTAAATGATTTTATTTTTTTTTAAATGATTTTATTGATTCCTCTTCGTTTTCTCTAATCCACTGACCCCTGACTTTTTTACCAGCCCATGGCCCCTTCCTGTCCTTACTTTTCTTAGATCCCATAGTCCATCATTATAGTCACAGCAGTGCCAACTTCGTCAACAGTGTGTTCTCTCTCTTGTCATTGCTCACCCACCTGACTAAACTGCATCTCTGCTGAATCCAGCTCTCTGTTTTGTCTCCAAGAGACAGTGAAGTGTAAAGCCTAATGGTACTAGCTCTGGAGTGAGACTGCCCAGGGCTCAAAACCTTGCTGTGCCACCTAACACCTGTGTATCTTTAAGTAAACTGCTTATCACTTCAGTAAAATGAGGATGATATAATAATGCCTGACTTGGGGATATATAATGAAGTTTAAATGAGACTGTACACTTAGACTTGCACTAGCATAGTAATTAAACAACTTAATAAACATTAGCTAGCATTCTGTTTGTTATTATCACTCTATGCTTGAGCCAATGGAATGAAGGTGGGGAAAATCACATACCCAGACAGACTGCTTACACTGTACAGGTAGAACCACAAACATCAGATGGGCCCTTGATACTGTCTGGCAACCTATTTGATTTCCCTGGTACATTTGCTCTCCCGCTCTCCCACAACACTATCTCCTGGCTTTAGCTCTTATCCCAAATCTCTTTTGCTCTCAGCTGATGGCCTTCCCTCCTGCTGCAGGGGGAAAACAGAAGCCATCAGGTGAATACTACTTCATCTGACCACCATCCAATATACAACTACCCACATCTGGACTTACTTTCTCTACCTTCTCCCTAATTCAATGGAAGAAGGGTCTTTGCGTCTGTCAAAGACCAATCCCTATACTTGGGTTCCAGGTCCCCTGCCCTATGACTTTTCTAAGGACCTTCCTCCTGAACTTATCCCTCTTTTCTCTGCATCTTCGGTTCCTCCCCAAGGTAACCCTCAACGATCCTCACCTCTTGGTATTCATGCCCTTGCATATCTCCCCCCCTTAAGTGTGGGTGGAACCCATGATTCACTTCTAACCAACAGAATATGGCAAAGATGATGGAGTACTGCTCCTGGGATTACAGTGCCTTATATGAGTCTCCATCTTGCCAGCAGACAGCTGACTTGATGAAGTAAGAGGCCATGTTGAGGAAACCATGTAATAAAGTACTGCAGGAGTAGAGGTGGGGTGGGGCAGAGGGGCTGGGGGAGAGGAGCTCTAGGAGCTGAGGGCAGCCTACAGGTAACAGGCAGCAAGAAGCTGGATCCTCACACCTACAGAGGCAAGGGAATGAATTCTGCTAACAACCTGAGGGAGCTTAGAAGTGAATTCTTCCGCAGTCAAGCCTCCCAAAGAGACCACAGCCCACCCAACATTTTGACTGCAGCCCTGTGAGACTCATCAGCAGACCCAGCCAAGCCTGGCCCTGACTCCTAACCCACAGATACTGGGAGAATGGCTGTGAGCCAAAAAGTTTGTGGTACTTTGTTACACAGCAACAGAAAACAAATACACTTCCTACACACACAACAGATCATTCCCAACATGCTGTAGTCACTACATTAGAGTCTACTGTATCCTATCTTAAAAAAAATCTAAACCATATGCTCTCTCCCTCTTCTCTCTATTCTCCTTTCCAACAAAAGAGTTTTTCACTATGTCCTCGCCTCTACTCACTGCTCAGCCCACTTGGGTTGCATCCCTGACTTCACATTCTTTGGTTACGGATACCCATACGTTCCATATTATCTAATCCAAATGAACACGTCTCTGTCCTTATCTTACTCATATCCCAGTGGTATTCAACACAGTTCATTACTCCCTACTTTTGGAACTAAATGGACTTTCCATTTTCTAGTTTTCCTTTGACATGTTTGGCTGCTGCTTCTCAATCGTCTTTGCTGGCTTCTCCTCCCACACCCGATCTTAAACAGTGCTGTGCCCCAGAGTCTGGTCCAAGGCTGCCCTCTGGCCTGCTGCACTCTCTTTCTCATCCCCAGCTTTAAATGACATCAACACATCTCCCAAATTTCTCTCTCTAGCCTTGGCCTCTCCCCTCAGCTCCACACCTTACAGCCATCCGCCTACTTGAAGTTTCCATGCCGGTGTCTAAGCGTCATCTCGGACTTAACATGCCCAAAACAGAAGACTTGATTTTTCTCTTCGCAAAAATCTGTTGTTCTCCCAGTTTTCCCAATCTCAGCCAATGGCACATTTGGCCAACCTTTACACTGGGGCCTCATCCTGGATTCCCTTCTTTCTGTCACCCTCCCCCCCACCCCCGCCACGTAATCCATCAGCAAGTTATTGCAGGTGGATCTTCACAATCGATCCTGAACTTGTTCCCTCCTCTCTAACTCCACTCCTAGTCCAAACTGCCCTCGCCTCTCATGTGGACTTCAACGATCGCCCTCGAACTGCACCCCTGCTCCTCCCTGCTGTCCTCTATACTCCACACAGCATGACCTTATTAAAAAGACAAACCATTTTGTATGTTTAAAACTTTCCAAAGACTTCTTACTCTACTTTAAAAAGGTCCACCAGGCTCTATGTCGCTGGCCTTTACCTGCCTCCCTGACGTATCTCCAGCAAGTTCCAGCCATACTCATCCTCTTCTCCTTCCCACCTCAAGACTTTTGCAATTGTTATTCTGGAAAGATCTTCCCAAGTTGCATGTCTCAAATCTCAGATCAAATGTCCCCTCCTCAGAGAGGCCTTCTCCCTACAAGCTGTCTCCTTCCTTCTAGACACTGAGATATCATTATTTCCCTCATGGCATGCATCAAAATCTCAAGCGCCATGCTTATTTATTTGTCTGTTTGGTTGGTTGTCGCTCTGGCTTCTCTTGCTGGATGTGGGCATCTGGAAGGTGCTTACTGCTGTGTTCTAGAATAGTACCTGGCACATTTTAGGTGCTTGATAAATATCTGAATAAAGGAATGCCTAAATATATATGAGATTGACATTAATATATGCATTAGAATAAAATGATACTATTTTATTCATCAGAAAAACCTCTCCAGATGCAGTGTCAAGACGGCTTTAAAGCAGTAAAAGATTATAAAAATTATACCTCAAACTACTCAATATATAAATTCCTGAAAAGTTATGGGCAAACCATAACAATATAAAATGAAGCCCCTTTTGAAAGAATTAAGCAGAAATTTGCTCGGAGATGTGAAAAGTCTTTTCTGATAGTGTGAATGATCACACCCTAGTTCTTCTATTTTTATAGATTTGATTTTTTTTTTCTACATTGGGTTTGCTTTGATCACGGAGCATAAATTATAATCAATTTTTCTATTACAAACTGTGCAACCGCTGTCCAAATCACAAGACATCTTTTCAGTATTTCTGGACAAAAATGCTAAGGAGTCACTACTCTTGTTCCTTAATGTCACTGATGTCATGTGATTTAATTCCAAACCCAGCTATATCCTGTAGCCATACAATGCAGGCTTTTTATTAGACCACGATAATGATGGTGGTCATGGTCTGGATTCCAACAAGCAACTGTCAAAAACTATCATCCCAAATGACTACTTGCTGAAAATTTCTCACTCCCAGAGCTGGTATTTCCAGGGTGGTCTAGGAAAGAAATTTGTGCCCATGTCTACTCTGGGGCTATTCTAAATGCTGATGTTTAACATTTCTTTGGAACTGCTGACTTTTTGAGGAGCTGACTTTTTTCTGCAAGCCACTGAAGATTTTTTTTTTCTCATAGTCTCTAACTAGTAAGCTCATTTGTTTATGTGTTTTTCTTCCTGAAATACCAATATCTTCTGAAAACTCCTATCAGTAGTTGTATTCAGTTGATTTTAAGCACCACTCTTCAGAAAAATCACTCACTCCATTGCTTACCACTTGCTGCCCTCAAAACTTCTTAGCAACATACACTGTGCATGAACCTCAACGTGGTTTGCTTTGGCCAATCACATGCCTGAAAGCCCAGCCAGTCAGTTGTGTAATAATAAAGCCCTTATCTACTGAAGATACACAAACGGAAAGATCTCTCGGTGCTTCAGTACACAAGGGCCTTTGCTTGAATTCTCAGCAGAAACTCAAGTCTATTTTAAATGGCAAATTCCCCCCACTTTCTCTGGTTTCCTATTTTTTTCCCATTTGCTATGTTGAGGAGGGGAAAAAAAACCCAAATGCTAAACAATGTCGAGTTTTAAGCCGCGGGTGCGGGGTGGGCGGGGCGGCATTGCCAAAAGATGCCAGCAAAATGCATGTATAAACCGGGACTTGGTTTTTTGCTGTTCTGGGTTTACCGGTTCCCTCACAGGCGCTTTTGACGGAAACTCATCCACAATTGTTCTTGGAGGCAGGAGGGGTTGAGAGATTGACAAGAGAAGCTGTTTGCTAGTTCCTATAAGCTTGACTAGTCCTCAGAATAAGGGGAAGGGGGCCACTCGTGCTTCCTCGGGGAGGACTACAGCCTCACTGCCTCCTACCTCGCCCGTCCCCACCAGGCGCAGACCGGCGCCTACCTCGTCCCATCGCCAAGTTCCCCGCCTCGCTCGGGAGAAGCGTCCTTTGCCCGCACCCACATCAGACAGCACGCCCGCCTCGGCCTTGGAGGAAAGTGGGAGCGGCCGCCCGGTGAAGGTGCTGGGGCCCGAGCGGTGAGCTCATCAGTCCCCTAGCTCTGCCCGCGCGGCCGCCGGAGCCGCCGGACACACCCCTCCCGGCCCGGCCTCTGCGGTCCCCGGTACCGGCCTCAGCCCGCGCCGCGCCGGGACCCCGGGCCCGTCCCCTCACCGAGCCGGAGGGTCCCGCGCGCGCTCGTCCCCGCACCCCGCACGCACCTTCAATGCTCCCCGGCCCGGGCCCTTGGGGAGCTGGCGGCCGGGGCCGAGGGCCACGAAGCGCTCCTCGCCGTCCTCGTCGTCGTCGTCGCCGTCCACCACCTCGACGACCACCTCCTCGTCCTCGTCTTCCTCGTCGTCATCCTCCTCCTCCGCGCCCCCTCGGGGCTTCGCCTGCACCCGCCCGAGCCCCCTCCGCCGCCTGCTCCCGCCCTCTTCGTCCTCGTCTTCCTCCCCCAGAAGCAGCAGCACCGGAGACGAGGCGGCAGCGGCGGCGGCGGCGGCCCCGGCGGCCCGAGGGGGGCCGGTCCCGGCGCTGCGCGGCGGCGGTAGTGGCGGCCTCCAGCTCTCCGGGGCCGAGGCTGGGGCCGGAGCCGGGGCGGGGGGCGGGAGCCCGGGCAGCGCGCCTTCCCGGGCGGGCGCGGGGCCTGGCGGCTGCAGCGCGGCGTTCCCCCGGCGGCTGCCCAGGCTGGAGCGCTTGGCTAGACGCCGCGCCTGCATGCCTGACCGCGGGCTGCCTGCCGCCGCGCCGAGCCGGAGTTTGTCACCTCCCCCCTCGTCCTCCTCCTCCTCCTCCTCCTCTTCCTCCCCGGGCGGCCGCTGTGGTCGCAGGCGCCCGGGGCGCGGGGCTGCGGGGGGCTGCGGGAGCCGCCTCCCCGGGCCGCCGGCTGCCACTGGCTGCAGAGGCGCGGGCGCCGCCTTCGCTGGACCGGCCCGCGGGGACGCCGGCGGCCGGCGGCTACGGCGGGGCGGCGCGGCGGCCGCGGGCGGGGGTGGGTGTGAGCGAGCGGCGCGCTGCCGCCTCCGCCGCCGCCGCCGCCCCGGAGCCGCGGGCCGCGCTGCGCTCCATGCGGCCGGCGACCGGGCCCGCGCGCTCCGGGCCTACAGCTGCCGTGCCCCGGCGCGAGCTGTTTGTGTTGTGTATTTTCCACTACCGCCCGCCTCTTCGCGAGCCATTCCTCGCAGCCCTCCGGTCGCCCCGCGCAGACAAAACCCGGACTGGATTTATTTTTCCTTCCCACAGCCTCCGAAAATCGGGTGCTTCCGAACAGTCGGCCCAGCCGCGAGGGCCCACGTTAACCCGTGGCTGCTTATCCCCTTTGGAGGGAGGAGGATCGACTTGGCTGGAAGTAAGGTTGGCGGTCAAAGTCAGACTTTTGAAGGAAGAGATTTGCCGCAAGTCATTTAATGGTCTCTGCCGGGCAAGGCGACTACTCTTGAGCTTATATGAAATCGGGGAAGGTGTACCAACCCGAGATTTGGCGTTAATTCCTAACCTGAATCATCAGACTCCTTTGGATTGTTGAGGTACTGTTTCAGGACATTGCCCGCCAATCTCTCCGTCTCCTTGAACACACCATTCTAGGCCCTTCCTATTGAGTTCTCTTGGCGCTGTGCTAAGTCTTGCAGCTTTTATTTCTGCATTTTTACCTTGAGTGCCTGATTATAAGGCTAAATTTCAAGAAGCCTTCGGTTCTCACCATTCAATGTGTAGACTACTGGCACTGTCTGGGCCTTCGGAGAAACAAACCGGGGCGAGGGTTCAAGATTTACTTGAGTTTGTTATTGTAAAAATTAATACGAAGTAAGATCAAGTGTGGAAACCAAACACATAACCAGTTCGCCACGTAACTAATGGCACTGTCACTTTCTCAGGATTTTTAGGTGTGACAAAGAAAAGTCATTTGCTACTGTTTGGGGTTAGGCTGTATGGTAAGCCGTGTCCTTTACATTCAAATCATAAGCCAAATTCCACCTCTGTAGCTGAGAGCTGGGGAGGATCTCACTCACCACACACTCTGGCAGGTGCCTCCATGAGGCCAGTGTAAAAGATGACCTCACCCTCAGCTCCCTTTCATGGTAATTACTGTAGGAGATTTAACATCATGTGCCCTGTTAGACACTTGAAGGCAGCTCATTAAATGCTCACTTATGGTGTCTTCCAACTGTTGAACACTTCCACTGGGATGATGACAAAAATTCTAAAATGAACTTTTTGTTCTTCCTGAATCAGAGTAGCATCCTGATAGACCTATTTCAAGTAACGACACTCTCATTATAATCATTCAGGCCCAAAATAGCGGTATCATGTTCACTCCCTTCTCTACCTTATTCCTAGAGGCAGTTGCCCACAAGTCCAATCCATTGTTCTTTCTGAAATGCCTCTTGAATCCACCCCTTCCTTTCCATTCCCAAAGCTCCTACAGAATTTCATGACCACAAAAGTTAAAGTTTCTAACAAGCTTTCTACACCCAGTTTCTCAATAACACACCCTGCCCTGACCCCCTCCAAACATCAGCACCCGATTCATCTTCCCCAAACTTCATTCAGATCAAGGCATTTTCCGGTTGAGCTTTCCATTTGTCAACATTTCATTGGAGAATTCAGAGAGAGAAGAGAAAATGGTCTGAGCATTTTGAGAGATGGTTGTGTTTGATCAAAGCATGGAACAGCAGGCGTCGGCCAAGAAGTAAACTAATCAGAATCAGTGACTGTTTGTGAAGAATGAAGGTCACTGAAATGATTTCATTTCAATTGCAAGAAATTTACCTTGGTCCATTTGAGGGATGATTTTAGAAAAAGGCAGCAGGGTCTTTCTCTGACCAGGAAGAATAAAGATCAGAGGCAAGGGATTGGCTGATAGGTACAGGGAAGCTGGTGGAGAAGAACAAAGGTGAGACAAGTGGGCTAATGGTTAAACACGTGGTCTCAGGAGCCAGAGTACCTGGGTCTGAATCCCAGTTTGGGATTTACCAGCTATATGCCTTTACTCACCCTTTCTGTGCCTCAGTTTCCTCATCTGTAAAATGGGGATAATAGTAGAACCTTCCTAATAGTAAAGTTGTTTTGTAGGATAATGAGTTAATATGTGTAATCATCTTAGAAGAGTGCCTGGCACAAGGAAGATCTATATAAGGGCTTGTTACATTAAATGTATTGATGGTGGTGTATAAACAAGGTATTTTGGGGTACTGTCAAAGAATAACAAGGTAGCTCTCTTTCAGCAAGCTCAGAACTGTCAGTGACTACAAGAACCTGCATTTAAAGCCCGACTGCATCTTATCAAGGGGCTATGGACAGGCCAAAGGTAAGCTTTTTATGTCTAAAACTGTCATAGATGATGGAAAGTAAGTGTTTTCCTGAAAACTGAGAGGAAAGACAAAGTAAAGTGAGTTCCTGATTGGTGTTTGTGGTTTAGTGGAAGAGGTACTAATTTACACCATTGTACTTTCTTTCGGAATTGCTACATGTACTTTGAAATCAACTTGTTCTGTCTCTCAGGCCACCTCAGTGGAGCCCACACACATCCATTCCCTGGCCTCACTGGGCCCAAGACGCTGCCCTCTGAGCAGGAGAAAAAGACTGACCTTGATATTGGGACCACTAAGTTAAGGCTAATGTCACAAAAGAGGTTTGGTGCAAGCTGGGCTTTGAGAGAAGAGAAGGATCTAGATGGGCAGGGAGAGAAGGATCTAGATGGGCAGGGAGACCAGTATTATCCAGGCAAATTCAGGCCACTGCAGACCAGCCTCATGAAATCAGAGCACGTATAGCGAGAAATAAACTCAAGTTACCTGATTCATCAGGAATCAAGAAATATGTCATTACATGGGCTCATGGAGCACTGCTCATGGCACTCATGGCTCAGAAGTCAAGAAATATCTCGTGATGCCAGGCACGTGGGGAGGAGCCAGTGCTGCTTCCCTCTCCTCTGTTCCCCAAACATAACATATTTTTACTTCTAGTACTGGGAACACTTGTCACTGAGGATGAGGTGTGCCTCTAAGTCATGGGACACAGAAGGCACGTCTTCCAGAGAATCTGGTTTAACATCATTTAAAACACGCCACCATTCATTCAATATGTATTTATTGAGCCCTGCTAAATGCCAGGCATTGTTCTTGGCACTGGTGTGCAGCAGCGAACAAAATAACCCTCACTGGGAGGAGAGTAGATAACCACCAGAGAATATGAGTGAACTCTATGATTTCATAGATGCCATAAGCGCTATAGAGGAAAATAAAGCAGAAGAGGGGGTAGAGAGTGCTGGAAGTTTAATATAAAGAAGTAAATATTTATACTTAATATTTATTTAATATATTTAATTTCTTATTTCTTATTTGTAATTTATTATATTTATTGATAATGATCTATAATTATATTTATTAAAATTTATCATGTATTTCTTGAATATATAGTATTTCATATTATATTTAATATAAATAAATATATTAAAACAAACCTAAGAACAGTACAGATCATAATGTAAAAGTTGATTGAAACTTGCAGCAGCGGGCTGTTCCAAGCATTACAGTGAACTCTATCTTTTTCCCTTGGATAGGATCAATTCTCCTCTGCATCCTGCACGCTTTGGCTGAACAGTTTGAGAAGCACTGATGAGGAAGACAGAGGATGGGCTTTGAAGTAAGCGCCACCCCACAACCATAGAGCAACTGCCTGCCTCGTGCCTGTTTCTTCTGATCCTAAATGATTCTTAAACCTTTGAATTCTGAGCCCCAAAGATACCCAAAGCATTTTTTTTTTACATGTACTAAGAAATTGTACAAAGAAAATCAGGCTCAATTTAACATTTTGTTCAATTTTTAAAAATCCAAGGGTCAGAAAAAGAATAATCGCACTCCCCAAATCATCAAGGATAACCATAACCAGGGCAGAAATATAACAAATGTCTACCCTCCCACAAGAGCTCATTTATGTCCTTGAGAACCTTAAATAGATGGATTCCTTGAGAGTGGCAGCTCCTTTTAAAAATTATTTTAAAACTAAAAGTAAAAATTTGCCCTTTAAACAAGTTATAAAAGTAAGATTTAGTTTTTCCACATTTCTGGGAAACTTAAAAATGATTTCAGATGATGACTGTCATCCCACCGTATGAAAAATAGATTAAGGTTTAGAGAATCACTCAGCTATTACACCCTTCAAGCTGAAAGCCTGTGTAATTCAAGCATAAACCTCCACCCAGATAAATGTTTCTTCCATGAGCAATTAACTCAAACCCTCTTTAACAACACAATGTACTTTCTACACAGTTCTTTAGAATACCTCCCAGAGACTTGGATTTTTTTTCAATTTATTATTATTATTATTTTTAGTGAGCACAAAACTGATAGAATTACTTTCTTTTTTATGTGACACATTTGCTATTTTGGGGTGGTGTGGGGTGGGTGTGTGTGTGTGTGTGTGTGTGTGTGTGTGTGTGTGTAGACAAGAGAGCGATTTTGTTTGTTTCCTGATCATTTTAGTCATCTCATATTGGCACTTGAAAGGCAATGGAAAGAACACTGGACTGGGATCCCAGAGACTTGGGTTTGAATCCAGATCTGAGGATTACTTGCCATATGAATAGTTAAGTCCCCTAACCTTGGCAGGGTTCACAACTCTAAGATTAATGAGTTGTAGTCTTTAAGGTCTTTCAACTTTTGAGATCCATGATGTAAGATATGGACCCGAAGTATGATGTAAGTTTGAGATTAAGCCAAATGCCCATTATTAAAATCCACAAATGGAGTCTAACATGTATACCTACAAATGTGTGTAGGATCTCATATAGACATCTCCTCTAACCCAATGTGACATGCTGTATCTTAGGACTGCCATCTCTGTTCCTATCAACCTCACCCTTAATTTCATTGGCCCTCGCTGCTTTGCTGGGAATGCAAAATTATGAAACTGTGCAAACACTTGCTACCATCTTATTTTACTAGTTATCTCTTTGGTGATAAGTTGCCCTAATGACTACAAACCAAGTAGTTGCTATTTTGCATTATTTGTATTAACATCTCTTTCTACAAACTGAGGATTGCCTCCACCCATGATGTATATTTACTTCCTACTAATGGTATTTTCATATCTATGAAGTTTTGCTCTCATCTTTCTTTTCCTATCTCTTTTTTTCATCTAAGATCCTTCTGGTACAAGTAACTGAAATCCCCACTCACCCAAAATAAAAAAGGAGAGAAGGGATTTATCAGTTTGGGTAACTCAACCACAGACAGGCCTCAGTTTGGGGAAAATTAGATTCAGGTCTTATGTGATGTGTGGTTCTCTATCTTTCTCTGTGTGTGTGTGTGTGTGTGTGTATGTGTGTGTGTCTGTGTTTATTATCTGGTCAGCTAGACCCAGGTCATAGGCAGCTCTGGCCATACACCTATCAGCCTTGTGACCAGGCACAGAGGAGTTCTTTGCTGCCTGCAGTAGTTAAGGAAATCCCTGCAAAGGACCTTGGATGGCCCTCTGGGTTATGAGCCCGTGTCTGTGGCCAAGGGTGGAGTGCTGTGATTGGCAGCCTTCACCAAACCACATGGTTAAAGGGAAGAAGGATGGTTACCATCCTGGGCAGAAAAAGAACATAAAAGGCCACCATGTCTTATAAACATAACCAATATTATCTAAAATCTGAAATGTAAAAATGAGTCAAAGGTAAAAAACCACATCTAATCTAATCTCCCTACCAAAAGACAACTACTGATATTGTTTTGGTATATATTTTTTTAATTTTCTATGCATGTTTTTTTTGTTTTGTTTTTCCACCTGGTTTTATAATTTAAGCTTTTGCTCACATATGGCAATATAACTTGTAGATGGATTGTGAGCTAGTAGGAAAAAATAAATTGTGAAAATATTACAAGAAAATGTGCCTGAATATTTTTATAAACCCTTGGGAATGACAGCCATTATAAGCAGGATGTCAAGTCAGATCCATAGCAAAAGGCTGATAAATTTGACCAGAAAAAAAAAAAAACCTTTAAACTTTATGGCAAAAGTACCATTAAAGAGTTTTAAAAGGCAAAAGTTGGTTGGTTTTCAACATAAAATCAAGGATTAATATATAGCCAAGTACAAATAATTCAGTTTTATTAAAACAATTAAGTATAATATTCACCTATCAGACTGGCAGAAATGTTAAAGCTTTGATAATATTCAGTGTGACTGACAGTATGGAGAAATGGGGCCTCATGGATACTGTTACAGTATTTACCATAATTCTAAAATGCACTTACCATTGGAAACCAGTGATTTCACTTCTAGCTGTGGACCCTAGAGAAATATTGGTACATGAGCACAAAGGAGCACAGAGAGGGTCCTTGTTACGGCACTGGTTTTAATAGCAGAATATTGAAAGCAGCGTAAATATTCATCAAGAGGAGAATGGTTTAAAAAGAAGACTTTGACAACAAGGGAACCACTATGCAGCAGCTAAAAAAAGGGAGGGAGGTCTCTCTGTACTATAAAGGAAGAGGCTCAAAGTTTTAAATGGAAAAGGCAAGATGTAAAATTATATTTATACATGATCTCATTTGTGTTTAAAGCAAAATCCCACAAGGTATAATGTACACTCTACATAGTGTGATTTCAGATGGCAAAGTGGATAGATAGATGGGAAAGTGACTGAAAGTTACCTCCCAACCCTGGGAGAGGTGAACGGGATTGAGGGAAGAGGTAAAGGAGGCCTCCTACTTACTGTTTTGTTGGCTTTTTAATAAACTTGAATTTGTGTTCGAATATTATATAGGTCACTTTAAAGTAAAGAGTAAAAACTCTTCATAGCATAATTTTTACTACAGAATATTCTGTCCAGCTGTTGTGCTATGATTTCACCATGTCTTGCTATTTTCAACAGGGCACTGCCAACTTTTGTACAGAAAACATTATACATCTTCTGGATTCCTTCCTTAGGATCAGAGCCAGAAGTGGAATCAGTGGTCCCAGGGTGTGCACATTTTCTTGATACATTTCACTAGATGGCTTTCCAAAGGAGTTACCGCAATTGACATTCTGACAACCATGGGAAAGTGGCCGATTTTCTGCACTCTCCTTTGCTTTGATCATATCATATCTCATTCTTTCCATCTTTCCCTCTCTTTGCTACTTTGATAAATGTTCCATCAAATCTCATTTTGTTTTAATTTCTTCCTTTGATCATTAACAAAGTATTTCCCCATGTGTTCAAGTTTTATTTCCCCTTCTGCAAATTTTTTTCTTATCCTTTGCCCATATTCCTACAAGAGTCTGGGTTTTCCTCTCCACTGGTAGAAGTGCTCCACATTAAAAGTCCTCTTGTCGTAGTTTTTGCAGATACTTCCCTAGCTTTTCTCTTTCTCTTTAAATTTCTTAACGTTTTCTTCCCCAAAGCTTTAGATGTATCTATGGGCCTTTCTTTTTCCTTCTTTGCTGATTTTATTTACAAATTCCTATCACTGTTTTCCCCTGAGGTTTGTACTAATAACTTCTGCTAGACTTCATCCTTTGTCATTTTCCTTCCATTCTTTTTATTTATTTATTTATTTATTTTTGCTGCAAGGCTTCATTTCAATTTTGTTTATATGTTATCCAACATACTAATTTCCTTATACTACAGAATGTGCTAATTGCTTATTCTTAAAATTAAGTTTTCAGATTTGATTCTCATTTACTTAGCATTGATTACATGCCTTCCTGTCTGTATTTTAGTTAATAACCCTTGGTTAATCCTTCATTTTAATAGGAATATTTTTAAGTTTAAATAATGATCATCCAAACAATAATATCTCTAATAAGTAATGTTTTTTAAAATACTAAACTTAACCTCTTTAAAGTATTTAACATTAATAGAAATGTGAGCATACAAATGGTTCGTCTGCTAGCACATTCTGTAAAAACGGAATTGGTCTATATCTGTACTGTCCAATATGGTAGCCACTAGCCACATGTAGCTATGGAGCACTTGAAATGTGGCTAGTACAAATGAAGAACTAAATTTTAAATTGCATTTAATTTTCATTAAGTGTAAATAGCCACATGTAGCTAGTGGCTATGGGATTGGATAGTGCAGGCTCAGACCTTTCAAGGGTCATTTTCTACTTTCCAGATCCATTTTTAGGTGAATCTGACTGAGCTAATTAAGGAAACAAATTACACTCGTGAAGCTTTGCTGCAAGTCTAAAATCCAAACTGTTTTCTCATCTACTTACCTAATTTTAAAAACCTAATGTTTTTGAATTATTAGCTTATATTTAACAATTCTCATTTATTACCTTCATCAGGCTTCCAATTAGGCTATTTTCAGGTTGAAGGGTGGTGAGATAGCAAAAGCACCTAATGTATCCCCTCTGCTTCCAGAATTATTTTTACCTACACCATTTTAGTTCCTATGTTTGTTATTTTATTCTCAAGCTATTCCAAGGAAAGAAGTACCTGAATTAACCCCAGTAACCTATTATAAGAGTCTTGAAAGCCATAAAATATAATGAGACATTATCACATGCTGATATAAATGCCCCTGGGATTTCTTAAAAGCTAGTTGTAAATTTCTTTTTGTTGTTGGCATGTAACATCATGCCTGTTAATATGAAAAAAAAAAAGAGAGACAGAATTTTGCAAACTGTCTAAAACTTCCTAGGTGCTCTATACCCTCAATACTAGGTCTAGAATTTTCCCTAAACCAGTGTAGATATAAAGACTGTCCATCTGGCCCACATGCCTGGAGTGAAGGAGGGCAGGGGGTGGGGAGTATCAGCCTTTATCATCTTCAATTTCTTTCATTAGGGATACAGCGATAACTTGCAAGTTTTTTCTGTCATTTCTTTAAAAGCGATGGCAAAACTGCTTGTCCCACCACCTTCTATACATAAACCCCACTATCCGCATGCCCCCAGTAACTTCATCTGTTTACCTAGTCACAGCCAGTACTGCCACTTGATATGTTACTTCCACATGACAGACAAAGCTGATTCCAAGACCTTTGGCCTAAACTGAAATTTCAAACAAAACCTGGTAATAAATACTGTTGTCTCTTGCTCCTTTCCAGAAGTTAAGGGAAGGGAAGAGAAGAAAAATGAAGAGAAACAGAAAAGGAAGGAGAAAAAAGAGGCAGGGACAAGAAGGGTGAGCCGCAAAAAATATGAGAATAGTCTTGGATCTTTGGTAATTTACTATGTTATATATAAAAATTCACACATCAAAGCTTTTCTTCTATTTAGCATAAGTGTGTCCTTCAGAAAATTAGGGCTAATTTCCCTTATTCAATTCTCACTGTAAAGAAAAAACTGCTAGTTGGGACCTTGGATGTAAAAATAATGATCTTTACTAGTTTTAAAATCTTTCCCTATGGCTTTTCAATACAGAGTTTCAGTCATGATGCCATAGTCATTTCACCCAAGTTGTTTCATGAGGTTTTTTTTTATTTCACTACTTCTATATTATTCTACTGTTAGTGACACTGTTTTCTTGTTAACTTTAAATACCTCTCTCCCATTCTCACTTCATGTTCAATTTCTTGTTCTCAATGACCTCTGTATTCCTTTTAATACCTTGCAAATCATCACTCATTCCCTATCTTCTAGAATCTAAAATCAGACATCACCCTGAGTATATGAGCCATCACCTTTTAGAAGAGCATTCAACTTGTGTTACTTAGGACTATAGATATTCCTGGCCGGGATTAGCTACATAATTTGCGGAGCCCAATGAAAGATAAATATGCAGGGCTCCTTGCTCAAAATGACCATAAATTTCAAGACAGACAGCAGAGCAGTAAACCAAACGTGGGATCTTCTAAGCATGGGGCCCTGGGTGACAGTCGGCAAGCCCATGAAGTGAGCCCCATTTCCAGGTTTGTCCTGTGACACTGGGAAGGGTGGGTACAATACACTTATGGTTTCTTCCACTTCCTGTTCTCCAGTTTCTTCTCTTTCCTTGGAGAAGGAGAATTCCATGTTAGGAATTGAGAGCTATCTTGTGCTTGGGCCTGTGGGAGATTCAGAACCTACCTGTTCTAGGAGGACTTGGGAGCTTGTTGGGGACACTGAAGAATTTTTGAGGAGAGGAGGAATGCGGTTCAATGTGCACGTTAGGAAGGTTATTCTGGTAGCAGCCCAGAACATAAACTGGAAGGGAATGGTCATAGAGCCAGGGAGTTCTGCCTTAGTCCAGTGAGAAACAAAGAGTTTGAACTAAAGCTGCAACAGACGGTAAAGTGAGGAGAGGGTAGCTTTAAGAAATATACAAAACAGAAATCAACAAAACCTCTTGACCAATAGGACTGGGCAACACGAGAGAAAAAGGAACAAAGAAAAATTGTTTGTTTCCAACTCATGGGACTAGGTTGAGCCTAGCGAGAGTCACAGGGGGCAGGGGAGCAGAGGGAAGCAGGCTTAGTGGGGAAGATAGTGCCATTTGGGGAAATGTTGAGTTTGAGGTGCTCATGGGCATCCAGGGCAAGTTGTGTGATCATTTTTTGGGTATATTGACTTAGGAGCTGTGCTGGTCCTTGGCCAATTTGCCGTTGGATCCATTCCTCACTCTTCCCCCAAGTTGCTCTTTATTGTAGGTTGTCAATCTCTGCAAGCTGTTTCTCTCAGACACTCCTTACAGGGGCTGCTGACTGGCTTTAGCCAAAGAGAGGCATTGATGGGAGATTAGAGACAAGAAGGCAGAAGCCAGGAAATGCCTCCCCTGTCTCTGCTCTAGGGGTGTCCTCCCGCTGGGCTCGTCTCCTCCAAGGCTCCAGTTGCCCCACGGAGACCTGTGGCTCCAGTTTTCACCACATCACTAGAACCATTGGCCACAGCAATGATGGCCCCACCTCTTCCTGTCATCCCTCCAGCCTAGGGGGTAGCAGCTTCCAGTCACTAATTTCTGGGTTGTCTCAACAACTCTTGTTGTTTTCTCAGCTCTTCCATCACCTGGGGGGATGAAATTCCTTATATATTAAAATTTAGAGTGTTTTCTCTTTCCCTGCCTGGTACAGGACTCATTAGCATACATAGATGTTTGCTAATGTAATTGAACATATTTTGAGATGGCAAATGAGGACTGAAAATTGCCAATTGAGTTTGGTAACAAGTTGGTGATATTAACAAGAGCATTTTTCAGGGGACTCCTAAAAATGAAAGTCAGATTGCAGTGGATTTTAAAAATGGCAGAGAATTAAGGAAGTAATTAGTGTACGTTTCAGGTTTTTATTGTTTTCTAGAAATTTAACTCTTAAAGGAAGGAGGGAAGGAGATAGGATAAAGAGGAGTTTTTGAAGATGAGAAAGACTTGGATATGATTAAAATAAAATAGAAAAGAAATAGGAATATAAGAAGAGTAACTGAAGACAAAAGACCCTAAGAGCCCAGTGGATAAATTGACTGCATTGGTAGAGGGTTACTTATTTGTCTCACAGGAGAGAAAGAACCTCAAGAATGATGTAGATTGCAGATATTTTTGTAGGTAGGAGGCCAGATAAGAATTTGATTTAGTTCAAACCCAAGGGCTTTTATTTTCTCTGTGCTGGTGAGTTTCCAAAGAGTGGTGGAAATCAGCACTGGTCCCTCAGGAGAATGGGAGAAATAGCAGATACAGGTCAGGGTCAAGTCATGGCATGAGGAAGGAGCAGCTGAAACTGGCTCCCACAAATGGTGTCTCCACTGCTGAACTGTGGGAAGTTCTCCAGTTTCTCCCAGAGCTGGTGTTAAGAGTGAAGAAGGCAAACACATTTGACATGTGCTGTGGTTCTCCATTGACCAGCAGCATTACCCGGAAACCTCTTAGATGCAAAATCTTAAGCTTTGCCCTAGATCTAATGAATCAGAAAATCTGGGGGCAGGGTTTAAGAAGCCCTCCAGGTGATTCTGATACACTCTAAGGTTTGAGAACCACTGCCTAGACCATGGCCACCACGGTGCCATCTGCAGACAAGCAACTAATTTGCAATGCAGAATCTTAGCCTTCCCGCCCCCAGAATCAGAATCTGGGTTTTAACAAGATCCCCAGGTAGTTTGTAAGCACGTTTAGTTAAGAAGCACTGAACTTGGAAGTTTATGCTCTCGAGGGGTATTTATAGATTAGCCAGTTTAAATTAAGGGGTGACTTTTAATGGAGTAATTTCAGGTTCAGTTTAGATGGCAGGGGATATGTCACATTTGGAGGCTAAGAACCCTGCCTGACACCGTATACCCACACATTTCAAATGACACCACAATAGTACACGTTCTGTCTCCTTCCATGGATTACACATGAGACCAAGATTTGAAAATATGAAACCAAATCGAACCAAATGCAGCCATGAAGGCCAATTCTTTAAAAAAGGTTATTGAGTGTCTCCTGTGTGTGCCAAGGTCTTTGCTGGACACTGAGATGCCCAGACCATTACCCAGTTACTGTACTCAGGAGCTCCCAGTCTAACGGAGGACACAGCCATGGGATCACATTATTACAGTGCCTCTGGTAAAGACATAAGCATGGTCTACAAGGGTATTTGGGGATGATGGAGAAGGAGGAAGCCAGTCTGGGCAGGGTAGGTCAGAGAAGGCTTGTGGAATGAGGTCCTGCCGGAGCCAAGGTGTTACAAGGTGAGTGGGGAATCCACCAGATGATGAAGTGGCAGGCAGGACATTCCAGGGAGAGGCAGCATGGAGGCAGAGGCACAGGGGCAGCACAGAAAATTCAGGAACTCCACCCAGGGGATGGGAATACATGTATGGCAATGCCAGGACACATCTCGTTAAAATAACAGTTCTTTTTGATGTTTCCACTCCAAAGTCCATGTCGTGTTACTTTTGAGCACAACTCTTCTTGTGCAGGCCTGTGGCTCAGCTGCCTGGTGGAAGCCTTCAGCGGTGGCAGAAGCACTACCGTCACTCACTTCACACAAGGACCAACGGTCCAGAGTGGGGAGATCAAGACGTGTTAGATGGTCTGCAGAGGAACCCCTCCGTTGCCACATCCTCTCCTCTTCTCAATCCGGGAACCATGATTTCAGTGCCACAGAGGAATGTGAATACTCATATTTGGAAACATTTGACAATCTCTTTTCTCCACCCAGTGTGGCTAAGGGCACCCTAATGTGTACCCAGGTGAGGGAATGGGTTCCTCCATAGACCACTTTCTCCTACATCCCAGCTTTATCTTCAAAATACACCTTAAATCCGACCAATTCCACCACCTCCACTGCTACCGTATTGATCCTCATCTCAAAGTTGGACTACCGTGCTAGCCTCCTAACTAGTCTTACTGCTTTCACTTTTGTCTTCCTACAGGCAAACTTTCACATAGCAGCCAAATGGTCTTAAGTACAGAAAACAAAGTACGCCTCTCTCCTATCCAAGAACCTCCAATAATTCCCCATCAGACTCAGAAGAAATAGAAACACCCTTGAAAGGCCTAGAACACCCTGTACAATCCCACCTCTCACTCACCTGCTCTCCTCTCCTTCCCCTCTGTCCACACAGCCTTCTCAGTCTTTCCTGATCACACCAGACTCATGTTCAGGTCAGGCTGTCCACTCTTCTAGTCCCTTCTGCCAGAGTGCCCTTCCCTCAGACCTTAGCGTGGCTGCTGGCTCCTGCACTCCACTCAGGCGTCTGCTCAGATGTCACGTCCTTAAAGAGGCCTTTCCTCACCCCCCTGCTAAAACCGCCCTCCAAATCTTATGCTGTTTTTTTCTTTAGAGCACTTATTACCAGCAGCTAGAAGATAAGCTCTGTGAGGTTAAGACATCATCAATCTTGCTAGAATAGCACCTAGCATTTGTAGATGCTCAAACATGTCTTTCCTGAATTTAAAGTCACTCTCGACTCTTCCATCTCCATCCCTAGAAGAACGATTATCCAGTCTAGTGAGCCGACAAACTGATCTTTGCATCATTCTGTGGTAAGCTTCAGTGGTTCTCAAACTTCAACCGTGCCTCAGAATCACCCGGAGCGTTTATTGAAACACAGGTTCAAACAAACATAATGGGTTAGTAATAAGTAGGCGTTGAGATTAGTAAAACCAGTACTTAATTATACTTGGAACTTTGTATTTCTTTGAATCTCCATATAAAGTATGAACTGTGATTTAATGCTTGAGTTTTCTTTAAAATAAAATTTTAAAGAAAGGAAAAAAAACCCCACAGGTTAATGGCACACAGCCTCAAAGTCTCTGATTCCGCAGATGGGGGTGGGGCTGGAAATAGCACCACGAACAAGTCACCAGATGCAGCTGGTGCTGCTGATTCAGGTACCACAGTTTCAGAACATAAGAGATGGGGCTTCCCTGGTGGCGCAGTGGTTGAGAATCTGCCTGCCAATGCAGGGGATACGGGTTCGAGCCCTGGTCTGGGAAGATCCCACATGCCGCGGAGCAACTAGGCCCGTGAGCCACAACTACTGAGCCTGCACGTCTGGAGCCTGTGCTCCGCAACAAGAGAGGCCACGATAGTGAGAGGCCCGCGCACCGCGATGAAGAGTGGCCCCTGCTCGCCACAACTAGAGAAAGCGCTCGCACAGAAACGAAGACCTAACACAGCCAAAATAATTAAAATTAATTAATTAAAGAAAAAAAAAAAACATAAGAGACATCTGCGCCAAACATCCCCTCCAGCGGTGTCCCTCCTTCTCACCTGTCTCTCCCAACCCCACTACCCTTTCTGCAATTGCCAATAGCATCACAGAAAGCCAGGAGGATTTGTGCCTGGGCTCTGCTCCTCGATAGAAGGGCATCTTTGTGATACGAAGCCCAAGGCCTCCACTTCTCACTCTCCGGGTTTTGTGCTGCAGTCAGATTCTGAAAAAAGTCTGGGGGACAAAAAAATAACTTGTGGAACATTATGCATTCTAATTATGTCAAAATTTGTAAAGGGAATGCTTTTCACCCTCACACCCTGTCAGGCTTTAAGCCAGTGCTTTCTGTGCCTTGTAGAATATGTCAGGGTCACCAGCACTTAAAGGCTGTGGTTGGCCACAGACAATCAAACAGGGCTCTGCGGTGGAGATTGCAAGTCTAGGCATTGACTGGTTGTTTAACTTCTGACCTGTGCTATTCAGAGGGAACAGGAAAGAGATTCAGTTCTTGGGCTGCAGCAAAGAGACTTCTTATTTATTCCAATAGGTAATGGGGATGGTGGTGAAGGGGAGAAGTTTCTGAAAGGCACCTCATTTTAAAGATGTATGCTACGGTCTGAATGTTCATGTCCTTCCCAACGTTTATATGTTGAAACCTAACCCCCAAGGGGATGGTATTAGGAGGTGGGGGCTTTGGGAGGTGAATAGGTCATGAGGGCAGAATCCTCATGAATGGGATTAGTACCCTAATAAAAGAGGCCTGAGAGAGCTCCTTCACCCTTCCTACTATGTGAGGTTGCAATGAGAAGCCCTCTGTCAACGAGGAAGTGGGTCCTCAACAGACACTGAATTTGCCGATGTCATGATCTTGCACTTTCCAACCTGCAGAACCGTGAAAAGCAAATGTTTGCCATTTGTAAGCCAGCCAATCTATGGTACTTTGCTGTAGAAACCCAAACAGACTAAGACAGTGTGTATGTGTGTGTGTGTGTGTGTGTGTGTGTGTGTGTGTGTGTGTGTGTGTGTTAACTTCCATTTAGATGGATCATCCTGGTACACTTCTGGTCCTATAAGAGGCTTCTATGTTTCTTCCCCACCCCAACCTTTTTCATGCACATTAAAAGTTGAGTGATAATTCTGAGCCCCATTTTCCTTCTACTTTCTCCCTTGATATTCTCCTACTGCTCAGAGCAAAATTATTGAAGCTCTCTCCGAGAATACAATGATCTCGGGGGTGTGTTCCATTCAACAGTTATCACGCAATAATCCCCTAGCCAGAACTTATCTGTGATGGGTTACACACACTCTTAGCAGGTCTTTGACCTCAGGAGAGAAAAGTTTTGTGAAAATGGTGGGGAGGTGGGATCAGAGAAGGTCTAGGGTAAAAAGAGTGGCAGACAAGGGACCCTTGTGACAGAATTGTTCTGAATCTCGACTGTTGTGGTGATCACACAAATCTACACATATGACAGAATTGCATAGAACTAACTACACATACACACACACACACACACACACACACACACACAACTGCATGTAAAACTGGTAAGATCTGAATAAGGTGGATTGTATCAATGATGATATCCTGGTTGTGATATTATACTATTGTACTAGATACTACCATCGGGGGAAACTGGGTGAAGGGTACACAGGATCTTTCTGTGTGATTTCTTACAACTGCATGTGAATCTACAATGATCTCAAAATAAGCATTTAAAAAAGAAGTGCTACAGAGAGGAAAGGTCTGGTTGATGTCAGAATGCAGAGTCCTAGGCAGCTGGGGCATTGAAAGGGCAGTAGGAGCCTAGAGAAAAAGAGAGGACCCAGATCTAAAGGGAAGAGGGGCACAGACATGATGGGACATGTTCCTAAGGAAAACTTCATTCTCCTCCTGTCCTTAAATTATACTACAAGGAAAATATAGTCTACCACCAAGCCATAATTTCTAGAATGATCATCCATCAGATGCTGAAGGTAATAATAATAATAGCTGACACTTACTGAGTGTTGCCAGGTGCCAGTTTCATGAGCTATCTCATTTGATCCTCTCAGTAGTCCTATGAGATAGGTACTATTATCACATCCACATTACAGATGAGAAAATTAAGGCACTGGTAGAGCCAGGCAGAGCCAGGATCTGTCTGATTTCAGCAGCAGCAGCACCAACAATAACTGGGTGCTCATATGTGCCAGGTATACTGTCCTAAATGCTTTTCTCTTCATGAGGCAGAATGTGCCTATCATCATACCATTATCTGTGGAAAAGTCTCCATTATACATTGGCATCAAATAACCACATTCATTTTTTGTGTGCTTTCTAAGTGCCAGCCACGTTACATAAATTATTCTGTTAAACCTTCCCAGCAAGTCCGGATGTATTAGCTTCACTTTATTGATAAGAAAATGGAGGTGAAGTCTTGTCCAAAATCACACAACCAGCAGGTGCAGAAGCAGCAGCGGCCCTTGGGTGGGCAGACTCCAGAGCTACCGTTCAGCCTCTGAGCTCTACTGCCTCCAACCCAGAAACTCCAAACTCACAATCATTTAATTGCCCCCAAAGCTAAATGCTTTTCAGTCTCCTGGTGTCCACTGAGTAGGCATGAATCTGTTTTATTTTGCCTGCTGTGTAACAGATACAGATCTTGCATATTCATGTTGCAAAGCACTCTCTGGGAACTTTCTTTGCTATGTTACTCTATTCACTACTCAAGGCTCAGACAAGTTATTGAACCATGTAAGTAAAAAGAACTTGTGGCTTGAGCACACAGCGGCAAACACGATTTAATGTTTAATAAGCATCATCATGATGATGGCAATGACATTCTGCTTTGAAGGGTTGCAGGAAGCAATCAACATCTCAAACCTATAAGCCAGCAACTCCTTCAGTTTCTCTCACCTGTGTCACTGCAGAGCACCTGATGGGGTATGGAGGTCTTAATTGATTATCTATCAGTCCCTTCCTTCCCCCTCCCCTCCCCTCCCCCGCCCCAGTGAAGAAGACACATTCTGCTACTCTATCGCCCTATAATCAGAGACTGTGCACACGGAGTTAGAAGGATTTGCCAGGGAAATTGCTTGCAGGCGTTAACCAAATACACTCACAGCACCTTGCCGCGGGCCCGGGCTGACAACGTGGCTTCCTCGCGAGTCGCTGGCCGCACACTTTCACTTTTCTTCTGGGGCGCCCGCCCACTCCGAGCTACTCCACGTCCTGGTTTTCCCCGGGCTCCCTCCCCGGCAACGGCTGCCTGTAAACACGCGGGGTTGCAGGCAGGGGCGCCTCGATTGGAGGAGCCCAGCCCGGCCTCCCCTCCGCCGGCTGCCGAGCTGTCAGTTACACGTACAGTGTGAGCTAGATTTTGGCGCCACAGCTGGGAGTGAGGCTTTTGTTCCATAACAAAAACAAGCGCCTGAATGGCAGGGCTGCCAGCGCCCAGCCCGACGAGGCAGGCATAAAGGAACCGCCTGGAGAATGTTCGTGACCTGTCATTAGAGACAGCCCCTCTCGCTTCCAAATGATCACGGGGAGGCAATGTGGCAAATTATGTGTGTACCCGCCACGACCTTGCTCAAGCCTCCAGGGTGAATATTGAGCACCGGGCTCTAAGAAGCGGCCTGTGAGCTCAGGTGGAAACGCACCTGGGTGGTAACCAGCGGAGTCCTTTCCTCGCTTTCTGCCTCTTCTGTCCATGAACTTCTGTTTTCCCTCTGCGATTGAAAGGCTGGCCTTCTGGCTGAAACAAGTTAAACGACGGATTCATTTATGCTAGCAAGAAAAGCTAGGCATTGAATATCGTAACGCTGTTCACCCGATCTGTGCCCTCCTGTTATAAATATATAGAGACAGTCTCTACTATATGATGTGTTTGCTTCTTGCTAAGTTCGAACACATCCATATCCAAATTGTTACCTACTTTGGGAAAATTCCTATGTGAAAATCTGAATCATAAACCGGATAGGTTAGGGGTGACTATTCTCATTTCAGAAAGGATTCTTCAAGTTCCAAAAGCATTTAGTAAGACTTGAGCATTCCATCCCCCAACCCCTCCCAATCTCCCAATCTCGGGGTGGGGGGGCGGTGGCGGAGGGCAGTGGGGTGAGCTCCACCTCAATGAGCGGTGCGGCTATTTAAAGCGTTACAATTGGGGGAGGGGGAAGGGTAAGCTGGGACAAAGTGAGAGAGTGGCATGGACATATATACGCTACCAAACGTAAAACCGATAGCTAGTGGGAAGCAGCTGCATCGCACAGGGAGATCAGCTCAGTGCTTTGTGACCACCTAGAGGGGTGGGATAGGGAGGGTGGGAGAGAGATGTAAGAAGGAAGAGATATGGGGATATATGTATATGTATAGCTGATTCACTTTGTTATAAAGCAGAAACTAACACACCATTGTAAAGCAATTATACTCCAATAAAGATGTTAAAAAAAAAAGTGTTACAATTAAAAATTTACTCCTTCAGCTGAAGACTCAGTCTTGTTTGGAATGAAGATGTTTTCGAGGGCATTATGAGGTTAAAAGGTAGTCACTTACAACTCAGTGTGAATGAGTTTAATCACTTCTTCCTTGAGAGCAGGTTTTCAAGAAGGAAAGAAACTAGTTGCAGCTGAGTTCCTGAAAAGAGACAGAGGAAGAATATGAGTGGCAATGGAGGCAGAAAAAGAGAGTTTGGGTGCCTCAGAACATAGACGTTTATTGCTTCATAATTCTGGGAAAAGTCAGCTTTTTAGAGAGAGCAGTTTTTTGTTTTGTTTTGTTTTTGCAGTACTGTCCAATAGAACTTTCTGTGACAGTGGAAATGTTCTAGATCCACACTGTTCCAAAACGGTAGCCACTAGCCACATGTGGTATTGAGCACTGAAATGTGGTTAGTATGACTGAGGAACTGAATTTAATAGCCATGTGTGTAGCCATGGAACTAACAGCTGTCAACAGCCACAAGACTGAGCTTTGGGGGTGGCTTCTCTGCCATGAGAGCCGTGAAATGACTGCAGCCTTGTGAGCCCCGGAGCTAGAGACACCCTGAATTCCTGACCCCCAGAAAATATGAGATAACAAATGTGTGTTGTATTAAGTCACTACATTTTGAGGAAATCTGTTACACAACAATGAAATTTGATTGTAATATGGTTAGTCCCATTTAAAATACATTTGTACTAGTTAGGGCATCCCTAGATCCAGAGAAACCTCCAAATATCAATATCTGAAGCAGTAAAAGTTCCATTCTTTTAACAGTCCAATGTGGGCAGTCTTCTGATGGTGATTCAAGGCCTCAGCCCCCCTTTTTGGTTTTGGCTCTGCCATCTTTAACTTACGGCTGCTCAGGTCGCCAACCAGAAGGTGAAAACTGCAGAGCAGAGCTATGGGCTAGCTGTTTTGGTAGGGGAACAGACCTGCAAATGGCGCGTATCATCTCTGCCCGCATTCTACTGGCCAGACCTCAGTTAAACGATCCCAGCGAGCTGTCAGTCAGACTGAGAAACATAGCCTGACTCTGCGTGTGTCCAGGGTGTAGGAGAAGCAGGTTTGGGGGCCGCTGGCACATTGTGCCACAACACACTCTCCTTTTGGGAGGTAAGTTCCTTGACAAAAACAGACCTTTTTGTGCCTTGCCAAAACCCAGGGTCCCGGAGGCAAGGGTCTCTTCACAAATAGTGATGGTGATGAGAGAACGGGAAAGAGACTGACAGTGCTCCCCAGCCCAATGCCCCTCCCAAGAGGGGCATTCACCAAAACTGTCAGAACGTTCTAGTCCTCTAAGGGTCTATGGCTCAGCCCAAAGTTAACCATATCAAAATTGTTTATAGGAAAGCCTGGGCACAGTTCTGGAAATGACTATGGAAGAATCAGGAAAATATGTCTGTGCTTGTTCAAAGGGGACTTGGGACCTATAGGGTGGGGTCTGGGGTGGAATTCCATGAGCCGAGGCATCCCTTAGATGTGATTCCAAAGGTACTGTCAAAACTACCATTGCTTCTGAGCCCAACTTGGATTTTCTGGCTGCTGCCCCCAATGTCACCATCTGTCCTAGGGTCTGTAGATAAATGAAAGAAAAGATTGGTTTGATGGATTTTCACTGTTTTAAATTGAGGAGGTATCACTCATATATTGATACTTTTAAAAATGTCACTCCTCCTTTCATCTCCCTGGGCCCTGCCATCCACCTCCCTTCACCCTAACCTGTAGCTTGTTCCCAACAAATGAGTCAGTGAAGATGGGAATGTTCATTTAACTGAGTATGTATCTGCCAACATTAAAAAAAAGTTTTGGCAACCTGAAGGAGTCATATAACCAACAGAGAAAGAAAGGAAGGAAGGAAGGAAGGAAGGGAGGAAGGGAAGGAAAAGAAAGAAAAAGGAAAGAATAAAAGAAAAGAGAAGAATGTTTGGAGCACATCCAAAGACAGATTTCCTTGGAGTGGAGTGAATGTAGCTCAAGCTGCAGGGCCCCTCACTGATCAGTGCCCCTTCCGAGGTTGCGTGCTCTCCTCCAGAGAGAAGCAAAAGAAGCAGTAGCTCTAGCACATGCCTGAGGGCAAGAGTGCTGCCCTAGCCTGGGCTTCCCCTGTATATACATAATTTTTAACAGCTTTACTGAGATATTATACACATAACATAAAACACATCCATTTAAACTGTACAATTCAGTGTGTTTTAGTATATTCAGAGTTGTGCAACCATCACCATAATCTAATTTTAGTACATTTTATCATCCCAAAAAAGAAACCCTGGATCCATTAGCAGTCTCTCCCCATTCCCACTCCCATACCCTTAACTCAGGCAACCACTAATCTACTTTCTGTTTCTACAGATTTGCCCATTCTGGACATTTCATATAAAGGGAATCATATAACGTGCTTTTTTGTGACTGGCTTCTTTCGTTTAGCATAAAGTTTTCAAGGTTCACCTATGTTGCAACGTGTACCAGAACTTTATTTCTTTTTACTGTCAAATAATAGTCCATGGTATGGATAGACCACATTTTCTTTATCCAGTCATCAATTGATGGGTATTTGGGTTGATTGTATAATCACTTTTGTGTCTATTTTGTATGTGCCCTACTGGTGGTCCAAGAGTTGTGGGTAGCGTTGACAGGCTGCCAGCACTACCTTCATATCCACCTGGCCTCTTGTGACAACTTGCCTCTGGCAGTTGTCAGGGAGCATTTGGACCTCATTTTTGAGCCTTGGAGAAGGAGCTGAGACTGAGGCTGCACTGCGCCCAGGGTACGTTAAGACCCAGGCTTCCAGGTGTCTTCCATCAACCCCAGGACCAGCCCAATGTGGGTAGGAGTATGAGGAAGAGGTGAAAGGACCTGACCAAACCTGACCAGCTGCTAGGGTACTAGTTGCAGGAGACATGCCAACTATGATCAAAGAGCTGGAATTCTCTGAGGGCTTGCTCTAGCAAGAAGCCTTGCCTGAACAAGAAACTGGAGGAAGTTATAAATGTGGCATTCCTCGTAGCTGCAAGACATTGTTCTAAACTGTCAATCTTTTTTAAAGTTTGGTCAACTATGCTAAAAGAAAGACTGGGTTATCCTTCTAATTTTTCAATAGAAACACATTACAAAATTGTTTTCCTATGAAGAAATAATAAAAGAGTATACAGAGAGAAGTGGTGGTGTCAGCAAAAGTGGAAAAGAATGCCAATATTCTTCTTCTCCATAAAAGCAAAGAAAAACCTGGCAAAAATTGTCAGAATCAACTTTTCCACAACCCTGGAAATTAACTAAGGGCTTGCAGTAATCGGGAAGTGCTTATTCAAGGAAAGTGGCGAATCTCAGTAGGAACAGTGAGCTTTGTGGCATTTTATTCTAGCCTGGGACCTTCCCCACACCCCAGCTCAGAGGTAGCCTTGAAAAAACAGCCCATATTTTCAGTACTGGAGGGACAGAATGGACATTATTTGCAAAGAATTGTAATTATTTCCTTTTTATCTGGTGGCTCCATGGAAGACCAGCTCAAAACACTTGTCTTTATTTGCCCTGATTTGGAACTGGTCCAGTTCAAAAGCTACTGGGAGGGAGTGGGGCATTTGTCCAAAGCATTTAAAGGCAAAAGTTTTAGCTGCTGCTGCCTGAGGCTATAGATAACAGTTGGCATAAACCACAAAGCTTGGGAGAAAAGGCTGGGAAATGAGATGTCCATAAAGGCTTTGAAAAGCTCACACATATTCCTGGGAATCTAGAATGCCCTGGGTGCTCAGGAACAACATGAGAAGGCTGTAGGATCTGACCTCTGGCTGACCTTGAGGTTCTGCACTAGAAGAAAGTGAAGGCTAAGGCAGAGTTGTAAACTACCAGGCTGAGTGTTGAAGGCATGCCACCCACACACACAGAGCCCCTTGGCCAAAAACTTGAAATATTTTTGGTATGACTTATTTAAGGAAATATCTGTTTAATCATTAGCTGACTACCAATCTAACAGAACAGTGACTTCAATGGCCACATATGACAAAGAATACAGAGTTTTCAGAATTAGTTCATAAAAGTCATTAAATAAATAGAGAAAAATAAGTAAAATAAACAGCAAACAACAAATCTTGAAAAGAGGAGAGAACCTGATTACTAGTGTTTCCACTTTATAATATACAAAATGTCCAGTTTTCAATTAAAAATTATGAAGCAGGCAAAGAAAAAAGAATGGTGCAAACAGGAAAAGTAAACATTGAAAGAAGCTGTCCCTGAGGAAGTCCAGACACTGGACTTACTAGTAAAAGACTTTAAATGAACTACTTGAAATATGTTCAAAGAGCTAAAGGAAACCATATCTAAAGAACTAAAGAAAAGTATCAGAATGATGTCTTACCAAATAAAGAATATCAATAAAAAGAAATTATATTTTTAAAAGAACCAAATAGAAATTCTAGAACTGAAAAGTGTAATAACTGAAATAAAAAAATTTACCAGAGGAGTTCAACAGCAGGTTTGAGCAGGTAGAAGAATCAACAACTTGCAGACGCAAGTCAATTGAGATTATCCAGTCTGAGGAACAAAAGAAAAAAAGGATGAAGCAAAAAGTGAATAAAGTTTTAGAAACCTGTGGGGCACCATCATATGCATAATGCTAGTCCTAGGAGAGGAAAAAGAGAAAGGAGGAGAAAAGTATTTGAAGAAATAATACCAGAAAACTAAAATTTGATGAAAAGCATTGTCTACAAATCCAAGAATCTCAATAAACTCCAAGTAGGGTAAACTCAAAGAGATCCACAATAATACACATCATAATTAAACAATCAAAAGACAAAGACAAAGAATCTTGAGTGCTCAAAGGGAAAAATCACTAATCATCTACAAGTGCCCCTCAATAAGATAAACAGCTGATTTCTCATCAGAAACCATGGAGGCTAGGAAGCAGTGGAACAGGCATTCAAAGTGCTCAAAGAGAAAAAAAGTCAATGAAAAAATTTATATCTGACAAAAGTATCTTTTAAAAATGAAAAGAAATGAAGATATTCCCAGATAAACAAAAAGAGAGTTTGTTGTTAGCAGACTTATCCTACAAGAAATGCTAAAGGAAATCATTTAGGCTGAAATAAAAGGACACCTAGATGGTAATTTGTAGCCATATGAAGAAATAAAGATCTCTGATAAAGATAATTACATGAGTAAATATAAAAGACAGTATGACTGTATTTTTTGTTTGAAACTACATTTTTTTCTATCTGATTTAAAGACAACTGCCTAAAGCAATATTTATCGATCTATGTTAATGGGCACACAATGTATGAAGATGTAATTTGTAATAGTAACAGTGCTGAGCAGGAGAGAAGGGAAAATTGAGCTATGTAGGAGCAAAGATTTGGAATACTAAAATTCAGTTGATGTTAGGGACTTTCCTGGTGGCGCAGTGGTTAAGAATCCACCTGCCAATGCAGGGGACATGGGTTCGAGCCCTGGTCCAGGAAGATCCCACATGCCGCAGAGCAACTAAGCCCATGCACCACAACTACTGAGCCTGTGCTCTAGAGCCTGTGAGCCACAACTACTGAACCCGTGTGACGCAACTACTGAAGCCCATGTGCCTAGAGCCTGTGTTCTGCAAAGACAAACCACCTCAATGAGAAGCTCGTGCAACAAGAGAAGCCACAGCAATGAGAAGCTCGCGCACCACAACAAAGAGTAGTCCCCACTCGCCACAACTAGAGAAAGCCTGTGCACAGCAACGAAGACCCAGTGCAGCCAAAAATAAATAAATTAATTAATTAAAAAATATATTCAGTTGATGTTACTCTAAACTAGATTGTTATAAATTAAGAGGTTTATTTTAATCCCCAGGGCAACCACTAGGAAAATAATTCAAAAATAAGTAGTAAAAGGAATGACCAGGGAATTAAAATGGCACCTAGAAAATAACTATTTAACATAAAAGAGAGCAGTAATAGAGGAAATGAGGGACAAAAAATATCTAAGACATATAGAAAACAAATAGCAAAATGGCAGAAGTTCTCCTTCCTTATCAGTAGTTACATTAAATGTAAATGAATTAAACTCTCCAATTAAGAGACAGAAATTGATAAAGCAGATTTAAAAAATGATCCAACTATATGTTGTCCTACAAAAGACACATTTTAGATTCAAAGATTACAAGTAGGTTGAAAGTAAAAGGATGGAAAAAGATATTCTATATAAATGGTAACAAAAAGAGCTCAAGTTGCTATAGAAATATCAGACAAAATAGACTTTAATTGTTACTAGAGCAAAGGATATTTTATAATAATAAAAGAATCAATCCATCAGGAAGATATAACAATTATAAACATACATACACCTAACAATGGAGCTCCAAAATACTGAAACAAAAGCTAACGGAATTGAAGGAAGAAATAAACAATTCAACAGTAATTGTGGGAGACTTCCATGTTCCACTTTCAATAATGGCTACAACTAGACAGAATATCAGCAAGGAAATAGAATTGATAGTAGCAAAGAACACAATAAAGAACATTTATGACTCAACAACAAAAGGACAAACACCCTAATTAAAAAAGGGTAAAGGATCTGAATATATATTTCTCCAAAGAAGATATGCAAATGGTCAACAAGTATGCATAAAGATGCCCAACATCATTAGTTATTAGTAAAATGCAAGTCAAAACAATAGTGAGATACCACTTCACATCCACTAGGATGACTATAATGAGAAAAAAAAAAAAACAAGTGCTGAGGAAGATGTGGAGGAATTAGAACACTTATACGTTCAGGTAAGAACATAAAATGGTGTAGTTACTTCGGAAAATGGTTTGGCACTTCTTCAAAAAGTTAACAAAGAATTACCATATGACTCAGCAATTCCACTCCTAGGTATATACCCCAAATAATTGAAAATGGCTACTCAAAGAAATCCACATACACTTATGTTCATAATAGTCCTATTTACAATAGCCAAAAAGCAGAAAAAAACCATATTTCCATCAACATATGAATGGATAAACAAATTAGGATATATTCATACAATGGAATATTATTCAGCCATAAAAAGCAATTAAGTACCAATACCTGCTACAAAACGTTATGCTAAGTGACAGAAACCAGACACAGATGGTCACATACAATACAATTCCATTTATGTGAAATATCCAGAGTAGGTAAATCCATTGAGACAGAGAGTAGATTGTTGGTTGCCCGAGGTTGGGGGAGGGAGAAATGGGAAATAACTGCTTAATGTATATGGGGTTTCTTTTGGGGGTGATAAAACTGTTCTGGAACTAGATAGAGGTGATGGTTGCATAACACTGAGAATGTATCAAAACTAAATCCCACTTGAATTTCTCACTTTAAAATGGTTATTTTGGGGCTTCCCTGGTGGTGCAGTGGTTGAGAATCTGCCTGCTAATGCAGGGGACACGGGTTCGAGCCCTGGTCTGGGAAGATCCCACATGCCACGGAGCAGCTGGGCCCGTGAGCCACAACTGCTGAGCCTGCGCGTCTGGAGCCTGTGCCCCGCAGCGGGAGGGGCCGCGATAGTGAAAGGCCCGCGCACCGCGATGAAGAGCGGTCCCCGCACTGCGATGAAGAGTGGCCCCCACTTGCCATAACTAGAGAAAGCCCTCGCACGAACCGAGGACCCAACACAGCCAATAAATAAATTAAAAAAAAAAAATGGTTATTTTATGTGATGTAAATTTCAATTCAATAAAATTTTTAAAAGATATAAAGTCCTCTACAACATGGACGAACCTTAAAAATGTTATGAAAGAAGCCAGACACAAAAGACCACATACTCTATGATACCATTTATATGAAAGGTCCAGGATGGGCAAATCCATAAGGACAAAAAAATAGATTAGTGTTCCCCGGGGACAGGGAGATGGGGGGATTGGGCCTGACTGCTAATAGTAACAGAGATTTGGGGGGAGTGATAGAAATAGTTTGCAATTAGATAGTGGTGATGCTTGCATGACCATGAATACACTAAAAACCACTAAATCGTGTGCTTTCAAACAGTGAACTTTATGTTATATAACTTTTACCTCAATTTAAAAAAAGTATTCAGAGAAGAGATGTAGGGGAAAAGTGTTGTAGAGGTGTGTCAGGCAGCTAATTAATAATAGTTATAATGAAGTTATGATGTCATTTTCTGAATTTTGTGGGGCTTTTCAGCTTTCTATTTGTAATTTGTTGTGATTTCTTCTCTCCTTCTAAATGAATATTCATTTTTTTGTACCTATCTTGTATTTTTTTTCCTAAGAGGGCTCTTAAAGTTAATTAAACTTCAGGTCCCAGAAAACCTGGATGCCACTCCTATATTAATAGGTGCAGAAACTCAGCCACCCATAGCTCTACAAGATTAAGGAATTCTATCACCAAGCAAGCTGTGCAGCTTCAAGGGGTCTCACTGCCAGCTCCTCCACACCTCTCTGCCCCCACCCATGGGTCCTCAGTCCTCTGAGATGCCCTTCTATTCTCACCCCTTTCACTGCCACTGCCTTCATCGGTTATTATCAGCCACACCACCTAACTGTTCTATAGTTTCACAAACCACTGCCTCCAATCATCCTCCAAACTGCTGCCAGGGAAAATCTTGCTGAAACACATATTCTCTCCTTTCTCATGTCTACCGAGAAGCCTTCCAAGGCTCTTTATCTATAGGGTAAAGAACAAATTTCTTAACAAACAGGTCCCAGCCTGTCTTTCCAGACCCATCTCATAGTCTTTCCCTCACTAAGATGTATCTCTGCATCACAAGTCACGTCCAACTTTTCCCTACTCTCCTAACCTCCAGTTTGCTATGTCTCCTCTTAGCTTCTGTACGGTTCTTCTCTCACCTGGGATGAACTTCCTCCTTTTCTCCTTGGGGAGCTCTTCATCTGTCTATACCCAGCTCAGGTGTTGTTTCTGCAAGGTTTCCCAACCCCCTCAGCAGCTTTTATGATCTCTCATTGTACTTATTGGTTCAGATATGTGTGCATTCTATACATTCACATATGTTTACAAACCAGCTAAAATTTTCGACCTATTTCCCATGTGTATATGAATATACAATTAGGTGTCTATCAACATACCCAAGGCAGGGAGTGTCTTACCTATTCTAAAAATGTTTTCTTCGGTAGTTACTGTATATTCTGTACACAGTATGCACTTACCCATGTGCCAGGCACTGGTACCATGGAATAAATGCTTTTGGAATGTAATTGAATTAGAAGTATCTGTGTGTGTGTGTGTGTGTTGCATGTGTATATAAAGATCCTTTTCTTTAAGGACTTTAGTCACTGAATAAAGAAACAAGCACATGAGAACAATTAAGAATCTCATGATTATAAATAAATGTCCAGTGGTCTACTGCAAACCAATTAAATGAGCACTGATGGCTCACAGAGCAGAGTAGATTGAATCATCATCATCATCACAAGTAGGTTAAAGCTAATCAAAGGCAAACTTTCTGGAGTAGTGAGGTAGTGAATAGTGCTGGTTCAGGGTAAGGAGGGAAAGTGGTTCTCCTTGGGAGGTAAAGAACTTGAAGGCTCTAACACATGGGAGAGAATTTTAAGATTTTCAAGGGAAGACAAGGGAATACTTTGATCCCGGTGGGAAGCACTTGAGTAATTAAGCATTTTCTTTGGATACACTATCTTCTTGTACTGATATTAAAGACATACAGTAACTAAGAATTTTTACTACTCCAGTGAAAGTTCCCTTCCAAACACCAAAATCCCATTTTGTGAAGGAGAAAGAGATGGAAACCCCGCTAGGTATACCAAGTCAATTATGGAATCAAAATAAAAAGAAGGTAGGAAAGCACACTTTGTTTTCCTCTCCTCCTTATTCTTTCTCACTCTCAGATGGAGCATTATGAGAGCTTCCCAAGGGAGGTGGCAGGCCATGCTCTGCCAGGGGCTCAGTGGTGGATTAGTAGAAAGTAGAGGACACTTTCCTCACTTTATTCTAATGGACCAGAATCCCAGAAGACAATAAAAAAAAATACCCTCACACCCTATTTCTGTGTGTGAGAGGAAATCACCTCTCTTTTGATATGCTGATGGGAAAGAAATCTGTAAACTCTTTGCGGAAGCATGTGGCTTATTTATTATGTGTATTTTAATTTACTGTAGTGTCTTATGGTTCTCTCTGTCTCTCTCTCTCTGTGTCTCTCTGTAACAAGTGAGCTTTGGAAGGCTTGCTTTGATGCCTTTCCCCTTCCTTTCTTGCTTGTGTCCCAAAGCCCGCTTGTGCTCAGAGACACTTAGAGAGGACTGATCTCTGTCTCAACGTGTGAAAGACGATGTATTGAGAGGAGAAGACGCTTGCTAACCTGGAAGTTCCGCTCTCCAGTGAGAGAAATAAATCTAAAATCATGAGATGAGCTAAGGGAGGTATTTTGGGGACTTAACAGAAAATCTCAAACCACAGCAAAATCAGTGACTTTGATATTTTCTTTCTTCCTTCCTTCAACAAACCATTGAGTGTGTACTCTGTGTTTGGCACTGGCCTAAGCATTTGAGCGACGCTGATGGGTGACTACACAAAGGAGACGGACATCAAAGAATCATATAAATAAATGTAAAGTTACCACCGTGCTCTAGAGAAGAGAAGTTAGGGCTGGAGTCAGGGGTGGAGGCACATCTAGATAAAGAGGACATCACGTGCCAAGGTCCTGTAGCCAGGGAGGACATGGCGAGTTGGAGAGATTAAAAGAAGGCCAGTGTGGCCATTACCAGATTTGATTTTTTTAAAAAAATCACTCTGGTTGCTCCATAGATAGGAGCCAAAGTAGATGGAGAGAATTCTTTAGGAGGACACATGGTGGCTTACAGAACCCTAAGTCTGGAAGCACAGCTGGGCCTCAGGAAAGCCTGGAGCCTGGCCTGGAAAGCTTCCCTCTCTGTGTCTCTGTCTCTTTCTTTGTCTCTCTCTCTCTCCCTCACATTCTTTCCCCGCCTCCTTCACATGTCCGTGATCCTCTTTGCTGTCTCTGAATCCCAGATTGGACCTTACCTGATCTTCCAAGTTCAAAGACCCAGAGGAGACTGAATCTCATGGGGGGAGACTGAATCTCCCCCCACCCCACCCTTGTTGATCCCTTGCTGAATTGGCTGAGACTCACAGCTTGGAGGGAGGAGCATGTGGGGGGAATCACACGTGACTCTAGCATCTCACCCCAGAGTTCTCAGGGAAGGGGATTGGTGGGCCAGCCTCCCCATGTTTTTCACTAATATGTAATGACACATCTACATGTTCTAATGCAGTGACCAAACACACAGATTTTTTAAACAGCCATATGGAGTGACAGTCTACTACCCTAAGACAGAACAGCCATCATTCATTTGGCAACTGTATTACTTACTCAGGGCATTCCTGGGCACTATGAACTAGGCTGGAAATCTTTGCTGGAGTGTCTTTCCCTACGTTGTTAGGAATGGGAAACCAGTTACATCCAGGTTTGGGGGTGAAGAAGTGCCGCTGTGAGTAGAGATTATTTCATCAAGAAACTTAACTTTGAAGGCATGGAGAGAAAACAGTCAGTAGTTAGAAGGCGGCACTGGGTTTTGGGAAGCGTTTTATGTGTCAGAGTCTTGCAAATGCTTATAGATGGAGGGGAAAGAGCCCGCTGAAAAGGAAGCTGAAGAGCGAGAGGCTCTCAGAGGGACAGAAGGGGGTGGATTCTGAAGCACAGTTGGAGACATTAATCTTCAACGAAGAAAAGAACGCATCTCCCCCTGAAATTGTAAGAATGGCAATGGACGTAAAAAGGTTGTGTGTGTGTGTAAGGAAAATTTAGGAACTTTAAGCCCAGTGGTTTCCATTACTCAAGAAGAAGGCCATTTTCAAGGCTGAAGAATCGAGAAAGAGGATAGGAACTGGAGGGCAATGTTTTTATATCTGCTGTGGACATTGGAGGCATGAAACAAAGTGGAACTAATGGGGTATTGAAACCGCTGGAGAGATCATGGTTTAGTGGAGACACCTGTCAGCCGTCCAGAGGTTCAAGTGCCTTGCTCGTCTCACAGTACTAACCCAGGTCAGACACACTTGACCTGGGTTAGTAGCCTGGTTTAACCAGGCTGTCTAATTCCTAGAAGCTCAGGGTTCTTTCCCAATGAGCTAAGTATTCAAGTTAATAAATTAACATAAAACCAGTGCCAAAGGAGTATGGTGAAATCACTGAATCTTTGGACTCTGCCAGTGGTGACCAAAGGCAGGTTTTCCAGCATCAGGAGGACGCTGTGTAGCAGTTTGGTCTTCACTGAAGACAGGACAATAGAAAATGGGCTTAAATTGCAGCAAAGTGTCAGGAAAGAATGATGTTCTAAGAGCGGGCTGAGAGAGTAACCTGCCCTGGTGATTCTTAGGAATAAATGTACCTCAGGTGGTTCTGATTCCATGCTCAGAGGATGGCTTATTTGGAGTTTTTACATTCCCTTTTAGCTCTCTGCCACAGTTCGATGTTAAGCAAAAAAATATATAGTAGTACATCCCATACGATGGAGACAAAGTACTTTGTTTTTCTTTGCTTTACTTTTATCTTACTCTCATCTCTAATGGGCACATGAGAAGTAGCTACTATATAAAAATAATCTGGACATTAAAGTAAAATAAGTCATGTGTAATTATTAATTGTGTCATAGCCCCATCAAAAAAAAAAAAGAGAGAGAGAGAGAGAGAGATTCAAACCCCCCAGTCCTCTATCCTGCTTTGTTGGTTATCTCTAGCTTGATTAAAGGGAATGATACTCATTTGTAAATGCATTTGGCAAACTTACCCTGCTATTGTTTCCATTATTTTGCAAATTACAGACATTGAGATGAATGCTGTGTAATTTCCTAGCGTTCCCTTTATTCCTGCTTGGAAAACTGGTATTGCCCTGGCATACTTCCACTTTGCTGTTATTTCATTTGAATGCAGCAAATTCTTTATTATGATTAACAAAGACTTCTGCTCCATTTCTCTTTGAATATCTGTCTGCTCTTGGAGTTGAGTTGATTTTGAGCCCTGCTGTCTCCTTGAATCTCTCTGCTTCGCTGATCTCAAAGATGTTCAAGACAGCAGACACCCATGTATTCCTAAATGACATGTTTTTTGTGTGCTCTCCCTTTTGAATTTGTTATATGTTTAGTAATTTTACCATCGTCTGGAACCTTTTTTCTCTTCTTTCAATTGTCTGATTCTAAATGTCTCCTTCACTCATTATTTAAAAGCCTGAAACAATGCAGGCAGTTGGGTTTGGTCATCTTGCTATTTTTAAGCTTCTTTCTCTTTTCATTTTTCAGTTTTCCTTTTTCCTCATACATACATCTCTCAAGATTTTACAATGTTTTGTAAACAGTCTTGATACCAGGCACTTTGGGGCATCTCAGATATACAGATGGTTTTCCCTGAGCACTACACATTTCTAATCCATTCATTAATCATTACACTGGAATCACTTTTCCCCCAAATAAGGCTCTTCCTCCTTAAATCTTGCCTGGATGTCCACCAATTTAATACCTCTGTAGCAGTCCTCACACTTAGAGAGTACTAATTAAACATTTGCCTCCTAAGATCAGTCATACTGTTACCCGAAAGCTGGGTTCACCTCTTGGTGGGTGTTGAGCCAAAAGACACAACCAAGCCAAAGATTGGGAGAAAGAAGGATGTATTGCTTGCACGGAGTAAAGAGAACATCGAGGATTTTTCCCAAAGCAGTGTCTCTCCAAGGAGTAAAATTGGGGAAGTTTTAAGCTAAGGGTACATGCTTAAAGGGCCTTGAGCAGAGGAGAATTCAGCATAGAACTGGGGCAAAGGTTGCCAGAGTCCAAGCTTTAGTTGATTGAAGTCATGAGGGCCAGATTATTATGTATATCCCTTCGGAGGAACTAGGACTCTGTTTATCACGGAACTATTGTTTCTTGACTGCTTTTCCTTTGTTCCTGCATTCCCTTACTTCCCTTAAGATCATTACTGAGAGCTCTTCAAGGGCAAACATTGTTGCCAGGCTTACATCACAAAACGGCTTAGGACACCATTGGCTTCTCTTATGTCAAGAAAGTCATGCCTGGCTCTCTTTCTTCGGGGAACCCTACCCTACCTGCTTAAAAAATTTAGGAAAAAATCACATTCAGAGGGCTCTTCTAGACTACAGGGTTTGGTGGAAAATGCTGGAACCCAAACAGGTGCATGAATGTGACTTGGGGGCCCATCTCCCACGATCAGATATCAATGCACAAAGTTCTTCTCTTATCCCTCTTTGCCCTCATCTCCTCTTGCCTTATTTTCCCCTCTCCTCCATGATGTCAACATCTTTGGTCACCCTTTGTTGCTTTAACTCAGTGGGCCAAATATGGGGAGGAATGTACTAAGGTGAGGGTAGTGAAGCCCCTTTATTCATATTGGGTAGGTAGCGTTGTGGAAAATAAGGGTAATACCAGAAGCAATAATGTCTTACATTATTGAGAGCTTAGTATATGTCAGGCATTGTTTCATCTGCTCTACACGTTTCATCTCAGTTAATCTTCTCAACAATCCGGTGAGGTAAGTAATAGCATGGAGGTGGACCCTGAGAACTCAGAGAGGTTGAGGAACATGCCTAAAGGCCCCACAGCTAGCTACTGAGTAGAAGGTGCAGGATTTGAACCTGGGATGTCTGACAGCAGAGGTAGAACTACACTCTGCCTAAGCAGAGGAAGCACTCAGTGAGTTGTTAACATTTTATGGTGATTATTATTCAGACATTTCTCTCCCATGTATTGAGCATTACTGCATATTGGGCTGTGTTCGATCCTTTCATCTTGTCAACTGAAAAGAATATGCACAACGTAAGAGTTATGAGTTAAGTTTTATTGGGGGCATGATGAGGACTATAGCCCGGGAGACAGCATCTCAGGTAGCTCTAAGGAACTGCTCCGAACAGGCAGGCAGTGGGGAATTCAGTACATATGTGATTTTGTGAAGGGAGACGTGCAATCAAGCACACATTTTTGCAGAATGTTGCTGCTAGTCTCCTGATGGTTACTGCTAGTCACAAGGAGCAGATGTCTCCGATAATGATTTTAGTGCTTTTCTAGATATGAGGAGATGCAAGAATTTGGGCTCATAAAATCTTCTTCTGAAAATATCTAACTACCTAAAAACCTGTTCTGCCAGTTTTTCCCAGAGCACAGAGTGCCTCATGCCTGATCTCCACCCTGAACGCCTTTCAGGGTGTGTTGAAGGTCAGTGACTGCAGCAGCTAGTGACTTAATCCTTGTAGAGGCAGATGGCAAGCGCCAAATTTTAGCTGGCAACCTCAGTTAATTTTCACAATAACCCATGGGATTATGGTTTCCATTTTACAGTCAAGGGAACTGAATCTCAAAGGCATTCTGTAACTTGCCCAAGATTACTCAGCTAGTAAGAAGGAGAGCCCCTGGGCACTCCAGGTAGCCCCAACGCCCCTTTCATTCCTCTTCACAATTTTCTTTGGAGGACATATTGAATTTTTCCTCATTAGGCTTCATAATCTAACGAGGTCACATTGATGGGAATAACTCGGATGTCAATGGCTGGCATTGCCACCTGCATGAGCCTGGCTCACACACTTCTTCTCTGGCTGGGAGCTGCTCCTGCACTGTGGCGGCACCGCTGCCTCCATGGGATTCCCTCCCCCATGGGGCATATTGTCCAGTGGTCTGTGGCAAACGGGGAAGAGGGAGGACTCACATCAGCCTTCACTCAAGCAGTGCTGCTTGTGCCCTGGTGCCCTGATGTCTAGAGCTGCAGTTTTACTATTTTCCTAAAAATGTAAGAAAAGTGCTTTTGCTTTTCATTTACAGCCCATCTGCTGTCTGACTCAACTAGGAGTGCATGGGGACCAGGGTAGGGATCAGGACCACAGGACAGGTGCCATTCTGTATTCAGAATCATCCTCCTATCCACCAACTAAGACGTAGGTTTGTACTCAAGAGCCCCTAATTCTTTTTTCAGAAAATTCCTTTCCCCCAAACTATACGGCCTGGGTGGAGAGTAATCCCTGCCTCCTACTAGTGAAGGTGAGGGGCCAGAGCCTCCTCTCCTGCAGCCAGGGAGTGAGCACGTGACCTCATTTGACCAATCAACGTTCTCCTCTGAAACTTTGAATCTGAGTGAGTGATACGAAGACAATAGGGATATGGAGTCATTAGCTGAGTCTGTCCCAGTAGAAATGCTGCCTGCTGACAGGACAGCTCCTGCTGTGATCCTGAGGTCTGGCCCTCACACTGCCCTTAATGTCTGTAGTTTTCAAGCCTCTAGTTGATTCTCTGAGCTGTATCCTTTCAATAAGTGACCTTTTACGTAAAATAATCAGGATGCATTTCCGTTGCACACCATTAACAAACCAGACTGAAATGCACATGGATTTACAATGTAACTGTAGCAGAAAACATTTTTGTGGCCCTTTTTTCTCCTCTTTTCATTCCTCTCCCTCTTACCTTCTCCTCTGCTCCCAAGTCCTCATGGGTCTGGTGCTGCCCTCACTGCACAGACCCCCTCATGGTGCTAATTTTACTAAGCTTCCGTCTCTAGAACCGAGAGCTCTGGGTTTCCTTTTCCACTTCTTACCACAATCCACATGACAACATATTTTGTGTTTTCTTCAGCAAGGCCTGCTGTCCAGCAGGTCTTCATGGCTGTAAAGGGATACCATAAAACCATACATTTTAAATCATAGAATATTCCTGAAACAAAGCCTTATAGGAACAATATGTGTATGAGATAAAAGAGCAGTTGCTCTGGCCCACACTGAGCTTGAAAACCAGTGTCATAGGCCAAGCTACGAATACTCCTAGCTCCCCAAGAATATTCGCAGCTGATGATGGTTCTGAATAGGCAGTAGAAAGAGTATTTGACTGAGCAATCTCCTCCCATCTCTGCCACCATCCCACTGTGTAGTTTTAAACAAATCACTGAACGCTTTTGGGTTTCACTTTTTGAGTTTGGAAAAATAAGGGCATTATATTATATTTTCTTTAAGTTTCTTTCGGTACTACGATTTGAGTGTTATGTGCTCCATTGGTCTTTGCATTTTCATAGAAGACTTTTGAAAATGTCAAACTCTTGAGTTCCAAATACATCATCACTATCCAGAAGTCAAGCTTTATGGCAGGCTAGGAGGAGAAATAGTTTTGGTTTGCTTGGTGGGGGGTGAGAGAGAAGGGAAGGAGAAGAAAGGAGAGGTACCTCAAATTTTACTGTTCAGGCTTCCTGGCAATTGCAACTCCACAACCAATTCCTTCTCTCATTAGACTAAGAAAGCAGAGAGCCTAACCTCCATGCTAGCATGGTAGGAAGGGGCTCCCTGGTGCCCTTCCATATTTGGCCCAAGCGCAAGACAGCCGCTTTCCTGCTTTCCTGGTATTACTGACCAGGGTTCTTGGCCTCCTTAATCAATAGAAATTGACAAGAAGCCAGACAAGAAATTCTGGCAAGGCTTTATTGGGGCTCCCGCTGCATGCAGCAGGGGGGGAAGTGAGAACAAGCGACAAGTTCCCTTGTTCCCTCCCTGGGGCAGGGGAGTGGGGGGCGGCGGGGAGGGTAGGGGTGTGCCCAGGGTCGGCCGGAGGGGTGGCTTAGGTTGTTTGCCCACCCCTTTGGTGGTGTTGTGTGCATGGGGCATGCGCAGTAACCTGCTTTTGCTCCTGGCTCTTCAGAAGTGGCAGTTAGGTATTTGGTCTTTTTGTATCTTGCTGTTCATAATTTGCCCCAGCTGGGCAAGCACACAGTTATTTTTAGTCCCTTATAGTTTCTTTGTATTTTGTTCGAGGAGATGGTTGTCCAGGTGCAAGCACTGCAGCAAAGGGTCCCAGGTCCCAGGTCCCAGCCTGTCTCACTGGTACTTGTGTAGCATTACCAATCATCACTCAAATGCAGCAATATCAACTCACCTTGGGGTCCTTTGGTTCCAAACACAGTAAGTGGGGAAAAAACCCTAAAAAACAAAACAAAAAAAACCCACAGTAAGTGGATCCACATTTTCTCCTTGAGGAAACAAAAACCCCTGCTTGCCACCCTGCATGGAGCGGGATGGTTTCTCTCCATGTGGGTACATGTCTCTGTATTTCTGTTGGGGATGTATTTATGTTATTACCTTAGTTACAACTCATACCAATGAATGTTCGCTATGATTACACCAGCAGTAGTTACTATATCTTCAACATTTACCCTAAAGATACAATGCTTGTAAGTACTTTAAAATTCGTACCATTTACTTTCAACATTTGTATGAAAGAAATGTACTTTTATCTTCTTTGTAGATGAGGAAACCAAGCAATGAGAGTATCAGTAACTTTCCCAAAGTCCCACAGACTCTAGGAGGCAGAGCTCGTTTATGAACCAGTGCACATCTGTCTTAAAGCTCTTATTGTTGAAAAACACCTTGAAGGAAAAGGAGATTTTCCAGAGCTTGGGCAGATCCCCTCAGGAATTGGAGGCAGACAAGCACCTATTCATCTCTATTCATTCAGACTCAGGGCTCTCTAAAAGCAGGAAGTGGAAGGCACGAGGGTTTGCCACAATATTTGCAGTTCATAAGTTAGAAATAAGCAATCAACCCCTTTTCACATTGGGCACTATAATAAACACTGGCATGGTCCCTGCAATTTGGTTATGCAAAGAAAACAGGAAATAAGCACATTTTCGCTGTGGTTTCAGTCTGAGGAGGGTTGGCATCTACTGAGAGGCGGGCTAGATTTTCTTGTCAATACTGTATTTACTATCCTGGTCACATGTGCAGAGAGAGGGGGATGAGTCACAGTTAACTGACTGCTAAATTAGGAAAATGTAATCTATTTGTTTCTTTTAAATTAGATCTCCCCCAAAGCATTTTAAAGCTTTTTTCCCTCAGCAATCATAGTCACAACCTAAACAGCTAATACATTCTCAATTTGGGCTAATCTAGCTTTCTATTATAAGTAAATAAATTCCCATTTTGTAGCATTCCTTTCCTATGTGAGGGCAGGGTTTTGAATATACAACTTTTCGTCTACAAATGCCAAAACCCTGTAGACTTCCTGACTTTGCTTTTCTCATGCCCGCCCCTCACTACTTACCTGCAGGGCCATCAAACTACAATGCACTACTTTGCACGTTATATTGCTAGCAAACAACACTGCAGTTCTTAACCAATAAGAATCACAGATCAGCAGCTCTGCAAGGAATCTAGGGGGTCACTGGATGTGACTTCCTCACCTTATAGATAAAACTTAGACCCAGCAAGGTTGAAGCAATTTGATGAACTCAGATCTCTGGATGCCTAATTCCCCATTAAAGCCCCTTTCTCCCTGTTGCACACCTGCACTCCTGGAAAGCAACGCCACTCAGGAAACCCTGGTTTGAATGAGTGAAGTGTATGATGGTCAAAACAATCAATCAATCAAACAAATAAAACAGCAGGTCCACGCACCGTGCCAGCGCATCCACCCCTCAGGAGGGGTACCAGGGTAAAGTCACTGGCCGGAAGCTCTTCCATAGAAAGTAGTTCAGTTTAATCTCTTGACCTGCACCCATTTGCTTAATTGCCTTTAAAAATTTGCTGACTTGAATCAGAACCTGCTTTCTTGTTTTACCCAAACTTAGCAACGAGGTCCGAGAGATCTGGATTTATTCAAGCATAGACATGAGATGGCCTGTTCTGAGCTTTATTTTCAGGGTGTGCTGCCACTCTTTGGAAACCTCTGATTGGTGTTTCTCCAAATGAACAGAGCTATGCGGAGCACATAGTAAGCACCAAATAATTGTTGTCACTGACGGTATTGGCCGGGATAAAGGGAGATAAATGGGAGAAGAAAGAAAGAGTGGGAGGGGTCAGGTAATTCAGGATTGAAAAGGTGGATGAGGGAAGAAATAAGTTGAGGCTTGGGTGGCCAGGCATAAGAGATGAGCCCAGGAATTATGTAGGAGGACATGGAAGAGGTGATGCGAATGGAAAAAAAAATGTATGCCTGTGTGTATTAAATGAGAGGGAGATAGAGCAACTTTTCCATTAGATTCTAAGCAATGGACTAGTTCACACAAAGCCATCTTAAAGTCAATGGCATGGTTGATACTCTGGTGAGAAGAAAGTCAGTGAATTTAGTGCCACATACATAGCTTTGCAAGCCCTGGCTTGTGAAGTAATCCACGTTTCAGTTTTAGAGAGAAGGTCCACATCAAGGGGCCTCATATTTTAACATTCCTGGGTGCAATAAAAAAAGAGTAGTCAGGGCACTTTGGTGAGTACTGACACATTTACCAGACAGTACAACAGATTTCAGGACATGAGGCTCTAGTATTTGGCTCCACCTCTGTGGAACAGCAGGTCTGATTATAGAGCGTTCTCAATAAGCACCTTCCAAGATGTGATTCCGGGGGAAAGAATAACAAGCCCAGTGACTGGGGTTGCAATCCAAATTGGCTCTGAGGGTCCTTTAATGAAAAGATTTCCACATCTCCTCTACCCTCCTTCACCCGCCCCCCCTCCCCCAATATTCTGGCCATGTTAGATTGGGTGTGAATTCCATAAATTGCACACAAGAAAAAACTGTAATTCTTAGGGTCAAAATGCAGAAGGGAGAGGGGGGAGGAAAGAAGGTATGAGTGGCTACAGACCCTTGGGATTCACAGCTATCTTGCTCCTTGCTTCTTGGTGCTTAGAAGCTTCTTTCTGGCAGATGCTCCCTTGAGAGGGGAAATAGAATACAGATTTGCAGCAGGTTAGGGTCCAGGAGGCTTTGATGGGTGCTCTAGGATCTGGGGAAAGATGGTATCAGCTGTGTTTGCAAGCTGTGCTTCTGTCTTGCAAGTGCGGTGGGTGGAGTTTTTATGGACAAATGTTTTCAGTTTCTTCCTTCCCAGGCCCTCAACTTCTCCATGGGTTTCTGCTCCTCCCTTCCCACCTACTAAATGAGAATCCAGCTGGGTTCCTGGATGGTTTATGAAGAAAACTTGGGAGAACGGAAGAGGGTAGACTATATAAAATTGGGTCAGAGAATTGAGGACTGAAATGGAAAGGTTGGTAGAAAGGGAGCAGGATGGGGCAAATTTCTTAGCATGGCAATGCTGAGCTACACAAGAAGAAGAGGGGAGAGAAGGTGGGGTGGGCTGTGCTGGAGAGGGAATTTTGGATTTTGCAGGCTCTGCAGGAGTGTACAAAACCTGTGGACGGGGAAGAAAGGGCTTGGGGCTTTTCAATTAGAACCTCTGAGAGAGATGAAAGTAAAGATTCAAATCCTCTTAAATTTCTACTTGGCAGCTGGACTGGTCCTTTGAATATAGAGATGAGACCACAGGAGATCTGCTTATATTTGGGTTACACAATAAATGTAGAGACTTGAATACCCTCTGGTATAAATTCTCTTTGTTCTAAGAAAGAAACCCAAATGATTCAAAGATCATTGAATGAAATAAAGATCGACGAGAAGCCAATAGCTCTGAGAAGCTAAACTCTCCTGTTAGACATTGGAAACTTGTTCTGTATGATTTAGACTGAGATGCTTAAAGGGGTTGTCTCTGCAGCAGCGCCGGTTTTCTGTGGTTCAATCAGAAGGAGCTGTATCTCTGCAAATCACGTTTCTTTCAGAGAAATTGCCCCTCCCCCTCTATGAACAGGAGTTGAAACGTATCCACAGTTGTAAAAGCAGCCAATATCCTGGAAAGTTCGAAAGCTAAGAGAACTCTTAAAAGGACTTGAGATCAATTGATTTAGGAAGATTACATTCCAGAGGCATTCATTCATTCAACCAGCTATATTTCCTCCTTGCTTTCCAAATGAAATTTCAGGGAAATTGAAGGTCTTGTTATAAACTAGGTGAGAGTTTCACTTAGTCCATTTACCATGACCATAGTTACAAAGGGCTCTGCTCATTTTAAGGTATCCATTTTTTTCTTGTTTTCGAAAATGGATGTTTTCTAATCTAAGAAAATAAAGACAGCCCCTCAGAAAGTAACCCTCTAATTACTGCTTTCTATCTTTCAAAAGGTTACAGTGTGGTCATCTGAGCCCCTGTTCTGGTGAAATCATCACTTCTTCAAAGATTATTTCTAGCTGTTACCTCATCCATTGTGTGATCAAAGGGATTGCTCCTGGGGTACTTGTTTAAAATGGGGAGTAGGAAGAGGGAACAGCAAACAGCCCCAGATCATGGACCCTTTACAAGGCCACAGTATAACAGAATTGCCTGAGTGTAACTGAAAATTCCTGTTTATGTATGAGGTAACATTTTTTTTTTCCCATAATTTTGGGGCTATTCCTAGAATGTACATTCTATCTATTAAAATGCTTTGTAAAATAGAAGCCTATTTTTTTAAAATTTTATTTATTTATTTATTTATTTTTGGCTGTGTTGGGTCTTCGTTTCTGTGCGAGGGCTTTCTCTAGTTGCGGCAAGTAGGGGCCACTCTTCATCGCGGTGCGCGGGCCTCTCACTATCGCGGCCTCTCTTGTTGCGGAGCACAGGCTCCAGATGCGCAGGCTCAGTAATTGTGGCTCACGGGCCTAGTTGCTCCGCGACATGTGGGATCTTCCCAGACCAGGGCTCAAACCCGTGTCCCCTGCACTGGCAGGCAGATTCTCAACCACTGCGCCACCAGGGAAGCCCGAGGTAACATTTCTTAAACGTTGGCTTTAAAAACAGTCTGGGACATTAAATCTCTCAACGTCCCACTGTCTCCTTCCTTAATGAACTCTGAGGAACAGCTACCAAACCAAAGCAAATCAAAGCAAACCAAAGCAAACCAAAAACTGTGCTTTGAATTCCCTTCTGTTTCAAAACTTCCAAGTCAGAGGAAATTGTTTAAAATGATTTACCCCAACATAAATAAGTGTGACGGAGAGGGAAGGAAGAAAAACCTGCCAGTTCATGAGATCACTTTTTCTCTACTAACTGCCTGCTTTTGCTTATCTGACAAATTAGAAATACATTATTTCCTCACAGTATTTCAGACCTACTTGTAGCAATGTTTTGAAAGAGGAAGAAGAGTCCTGTTTGCTTCTGCACACAGGCCTCTTGGACTTTGGTTCCCTGAGTATGATCCTGGGTTTGGAAGCCTTCCAAGCGACAGAAAACTGGCAGGTTCCTCATCATTGATTCCTTGCTGGCTCTTCGGGGAGAAAAGGCGTTCTGCTTGGGACTTGGCCGTGTTCTTAGCTTGGCGCCCCAGCCAGTGACTCAAAGTTCAAGGAACTTGACAGACAGAGGCTGCTTGTCTGGCGAGAGATGTGAACTGGCCAGTCTGAGTCTGCCATCTCATGCCGGAACCTTCTGTCCCCTTCCAGGGAAGCTTGTTTCCAACTAGGCTCACAATGCTGTGTTCTATGGGAGAAGACCTTTGCCCATCATGGGTGGCATTGGTCCTGCGTTGGGTGAGGCCTGGATCCCTCTGGTATCCTAATCCATACAGCCTCATACTGCACCACAGGAATAGTGGTACTGTGGTGTGTGTGTGTGTGTGTGTGTGTGTGTGTGTGCGTGTGTTTTATCCAAACAGTTAAAAAAAAAAAAAAAGACAGAAGGCTTAGACACATTTCCAGGAAACAGACTGTGTTAGTCTAGACTAGTAAAATCCAGCCAATTTAATTTCTGAATTTGTGACCATTATTTCTTTTTTTATTTTTTTTAACATCTTTATTGGAGTATAATTGCTTTACAATGGTGTGTTAGTTTCTGCTTTATAACAAAGTGAATCAGTTATACATATACATATGTTCCCATATCTCTTCCCTCTTGCGTCTCCCTCCCTCCCACCCTCCCTATCCCACCCCTCTAGGTGGTCACAAAGCATTGAGCTGATCTCCCTGTGCCATGCAGCTGCTTCCCACTAGCTATCTATTTTACGTTTGGTAGTGTCTATATGTCCATGCCATGTGACCATTATTCCTGTATTTATTTTGTATTTAACCCTCTTCAAATGAGTTAAAAAGTGAGAAAAAACTATGTGCACTAAGCTTCCAAATGACCAACCAATTTCAACTGCTATACTGGCATCAAGAGATTTAAAATTCCAAGGATTAGATTTATATATTATATCTATGAAAAAGAACCTTTGTGTGAATCTTTAAAAAGCCTACTTTTTTTTTTTAAATAGCAAAAGCAACACATGTCATTGTTGAAACTTTAGAAAAAAATAAGCAAAAAGAAGAAAATTAATATCGTGTATTCTCGCTATCTAGATATAAGATTACACTGCTAGGTAAGAATCGACCTTGAGTTAGGTAGAACAAAATTCAAACTACGGGATTAACGGTATGATTCAGAGCAATGTATGCTCTGAATGTAGTATGATTCATCTACCTTAGCATTAATTTTCTCTCTGTAAAGTGAGACACCTGTGTTATAGAAGTGTTGGAAGGCTGTGGCAAAGTCTTGCGGTACAAAATAATCGCTGATTGATAATATCTGTATTTTATGCCCTAAATTACTGATAATAGCTCGTTATTAATTTGGTACCACCTACAGTTTCAGAACATGAACTCCTTTATATGTCTCATGCTCCTTTCCTATATTGCTATGACATGAATTATGGCTCTAGTATTCTGGTTATTGTGTCTATTACTTATACTTATCTGGGAAAAGAAGTATACAGAGCCATATTTTGTAGTGAGCAAATCTAATTTCATCATTCCATTATTTTTGGCAGTAAATGAGTTTGAGGCAAGTCTGAGACCAACTTGATTTTCTTCTTTATAGGTGATTTATTTTGCCTGGTAGATGCCTGAAGATTTTCTTCAAGTTCAGTGGTGTACTTAGAATAAACTTTGATATTGATATTCTAATTTAAATGTTTCCAGAACATGGTATTCACTTTTCATCTATAGTTTCAGTAATATCTTAAAATTCAGACAATTCTCTTGTATTATATCTTTGAATATATCTTCTATTTTGAGGTTTTTTGACTCAGATATAGCAATTATTCTTATATTGGATAATGTTTATCTACCATATATATTGTCTTCTGTATAATTGTTTTGTTTTTTTCATTTGCATTCACTGGGTCAGTAATTTAATTTTCAGCAGTTTTTATTCTGTTTTAATTTTTTTAGCTCTAAAATGTTGCTGTTTTGCCTTTCAACTTGTTTACTTTCTAAAAATTGTCTTTTTAAAAATCTTATTGCCTTTCTTACTGATTTGATGTTTTTATTTGGTTGTGCTATAGTGAGAAGAGAGTTGAGTAATATGCTTCTGTAGCTTGAGTTAAATTTTTATCTAGATTAGACTTTTTGTCTTTTGCACACTATGATGTCTTTTTCTCCCTTTATTTTCTTCTGCTTAATGTTTTTTTAAGTCAAATTTTTATTTTATTGTATATTTATTTTATTGTATTCTTTTATGTATTTTTAATTAAACTTTTTATTTTGAGATAATTGTAGATGCACATGCAGTTGTAAGAAATAATACAGAGCAATTTAAGGTATTCTTTGTCAGTTTCCCTCAGTAATAACATCTTGTAAAAACTGTAGTACAATATCACAACTAGGGTATTGACATTACTACAACCGATTTTATTCCGATTTCCCCAGTTTTACTTGTATAGGCATATCTCAAAACTATTTTGGGTTCAGTTCCAGACCACTGCAACAAAGTGAATATTGCAATGAAGCAAGTCACGTGAATTTTTTTGTTTCTCAGTGTATATAAAAATCATGTTTATATCATACTGTAGTCTATTAAGTGTGCAATACCATTATGTCTAATAAAACAATGTACATACCTCAATTTAAAAATACTTTCTTGCTAAAAAATGTTAACCAACATCTGAGCCTTCAGAGCTGATGTAGGGTCTTGCCTCGATGCTGATGGCTGCTGACTAATCAGGGTGGTGGTTGCTGATGGTTGGGGTGGCTGTAGCAACTTCTTAAAACAAGACAATAATGAAGTTTTCTGCATCGGTTGATTTCATAGAAGATTTCTCTGTAGCATACAATGCTGTTTGATAGCATCTTACCCACAGTATATCTTCGTTCAAAATTGAAGTCAATCCTCTGAAACCCTGACACTGCTTTATCAACTAAGTTTATGTAATATTCTCAATCCTTTATTGACATTTCAACAATTCACAGCATTTTCACCAGGAGTAGAGTGGTATTTCATTGTGGTATTTAATTTGCATTTCTCTGATGGTTAATGATGTTGAGCACGTTTTTATATGCTTTTTGGCCATTCATATGTCTTCTTTGCCCAAATATCTATTCAACTTTTTGCTCATTTTTAAATTGGGTTATTTTCTTATTATTGAGTTGTGAGTTCTTTATATATTCTAAACACAAGTCTCTTGTAAGATACATGATTTAAAAATAATTTCTCCAATTTTGTGAGTTGTTTTTTCACTTCTCGATGGTGTTCTTTGAAGCATAAAAGTTTTTAATTTTGATGAAGTCCAATTTATCTATTTTTTGTTTTGTTGCTTGTGCTTTTGTCATATCTAAGAAATCACCGTCTAATCCAAAGTCATGAAGATTTACGCCTGTGTTTTCTTCTAAGAGTTTCTGAGTTAATTTTTGTGTATGGTGTAAGTTAAGGGTCCAATTTCATTCTTTTGTATGTGAATATTCAGTTGTTCCAGCACCATTTGTTGAAATGACTATTCTTTCCCTGTTGCACTGCCTTGGTATCCTTGCCAAAAATCAATTGACCACAAATATGAAGGTTTTTTTTTTCCCCGGAACTCTCAGTTCTGTTCCATTGAACTATATGTCTGTTCTCATGGTAGTTGCTGATGCCTCTTCCCTGGGCCTATGTGTGTCCTGTTCCTCTCCCCTGCCACCCCAATTCACCCACATACATGACTACTTTTAGATGTCATAATTTCCCTTAGAGTCTCACTTTTGCTTCTTCTCAGGGCCTAAGATATTCTGTTGCACTCTTCTGCCTGTAATCTCTTGGGCTGCAGTCCTCCTGCAGCTCTCCCTTTGGCCGCTGCTTTCAGCCGCTTCCAGTTTGATATCCCAATTACACCACGATTCCTAGCAGCCCTCTGTGTCAGGCAAGACTGAAACCAGTCACTTTGGTAACCCCCAGACAAGCCTGAGGGGTGCAAACAATTTCCACTTTTTTTCATTTCATCCTGAGAAAGGAACTGGGAATTGGGTGGCTTCCTCCTTATTTCATCATGCTGGGATGGAGATGGGGCAAGGGTGAACAATAACACCGAAATTTCCTACCATTCTGACTGCGGCTTCTTCTTGCTTAGGGATTTGCCTTGTTGGTGTAGATCCCAACTGATGTCTACAGTTCCCACAAAAGTGCTTTGATGTGTATGTTGTTTACCTGGTGTTTCTATGGGAGAACAGTGCCTGTAGCTTCCTAGTCTGCCATCTTGCTGATGTCGCTGCCCTGTTCCGCCATTTTTAAGTCTCTCACAGCCAAGTGTGTTTCCTGGGCTCCAGCAACAGTGTTTCTCATCCTTGACTGAACAACAGTTTAAGAAAAATCCCAGTGTCCAAGCCACACCCCAGACCAATTCAATCAGAACCTACAGAGGTTGAATGTGGTCATCAGGATTTTTTTCTTTTTTTAAAAAATAATTAATTAATTTATTAATTATTTTAGCTGTGTTGGGTCTTCATTTCTGTGCGAGGGCTTTCTTCAATTGCGGCGAGCAGGGGCCACGCCTCATCGCGGTGCGAGGGCCTCTCACTATCGCGGCCTCGCTTGTTGCGGAGCACAAGCTCCAGACGCGCAGGCTCAGTAGTTGTGGCTCACGGGCCTAGTTGCTCCGCGGCATGTGGGATCTTCCCAGACCAGGGCTCGAACCCGTGTTCCCTGCCTTGGCAGGCAGACTCCCAACCACTGCGCCACCAGGGAAGCCCGATTTTTTTCTTTTTTGAGACTTTTTTCTTAAGGTGGTGAAATAAAGATAGATTAAAATTTACCATTTTATCCATTCTCCAGGGTCAAGTTCATTAATCATTCACTTAAGTACATTCATGAGTTGTGCAACCATCAACACCATCCATATCCAGAACTTTATCATCCCAAACAGAAACTTTGTTCCCGTTGAACACTAACTCTTCCTTCCATTTTCCTCTCCAACCTGGTAACTGCTATTCTACTTTCTGTCTCTAAGAATTTGCCAATTCGAGGTACCTCACAGAAGTGGAATCATACATTTGTCCTTTCATGTCTGCCTTATTCACTTAGCATAATGTCTTCAAGTTTCATCCATGTTGTAATATATCAGAATTTCCTTACTTTTTAAGGGTGAACAATATTCCATTGCATGTATTGATATATACCACATTGTCTGTTGGTGGACACTTGGGTGGTTTTTACCTTTTGGCTATTGTGAATGAATATACTGCTATGAAGATTGGTGTATAAATATGTGTTCGAGTCTTTGCTCTCAATTCTTTTGTGTATATACCCAGAAGTGGAATTGGTGGATCATATGGTAATTCTATGTTTAATATTTTGAGGCCCCTACATCAATATGCCTTAAAGTTCCCCACATGACTCCAGGATGCAGCCCAGTTGTCTTTCAGTGCCATAGAGCCTTATCTGATTATTTCAGCTACATGAAACCTCTTCCACTTCTGAGCTCAGTTAACATTTTAATGAACTTTTGTTATGACACCTGTTTATTTCTACATTATGTTATTTATATTGTTATACATATTATTTGTGCTAGATGCTGAGTATACGGTAAAAAGCACAAGCCCCCAAAACTAACTGCTTTCATGAAGCTTGCAGTTAAGTGGAAGAGACAGATATTAATTACACAATTATATAAATGTATGATTACAAACTGAATTATCTGCTATGAAAGAAAGAAACATGGTTCTATTGAAGGCAAATTTAAAAATAAACTGACCTAGACTGGAGGTGGGGGACAGGGAGTCTTCCCTAAGGAATAAATACTGGGGTTTAATTCTAAAAGATGGGGAGTTATGTAAGCATTTAGTGAGAAGGAAGATCATTCCAGATAAAATGAACACAAGTTTGATGGATGAAAAGGAGTTCAGTTTGTCTACAATATGGGAAACAAGGGGCCAGTGTTACAAGATAAAATTGGCCATTTGCAGGGGATGGACCATCCAAGACCTTGCAGGTATTTTAATGATTTTGGTCTTTATGTAAGAGCAATAGGGAGTCATTGAAGGATCTTAAGCAGTGGGGTGACAAACTTGAACTGGCATTTAGAAAAGATCATTCTGCTGGTGTGTGGAGAAGGGATTGGATGGAGTTAGAGTTGTTGTGGGGAAACCAGGTGATCACAGTAGTCCAGGTGAGAGAGACTGATTCCTTGGACTAGGGAGGTAGCAGTGGTGATGGAGAAGTGTCAGAGTTGAGAAATACTTAAGATGGATGATCCTTGATGATGGATTGGATATAAGCAGCCAGGTGAGGGCACTGTCAAGGATGATGTCTACTTTTCAGACTTTCCCAAAGCTTTGAGAGTAACTATGCTTGATTAAACTTTGCATATCTCCTGAGTAGCCTGCACAAAACATATGTTCACTGAATAATAATCTTCAAATGAATGAATGAGTCAATCAACTAACCATTATATTATATTGGGCACAGTCATATTAAGCAAACGAATAGTACTATCCTCTGGATTCTTTTTTTCCTACAGATGGATATTTGCATGATTATCTCAACTGAATTAAATTCAGAATTTTTCTCGTTCTGCTACAGCTAGCCTTGTGCTAAGCACTGGAAATACATATATAAGTAATATATTGTCTGCCTATGGGTAGTTGTAAATACAGTGGAAAAAAAGACGTACAAAGAAATAATTACAGCAAAATATAATTGTAGTAATAAATGCACACTTTAATAGCAGAAGGAGTACAGAAGAGGCAGTGATGGATTTTTTTTTTCCTAAGAGAGCTAAGAAGCTTCCCAAGGCAGAAGTGGAAGTGCAATATATTCCAACCTGTGTTTTTTGTTTTTGTTTTAATGTACTTGGATATTTTGGGGAGTGGCAAGCTTATTGTGGTTAGAGCATGGGATACCAGGCAGACAATATTACCAGGGTGGGAAAGGAGGTGAGAAAGAGGAAGGAAGAGGGATATTTGATCAGAAGCCTCATCATCCTGACAGCATAAAGACTGGGAAGAGTGAGGAGGCCAAAGCATATTCCATGGTACATTGGCCCTAAGATATTTTTGTAAATCAAAGAATTTCATGGTCAGATAACTTTGGTAAACACTGGTAATTACATCTTGGAGATTTGTAGGCACATTGGTATATCAAAGGCTCTGCAGGATAGAAATTGGTTTAACTTTGTTCGATACAGTATTTCTCAAACTTATTTGACCGATAAAACCCCTCTTCGCCCATGTAACATCATAAATATTGACATCCTGCAGGAGATGGCTGTTTGGAAACTGCCGTATTGGGTTATAGATCAAAGATGGTTTATATGGCTTTGCTGTCATTGGGGTCAAGGTATAGAGTGTGTTTCTGCTACTAACGAGTATGTATGGTGTGACAATAAATCTTTTAAATGGAACACTGAGCTGAGCAGGACACGATAGAGAGCAGGGTTCAACTGTCTGCTAGCAGGAGACAAAAGGAGAGAGCCACCAATTGAACGTTTACTAAAACACCCAAAATGCCACTTCAAGAGTAGAAAAGACAGGGCAGTTAGACCCCTAAATCCTTGTGACCCTGTAGGTAGTGGATTGTTTTATAAACACTGTGAGACATTGTTAAACTCTCGTAGTGATGGTGTCGTCATTATTACTAACTTGTTTAGTGTTGTTTTGAACTATTACTCCTTTTGAGAGTACTGCCCACAATTCTAACATTTGAAAGGGTTCCATGAATAGAAAAAGTTGAGACCCACTGCTACATCCTTGTCAGTGCCTAAGGGACACCAGAGTGTCTATCCTAATTCTCAGTGGCCAGCCATTGTTGGGGGAGGGGGCTCCTGTCAGATGAGCAGAGAGCTCAGTGGCTAGAGAGCATAAAGCTATTGTTTTCACATGTCCAGCATCTATTTCCCCTTCTGGTAAAATCCCCTGATTTTCCTTTCAGGAACGGTTTCCTGAAATTTATTTTGGGTACTTGGGAGTATAAGGGCCATCTTATCCCTATGTAGTACAGCACATTACTCTCTTCCTCAAGCTTCTATATTACTCTTCTGTTTATAAATTCTTTTGCTACCCCAATGGCTCATGGGTTTCTCCTATGATGATTTTGTCCTAGGGAGCAAAATCTTTTTATTTTTTACAGGATCCTTCCTACAGGTCCTAGACAGTATGTGTCATATCGCTGGGAAGAAAAATACAGTGAATGAAAGATGACTAGATGGAGCATAAAATACGTCTTCAGTTAGTTAGAGACTTGCTAAACCACTTTACTGCAATGTAAGCAATTATAGGGTACACACCAGAGACCCCCTAACTCTTATTTTCTCTGAATGATAATTATAGGTCTTTCTGGCTTTTTCAGGACTTACCCATAAGTTCAGATGAGATGGCACCCAGGCAGCTTCAGTATTTTCCAAGAAAAATATAGTATTATCTTTATATTCCACTCACAGAAATTTGCTTTTGCTTTTTCTAGGGTTAAAGTTTTTGGTTTGCAGCCCTTAGTGTGCTTTCAAATATTTTTTATTTGGTCTTCCTTTTGAAGCTCATGTAGCTCTTCCAAGTCTAGAGTAAAATAATTCATCCTTCTGTCCCTAGATTTCTTTAAAAACAAATCAAAATAAGAGTCATCTTCATTCTCTAGTTCTCTCTGCTTGGAATATGGCTTGGAGCTCATCTAAGAAGATAAGTTTTACCCGAGCAACTTTGGTCCCAAGATATTCATCTTTCTTTTACAATTGTAATCTGATCTAAACTCACTTTACATTTAAATTCTCTCACTTGGGTGAGTCAAGTTTATTCAAAATAATATGTACTTTTAGGTGAGCCTCATATATGTTTCACGACATCAGATACTAACACATTAATAGAGTAGCAGGAATAGAACTCTACTAATCCATTAGGAAGTGTAAAGTGTAGAGGAAATGTAAATGAGCCCTTGATCCAATAGAATAGCTCTGATTTTCATTGTTGGGAGTGGTAAAAATTGTAGAGGGAGGATGTTAGGCAAGCACAATTTGTTTCAATAAAACTCCCTGGGATTTAGGAAGGGAAGACCATGACTTTATAGATGTCTGGAAATCTTGAAAGGTTTTAGTGCCAGGGTAAACATAAAATAGACACAGTTGTCATCTTGGATTTTTTTTAAAGGTCTCAGAGAAGTTTGCCCGTCTCACATCTGTATTAGGGCACAAGGAAATACTTAATTCAGACTTGACTGTGTATGCCAGGAAAGAAAAGACTAATCCCTGACACAGAAGCTTCCCAGACCAAGATTGGATCAAGTAGGATATTAAAAGGATGTACTTTATATGAGAAAGCAGGTCATTTGTGATCCAAAGGAAAATTATAGCATAGCGGGTCCAGTAACACCTCACTGATCTAAAATCACTTAGGAAAAAGGGAAGTTTCACACTGGTAAATTGTCTAGATCATATCCATTTATTCATTCATTAAAAAAATTATTAAATTCCCTGCTATATACCAGGAACTGTCCTATGTGCTAGGAATAGAGTGGTGAAAAGACAGTCCCTGCCCTCGGGCAGTTCACTTTCCAGTGGGAGACAGACAATTTATATAAAAGAAATAAATCAGTTTTTTTCTTGTTGGCAACAATTCTTATTAAGAATGTGAACAAAGAAATAAGATAGATTATGACTGATGTGGACTGGATGTGGACTCGGTGAGGACCATCTAGGACAGTTAGAGGAAACCTCTCTGTGGAAACTGCATCTGAACCAGGGCTGAATGATGAGAAACAGCCAGTCCTGTGAAGGTGGTAGCAGAACATTCTAGGCACACAGGACTGAATGATGAGAAACAGCCAGGCCTGTGAAGGTGGCAGCAGAACATTCTAGGCACAAGAACAGCAAGAGCTAAGACTTTGAGGTCGAGATTAGAATGAAAGTAAGAGTGGCTAAAGCAGAATAAGAGAAAGAAAACAGGAAATTATCCATTTAAGCTCCAAATTTAGATGGACTGGTTTTCTTTTCTTTCCTTTTTTTTTATTTTGGTCAACTTTATTGAAGTATAATTTATGTAAAATAAAATGCATGTAGTTTAAGAATAAAATTCAATCAATTTTGACATATGTATTCACTTTTGCTTACTCCAAGATCTCATAGATATTTCTCTGAGGAGTTTCTCTTAAACTCCTTTAAGAGTTTTATAGTTTTAGCTCTTACATTTGGGTCTATGATCTACTTTGAGTTAATTTTTGCATTTATTTTAAGATAAAGGTCAATGTACATTTTTTTTTACCCCAAAGGTATCTAGTTGTTGCATCAGTTGTTGAAAACACTATTCTTTCTCCATTGAATTATCTCGGCACCTCTGTTAAAAAATATCGACTTATCCTATATGTGTGTCTCTGTTTCCATTCTGAAGCATTGATCTCTATGCCTCTCCTTTTACTAGTGCCATACTCTCTTGATTATGTAGCTTCATAGTGAGTCTTGAAATCAGGGAGTATAAATTCTCCAATTTTGCTCTTTTAAAAATAAAGTCATTTGGCTATTTGAGGTTCTTTGATTTGGGGTATGAATTTAGAATCATTTATCAATTTCTACAGAAAACCTGCTGGGGTTTTAATGCATTAAATCTATAAATCAATTTGTGGAGACCTTACATCTCAGGGATATTGAGTCTTCTGATCCATGAACATTGTATATCAGTTTATTTGGTTCTTCTTTAATTTCTCTCATCAATGTTTTAAGGTTTTTGGTTTACATGTCTCATGTATTTTGTTAAATTTATTCCTAAACATTTCATTTTTTATGCTACTGTAAATGATCTTTTCTAAACGTTTATTTTCTAATTTTTTGTTGCTATATATAGCAATCCTTTTGATTTCAAATATCGATCTAGTATTCTGCAACCTTCCAAAATTTACTTATTTATTGTATTAGGTTTTGTTTGTTTGTTTGAAATGGATTAGAAAATTCATTAGCTGGACATACAGTCTTATATGTTTGCAACCAAGGTTTATGGCAAGAGGCAGGCTGTGATGTTCAGGGTTCAGCACATTTTAGAACATCTGGAAACTTTATAGAGAGGTCTGGGTGCACATGGAAACAAGAAGCCTCCTGGGGAATTCCTCATCATGAATAGCCAACTGATGAGTCATGTTTGGTTAAAAGATTATGAGTTTTTTGGAATGGAGAAACCGATAAGAGGCAAGATCCTTATTTGCAGCAAAGACTAAAAAAGCTGTTCCACTAAAACCTTTTTTTTAAAAATTAAAGTACAAATGATTTACAATACTATATTAATTTCAAGTGTAGAACATAGTGATTTGATATTTTTATAGATTACACTCCATTTAAAGTTATAAAATATTGGGACTTCCCTGGTGGCACAGTGGTTAAGAATCTGCCTGCTAATGCAGGAGACATGGGTGCCTGTGCGGTCTAGGGCCTGTACTCCGAAACAAGAGAAGCCACGGCAATGAGAAGCCTGCGCACAGCAACGAAGAGTAGCCTCCACTCGCTGCAACTAGAGAAAGCCCATGCCATGTGCAGCAATGAAGACCCAACACGAAAATAAATAAAAATAAATAAATAAAAAATTAAAAAAAATAAAGTTATTAAGTATGGACTATATACCCTGTGCTGTACATTATGTCCTTGTACCTTATTTATTTTATACCTAGTAGTCTGTACCTCTTAATCCTCTTGCCCTATCTTGTCCCTGCTCCTCTCCCCACTGGTAACCACTAGTTTGTTCTCTGTATCTGTGAGTCTGTTTCTGTTTTATTTTATTTTTTAGATGTCACATATAAGTGAAAACATACAGTATTTGTCTTTGCCTGAGAAAAGTATAATACCCTCCAGGTCCATCCATGTTGTTGCAGATATGTTGTGTGTGTTTGTGTGTGTGTATATATATATCTGCTTTATCTATTCTCTGCTTTATCCATTCATTTCTTGATGGACACTTAGGTTGCTTCCATATCTCGGCTATTGTAAATAATGCTGCTATGAACATTGGGATACATATATCTTTTCTAATTAGTGTTTTTGTTTTCTTCGAATATATACCCAGGAGTGGAATTGATGGATCACATGGTAGTTCTATTTTTAGTTTTTTGAGGAACCGCCATACTGTTTTCCATAGCAGCTGTACCAATTTATATCCCCACCAACAGTGTATTAGGGTTCCCTTTCTCCACATCCTTGCCAGCATTTGTCATTTGTAGACGTTTTGTTGATAGCCATTTTGACAGGTGTGAGGTGATTCTAGACTTTGTTTTAAATTCTACTTTGTCTGGTATGAGTATTGTTTCCCCAACTTTCTCTTCATTTCCATGTGCATGGAATACCTTTTTCCATCTCCTCTCTTTCAATATGTATATGAGTTTAACTCTGAAGTAAGTCTCTTGTAGGCAATATATAGATGAGTCTTTTTTTTTTTTTTTATCCAATCAGCCACCCTATGCCTTTGGATTGGCACATTTAGTCTATTGACATTTAAAGTGATTATTGATAGGTATGTACTTATTGCCACTTTGCTACTTGTTTTCTGCTTATTTTAGTAGTTTTTTCCTGTTCATTTTTTCTTCTCGTAGTCTCTTCGCTTGTGGTTTGATGATTTTCTTTAGTGTTATGTTTGTGTTCCTTTCTCTCTAATTTTTAATGTATCTATCGTAGGTTTTTGATTTGTGGTTATCATGGAGTTTATATATGTTGACCTATAACTCTAGCTACTTGTTTTAACCTGATAGTCATTTAAGCTCAAACACATTCTAAAAGAGCTCCATTTTTTACTCTTCAACCTACAACGTTTTGTGTTTTTGATGCCGTATTTTACATCTTGCAGGTCTATCTCTTAACTGTTTATTGTGGTAATAGTAGATTTTACAGTATTTGCCTTTTAATCTTTGTACTAGTTTATTTAAGTGATTGATCCACTGCCTTGACTATATATTTGCCTTTACCAGTGGAATCTTTCCCTTTCTATAATTTCTTATTTCTTGTTTTAGCCTTTTCTTTTTCACTTAAAGAAGACCCTTTAACACTTCTTGTAAAGTTGGTTTAGTATTGATGAACTCTTTTAGTCTGTGCTTTTTTTGAGAAGCTCTTTATCTCCCCTTCAATTCTGAATGATAATCTTGCTGGCTAGAGTATCCTAGGTTGTAAGTTTTTTCCTTTCAGCACTTTAAATATACCATGTCACTCCCTTCTGGCCTGCAAAGTTTGTGCTGAAAAATCAGACTCATGGGAGCTTCCCTTGTATGTGACTCTGTTTTTCCTTGCTGCCTTTAAAATTCTCTCTCTATGTTTAACTTTTGCCATTTTAATTATGATATGTCTTGGTTTGTGTCTCTTTGGATACATCTTGTTTGGAACTCTCTGTGCTTTCTTGTACCTGGAAAGCTGTTTCCGTCTTCAGGTTAGGGACGTTTTCAGCTATAATTTCATTAAATATATCTTCTACTTTTTTCTCTCTCTGTTCTCCTTCTGGGACCCCTATAATGTGAATGTTAGTGTGCTTGATGTTACCCCAAAGGTCCCTAAAACTATCTTCTTTTTTAAAAATTTGTTTTTCTTTTTGCTCTTCTGATTGGGTGATTTTCATTATTCTGTCATCCAGGTTGCTTATGCATTGTTCTGTATTACTTAATCTGCTGTTAGTTCCTTCTAGTGTATTTTTCATTTCAGTTATTGTATTCTTCATCTCATCTCTTTTTTATACTTTTTAGTTCTTTGCTGAAATTCTCACGGTGTCCATCTCTTCTTTTTCCAAGCTCAGTTAGCATTCTTATCCCTATTTCTTTGAACTCTTCATCAGGTAAATTATTTATCTCTGTTTCATTAGGGTTTTGTTCAAGTGTTCTTTTCTTGTTCTTTCATTTGAAACACGTTCCTCTGTCTTCTCACTTTGTTTACCTTTCTCTGTCTCTAGGAAATTAGGTGAAACGGTTACCTGTCCCGTTCTTGAAGGAGTGTCCTTGTGTGGAAGAATCCCTATCCAATCTGTGTGTGCCCAGTGGCTTTGGTGGGAGAGCTGGCTCTGAAGTGAACACTGGCCGTGCCTTCCTCCGGGATGTGCTGGCAGCCACAGCCTTGGCAGGAGGTAGGGCTGGAGTTAGAAGGGCTAGAGCCTGAGCTGGGTGCGCACCTGGGCTTCTCCTAGGCTCGGTGGCAGTCATCACCCTATCGGGGGCAGGGTTGGGGCCCGAGCGGCTGGAGCAAGAGCCCTGAGGGAATTGGGTTTCTCCTGGGTAGGATGGCAGCCTCCTCCTTGGTTGGGGTCATGGCCAGGGCCCAGAGCTTGGGGCTACACTTCTCTTCTGGTTTCACATTTTCCTCTGTGAGCATGCCTTGGTTAGAGGCCGGGTCAGGGCCTGAGGGGTTGCAGCCACACTACTAAGCTGCTTTCGCTCCCTCCCAAGTGTGCTCACGGACAAGTGTGCTGGCAATGGTGGGCTCAGCTCTGGAGCTGTTTTGTTCCCTCCTGAGTGTGTGCACAGATGTGCTGCCCCACCCTGGTCAGAGGCAGGGCTGAGCCAAGGTGGCCGATTCCCTCTAAGTGTGTCTGCTCTCATGGGCAACAGCAGCCTCAGCCCTAGTGGGAGGCACACCGGAGCCAGAGGGGCTGGAGCAGGACCCGGTGGGGGAAGAGGGTGCCCTGGGGTGGGCCTAGCAAGTCGGCCAGAGCCCTGGCACTTTTCTATCTGCTGCGTCTGTGCTGTGCCTGGGAGCAATCAAGCCTGTGCACATGTTCTTCAAGAGTGGGTCTAGGTTTCTTACAGCCCTCCGGTAGCCCCAGTGGTTTTCAGGTCAGCTAAGGGGGCTCATCTCCCCGACGTGGGACCCCAGGGCTGGGATGCCTAATAAGTGGCTTGAATCCCTTGCTCCCTCAGGGAGGTTCCCGAGCCTGTGACATCTCCCTCTTCTGAGTCCCCCACTAGGCATGTGGGTCTCAACCAGACAACGTCTTCCCTTCTACCGGAATCCACGTGGATCTTTCTTTACAGCCTTGGTCTTAGAAGAGCCGTTCTGCTAGTCTTCAAGCCTATCTCAGCGAGAGTTGTTCTCTATACAGTTGTAGTTTTGATATGTTCTGAGCGGAGGTGAGCTTAGTGTTCTCCTGCTCTACCATCTTGATCCTGCGTCACAAAACCTTTTAAGGCGAGTGATCCTTGGTAAGCCACTCAGAATAAAAGTTAACCAGAATCTCAACAGACAAAGGGAGGTTTTCATTTTTTTCCTGTGGTTGTGGTGTGTGTGTGTGTAGGTGTGTAAGAGAGAGAGAGAAAGAGAGAGAGAGAGAGAGAATTTAATTTAATGAGAAGTTAATGAAATAGTGGACTGAAAACTAATTGAAAACGAAGTAGCTGGCAGAAATTCCACACCTCTATTCTCCCTTTCCCCACAAACCCCGCAAGCACTCCTCATACCACAAATGCTTAAATGAAGTTTATTATATTAAAAACTATGGAGAGTTTTTGTTTTTGTTGTCGATGTTTGAATAGTTAAGTGATATGGTTGATTGCAGTGGCATGGGCCAGAACCAAGCAGTGGTCATGAGAATAAAGGAAAAAATTTGGCAGACTTTGGACCTCTGCAGGGCATGGAAAAAGAGGTCAAACTGATGTTGTCCGTAACTCATGGGCCAGGCTGCTCCAGCGAACGTCTGGAATTCACATGTAGCCACAAAGGCTGCATCTTCCTATCATCTCACCTCCTGTCTTCATAGCTGTGTTGGGAAATGAGCCCATTTGCGATTACGGAGAGGTTTTGTCAGAGTAAGAATTAAGGCAATTTCACAATCCCAGAACCTCACATTTTCTGGTCTCTTCTCCACCTACTTGGGGAAGCGCTGCTCTGAGAACCTGCATAGGGGACCCCCCTGTTCTCTCTGGTCATTTTAACTCCACACCTGAGACTATGCCCAGATATTTTGTTCATTCATTCATTTATTCACTCATTAATTTAAAAAATTTATTGAGAGCCTGCTATATGCCAGGCATTGTTTTAGGTGCTGGGGATTCAGAGCCAATAAAGCAGACAAAACTATTTATTTGCATGGAGTTTATATGTTAAACCATTTCTTTAACAACCATTTGTACTGATTTCACAGTGTCACTGGGGGGAGGAGAAAATAACCACATATCATACAGGCTGATAAATGCCCCAATCTGAGGTAAGTGTAGGCTACTGTGGAATTACTGAACCTATCTTAGGGAATCAGGGAGGGCTTCCTACAGGTGGTGTCGGCCTTGGGTAGGATGAGCATGGAAGGCAGGTAAAAATTTTCCTCCACCCTCCTAGGAGCTCCAACTGGAACTGGCATAAGACAGATTAACAGGGGAAATGCATATAAATTTTATTTACATGGAGCCACAAGACAAATGACCCAAAGAAATGACTAGGCCTAAGTGTTCATATGGCAGGTTGAACAAAGGATAGCCATTTTTGTCATAGTATACAAGTAACTAAAACACATGAGGGAACTAAAAGAAGATAAGAGTTATTTTAACAAGGTCTGTTTATCAGATTTTTCTAGCCCTCTCCTCTCCTCCTTGTCTCTGATAATGAGAATGTTTCTTTCTCCTGGTAGTGAGGACACCATTTACATGGGAATTTTATCTCCTGTTTTTAGGAAGATAAAGGAAGTCCAGAGTGCCTTCCTTGCATTTGCTGTTTTTCAAATGTCTTTAACTCAAATAATCAATATGCCAAAGTGGCATATTTTGGGGTGACATGTCCTGAACTCCTTCAAGTAGGAATTAGCTAGGTGAGAAAAGGGGGGACTACCCCAGCGTGGCTCTGGTGGTGGGGGAAGGAAGGAGGGGGGCAGTGGAGGCTGGAACGGAAGTCAAGTTTCATCATTGAATGCCTTGTATGTGATGGTCTAAAGGTTTGCTATTAGCTGCTGCAACACACTACCTACACACAGATTTATCGTCTTATATTCTGGAGGTCAAAGTCTGAAATGGTCTCACTGGTCCAAAGTCAAGGTGCCCACAGTGCTGCATTCCTTTCTGGAGGCTCTGAAGGAGAATCCATTTCCTCACCTTTTCCAGCTTCTAGAGGCCGCCTGCATTCTCTGGCTTGTGGCCTCCTCTCCATCTTCAAAGCAGGCAGCATAGCATCTCCAATCTCTCTGTGCCTTCTGCTTCCCTCTTCTACTTTTAAGGACCCTCGCGATTAGATTGGGCCCATGTGAATAGTGCAGGATAATCTCCCCATCTCAGGGTTGACTGATTAGCAGCTTTAATTTCCTCTGCAATCTTAATTCCCTCTTGACATGTAAGGTTTACATATTCACAGTTTCTGGGGATTAGGACATGGACGTTTTGTGGGGGGGCATCACTCTGCCTGCTACAGATGGGGAGCTACAGAAGGACAGACACAGAGGAGCAATATGATCAGATTTGTGTTCAGACGAACAGCTTTCGTGGTCGTGTGAAGATTGGGCTGGGGGTGGGGTGAGGTGGGGATACTGAGTCTATAATTAAAAAGCCCACTTAAGAGACCAGTTCAGTAATTAAGTGAAAAATGATAAGTGCCTGTATACACGCACTCTAGGTAATGTAACCTTAGGATTTTTAGAAAAAATTAATCTAATTAAGCTTGAGACACACCCCAGAGTGTGGAGAAAAGGAAAGTGCTTTTTAATCCTGGTTTAAGGCATGAATAACTTTGGAACAAAGGCTAAGTCTTCATAGAGAATCTCCTTACTTTTCCCAAGAAGGAAGTTTTGCTTAGGTTGTAAAATGGGGATGTTGGATTAGACCATCTCTAAAGTTTTCTCTGTCCTAACCTCTCTGATTCTGTGAAAAGGAGATGGGGGTTGTTTTTACCTTATTTAGATTGTGGCTTAAAAATAAATGAACACATGGCTGAAAAGACCTCTGCGAGTATAACAGCAAAGCTCCTGCTGGGCTAAGTGCCATCAACTCAACAAACTACAGACGACTAGAGCAAATGCTTCAATATAGGGAATATGAACCACTGTGAATCCCGAGAGCTGGGAGACTGAAATTCTCAGAGTACTTTCAAAAGATACTTAGCAGGTTTTAGTTTCAGTTCTTTTTGACCTTGCGGGTAGGAAGAATGAAGTGAGGAGTGGATTCCTACTTTGTCCGTCAGGACTCTTGGTGGCAACCGAGGGGAGTTGACTCTGTCTTGGGAGTATCTTGAGGGCACAGAGACTGGCTGAGGGGCTGAAGTCTGGGCTGAAGGACCATCAGGAAGCAAGGGAGCATGGGGGCCTCAGAGCTGAGAAGACACACAAGGGGATGCTATAGAAATGTCTGGGACATTGTGTGCCCCTGTTTCTCCAGAGTATGCGACCTCAAATTGTTCCCTCCATCTTTGGGTTACCAGCTGGAGATTCAAATCCCTGATTGGTCTAATTGGTCATGTACCCATTCCCTTAGCTGTAGAGGAAGAATCTGGCTCCTCTGCTTGGCTTCCCATCTAGCCACAGTATTCACAGTGAGAAATCTCTTATGAAGAAGAGCAGATTCAAACAAGTGTGGTATGTGGTGGGAGTGGAGCTGAAGGATTGTTGGTTGCTAGGTAGCCAAAAAATGACCAGTGTCTTCTAATCTTGGCTTTTGTCTCTGGCTCCTTTGACTTCCTCTTGTCTGCCTTTTAGTTTATTAACTTATGGGAGGTATGCCACATCAATTTAGACTGCTGTAAATAGGTTTCCAATTGCCGGGGTGAGTTAGAAAATAAGATTTTAAAGGTCACTTTGATTTTTTTTTGAGATTGCCATCCTGATATAGCATCCTGTATGCTGCAGATCTAAACCCAACCCAGATGAAATTCTTAAGGCAATTTCTAATTTGTGTTTGTGTTGTAGATGCAGCTTCTGATGGCTCCCCAGCTAAGGCTGTGTGGACAGACAGAACAGGCGATGAGAATAGCCCTCAGGGACCATTGCTCTGGGAGATGGGTGCCTTTGTAGCAGTGATGTTTGACCACACACCCGTGATGCCTATCGGGTTCAGTATCCTCCTTGTGTGCATGTCGTCAGCACTCAATGCAGAGTTAAATTGACTGTTTTTTCTCTAGAAGTGTCTGTTTGCTGTTAAGAGTACTAGAGATAGAGATAGATAGTCATCACTGTTAAATTTCACATATTGGATATTGGTTCAAAGTGAGGAATCCAGATGAAATCCAGCCACTTGGGAAGAAAAAGGTCAAACCTTTAAGGGGTCACCCTTTGTGTGTCTAACTGAGAGGCTGGAACCAGCATGTTGGCCAGCAGGAGAGGAGCTGGTAGTTCAGGCTAGTTGACTCCAGTTCTGTGGCGGTCCCCATGCTGGTTGCAGAGAAGCAGACAGAACAACCAGTTTTTCCTCTTTCTGCATCATTAGAATGTTGCAGAAATACCCAAAGCCAGGGATTTTGCAGTGGAAAGCAGCAGTAGCTGCACCCGCAGGAGGATAAAGTGCTTTGGCTCTTCTCTTGCCCTCGTTGTGTGCGCTGCAGGGGCTATTAACCCCTCCGCAAGCTTGGTGAGGGGAGTTGAGAGTAGTGATTGGCAAGGTCTATGGCAAGCGTGGGCTGGTCTCTCCCGCTGTGGCCGAAGGCTGGCTGAGGGGCAGATCCTCAGACACCCATCTCGGCCCAGCCACTGGCGGGGGAGTGAATGCAGTGAGAGGCCCTGGGAGGAAGTGACATCACCCCCAAAGACCAGGTCTGATCTTAACCTTGACAACCGGAAGCTGGGAGGCTAGGAGGAGCTATCTGGAGAGCAGGTGAGGAGAGAGGCAGCGGCTGCACTTGCACTGCTGGGTGGGACAGGGACGAGGGTGTGCCCACAGGCACCCAAGAGCACCAATTAGAAAGAATCCAGCCCTGGAGACCTGCCCACTGGGGCCCTCACTCAGCCTTGTGCGAGGCTGGGGGGTAGCAATAGGGGGCAGGAACTGATGGCAGGAATGAGAGGCTGACTCTGGTGCAGTACACCTGTCCCCTTTGGCCATCTCTGAAGGTCCCACTGATTCTCTCCATCAGAGAGCTAGAATGTGGATGCCTGCCGTGGCAGAGAGACTGAGCAGCTAGGTTAAAAGTGTTTTCCTTCTTTTCTTTTCACCCTCCTTTCCTGTGCTTTCCCTCTCCCCAGACTCTGGAGTGGCCTGAAGTAGCAAGTAGAGGTAAAGTGAGAGAAGTAGATTTGGGTAAGAAGAGGGAAAGAACAGACAGCCCACCTCCATCGCTCCTGAGCCCTGCGGAAAGCTACCCTCAGGGGAGAGGGCTACGAGCGAGTCTGGGAGGGAATTAAGTACAAGTTGCTATGCAGTTAGGAGATAGTGGTTTGAGTTATAGAGACTAGGAATCTAACTCAGATTTTTGAGAAGAGTCTTTCATAAGGTGTGATCACGAGAATATACATGACAGGAATGAAGATGGTGAAATGTGGCTATCTCGTTTCCATTCATTTATTCCTTTATTCATTTAACAAATATCAACCGAGTGCTTGCCAGGTGATGGCCACATCTGTGGAGCTGGTCTTTCTGTATTTAACATTGAGAGGGCTCAAGCCCTTTCTTGAGTTTCTACAGCTGTTGATAAGATCCCCCTGGTGGCCCTTAGATCCGTCTTCTGGTAGACCCTGACATGTTCTTTCTTGTTATTACCTGCATTGTTTGATCTAAAACGCACACACAATAAATCAGATGGGCGATTCTGGACTGACGAGGGAGTATCTTATTATTGTACTCTGGCAGTTTGTTTTCTAAATATTTCTAAAGGAGTTGAGTACCCAGAAATGGAGAAACTCTAATCCCTCCACATCCTGCGTGGTAGGTTCAGAAGTACCAACACCGCCCACCACGCTGCTCCTGCCTCAGATCCCAGGAGAAGGGGGCTGCTTCTCACCTCTCCAATGCTAAGTTAGAAGCAAACCGCTTTCCGCCGCTGAATTAGAGGCTTGTACCGCAGCCAAAACACAGTGTGGATTAGACAACTAAAGATGTCTTTTCAAGGGAAACAAAGAAATTAATTAAATCCAGACAGGAAGCGTCTCCGGTGTGCTGTCTGGCGTTGCACCCTCTCTTGGGCCTGCGGGCGCCGACAGGGAGGGTGTGACTTGGCAGGTCGTGGCTGGAAACCTAGCCAGACCTTGAGGTTAACAGAGACCCCCTCATGGGGTGGGCGGCTGCCGCCACTGTGAGTGCTTCGGAGCAGGCTAAGGGCCCGTGCCCGCGGCGAGGGAGTCAGTGTGTGTGTGCCTGTGTGTGTGTGTGTGTGTGTGTGTACGTGTGCCTATGTGAGTGCTTGTGTAGGACCTGGGTGGGGGAAGGGAAGAAGGCCATTAAAAGAGTCTTGATGGGACTTCCCTGGTGGTGCAGTGGTTAAGAATCCACCTGCCAAGGCAGCGGACATGGGTTTGAGCCCTGGTCCGGGAAGATCCCACATACCGTGGAGCAACTAAGCCCGTGCGCCACAGCTACTGAGCTCACAAGCCACAATTACTGAGCCCGTGTGCCACAACTACTGAAGCCCGCACACCTAGAGCCTGTGCTCTGCAACAAGAGAAGCCACTGCAATGAGAAACCCGTGCACCGCAATGAAGAGTAGTCCCTGCTCGCCGCAACTAGAGAAAGCCCGCGTGCAGCAACGGAGACCCAACGCAGCCAAATAAATAAAAAAAAAAAAAAAAAAAAAAAAAAGTCTTGATGGTGCTAAATGGGCACATTTTCTTTTTTCCAGTGTAAAGGGACAGGGTCTCTGAAGGGAGGAAAAAAAGGCCTAAGTGTGTTGGGAGGGAAATGTCAGGCACTTTCATAACTATTATTTGATGTAATTCCTTGAGGTGAGTGCTGAGCCAGTTTTAGAGACGAGCAGGGTGAGGTAGACAGAGGGGCCAGTTACCCTGACAAAGGTTAAATGGCAAACAAGTGGCATTACTGGGATTTGAATTCTGGTCTTTGACACCAAAGCGAGGCTGCAGATGCCCCCTTCCCTGCACTGCCTCTCCCATGACCCTTTCTTGCAGTGCCTTCCAAGAGCTGTGTATGACTTACGAAGGGGAACTCCAGAGGAAAATCACTTTGCCTTACTAAACCTCTGGGCCTCCATGGTAAAAGGAGGCAGATGAATTAGGTGAGCTCGAGATTCCCTTTAGCTCTAATATTCTGTTTGTGATGCCTGGCGGGTTTGGGGGGTGGGACAAGGTAACCCAGACTCTAGACTAAGCTGATTGTGGTGGAAATCTTACCTCATCATCATGTCCCAGACGCACAGGATGGCATTTAGTTTCTCAAAAGCTGACTTGGAATCGGACACTAATCCTCACTGTCTTCAACTGTAGTCCCACTGCTTTTAGAGGGAAATATGGTGCCTGGCACATTAAACACTCAGTAATTATTTGAGGAATGAAAGATTGAATGGAACCCAGCGCTCAGTTGGCCCTGTGTGTGGAGGTGGGAAGTAGGGGTGGGGAGTGAAGGACCCATGTGCAGAGGTGCATAGAGATGTCCCTGGACATAACAGGACTTAAATAATATTTATTACCGGGGCCACATGGTGCAGTCTGGGTTTTTTTTTTTTTTTTAAGCAAACAAAGATCCAGTTTCAGTGGGTTGGTTAAATGACTTACTTTGATGTGGCTACTTTGTTGACCCAGTTATGCAGCTCAGCACAGGCTGTTCTGTGGAAAAGAAGAAGCCAAACGTTAAAGCTACTGCCTATCTTTGCTGCAAAGAGGGAGCCCCAGAGTAGATGATCTTTTGTATCTGGGAGCCCATTAATTAGTCTTGGAACGTGTAACGGAAGGCCTCGGGCTCCACTGGGAGTGGAGAACGGAACTACACAGCATGTTCAAACGAGGAGATTGGGAGGCCAGAGTGTTGGGAGGAAGAACGCGGGCAGGGAACACCTGCGGCGTGGCCGAGATGTTTAAGATGCAGTTCTAATTCTCACCTGCAGTGACATCTGTCACCTTCAGAAGCGCTTTGTGTGAGTGATTTCGAGGGAAATTTAAAAAGTGGGGTCTGGGTCATGGAAGAACAGGAAGGAGAACAGCTGCAGGGGTGAAGGAGAAAGAGAGATGGATGGTCTAACAAGGAGTGGGGTGTCCCCAAAGCCCCGACACTCCACGGAAACCTCGGGACAACCTGGGACTTCCCACTGTGTACCAGTGCCGGTTTTGTTACATTTCAAAGGAGCATCACCATGACCGTAGCTGACATCGTGCAGACTGGTCACAGAGCCTTGGGTGTGCGGGTCATCTTCAAGGCAGGGAGAAAGGGCATTTACTTTAGGTCAGTCAAGGCAGAGCCCCACGTGCACGCGGCTACTTTTTTCAAGACTCGGTGGAAAACCACTCGTGCCAAGGGATGTGAATATTTAACATTTTCCCCATATAACAGTCAATCTGTTAGTTTTACCCTTCCCCATACAAGATGTAGATGATAAGCAAGTGAGTCATGAGGGACAATTGAAGGTCACCGGATCCAACTAGTTATGGAAAAGATTGAAGCGAGAAGCACCACAGGATCGAAAACTACGTAGAAAAAAACCCTAACAGTAATTGTAATTGACAACAAGAATCTCCGAACTAAAAACATTTAGTTTTCAAAAGCTCCCCAGTCATTAATGAGTAATGAGTAAGAGAGTAGGGAATATGTGTGTGGGAAAATTATTTTTACCTCAATTTAATAATTGTTACTTGGGTCTTATTGGACTGATCAGTAAAGAGATTTTAATTCCCTGTGAGTTCTACCTTGCGGCTAAACGCCGGCCAGCTCTCTGCTCTATTGAGCCTCTATCCAGTTACTACGATAGCCTTCATTCAGGTGACTGGAGATTCTTTCATCCAGCCCTGGCAGTGATTGTAACATAACACTTATTCATTGGGGCTGGGGTTAATGTAAACTAAGTTGATGGAAGAGAGCTATGAGTTTTTGGCAAATCTCTTCTTGAAGCCCGCACGCGGAAGGACCCACGGATTTGGATCATGTTTGGTCAATTATGTTTCAGTGGAAACTCCATAATTTCCCACTTTATTATGATTGGAGAGTTTACATCTCCCCCCTCTCTCCCCATGGCATGATATTACATAATATATGTCACCAAGAAGCTCAAAGCAATATTATTGATTAATTAGGAAACCAGTAGGTAAATACTACACTACTAGTTGTAGAAATGGAGATGTGGGTATTCAAAGCTCAAACTGAAATCATTATTTATCCCCCTTCAAATCCTCTCCTTCTGTATTTAGTTCATTAGTATTACCATCATCTATCCAAAAACCCAAGAGTTTTCTTCTATGCCCCCAATCCCCTAGACCTATCAATCACCAGATCCCTTCTGTTTTACTACCTATTTATGTCTAGAATTAGCATCTTTGTTTTCCCTAGTCCTTCTGCTCTGGTCAAGCCCTCATCATGTCCAAACTGGTCTCAGCGTCCTCTAGTACAAACTCCAAGTACCTCAGACTGAAGCCTCTCGGCTCCTTGCCATTGTATCTGCAAATGTTACCTACGTCACTCAACAAGGTTGAGAGCTCAAGGGGATATGGAGAAGTCTGTCTGATTCACATTTGTATTGCCAGCACCTAGCATAGAGCCTGGTACGATGGCCCACACAAACCTCCACCCATCCATCATCCATCCTTGCAACGCATGTTTACTGAGCTCCCACTGTGTGCACACCACTCGTGGGGGAATGAGAATATGGCAACAAACAAAACAGCAAACAACATATGCTGTCCTTACATATGTTTCTTCTTACACTGATGCATATATTTAAACTTTTACAAAGAAGTTTTCTAAAGTTATAGAGTCAAACATATCAGTGTCCTTTAAAGGTATTATTATTTGTGCTTTTTCTGGACAGTTGACCCTTGAACAACATGGGTTTGAACTGCATGGGTCCACTTAGGTGCGGATTTTTTTCAATAAATAGGTACTACAGTACTATGTGATCCACAGTTGGTTGAATCTGAGGACATGGAACCACACATGGGGAGGGCCGACTATAAGTGCACACATACTCTGATTTTCGACTATGTGGGAGTCATCACCCCTAACTCCCCGCATTGTTCAAGGGTCAACTGCTTAAGAAATCCTTTGGTTCTAAACGATAATAAAAATGTCCCGTAGAACAATTATGATTAAGAACTCAGGCCTGCAGTGAACTGTCTGAGTTCAAATCTTATCTTTGCCATTAAAAGCTGGGTAATTTAGTCAACAATTCTGTGCTTCAGCTTGGTCATTCGTACAGATAAAAGTATTTAAGGATATTTAACTCACTGCAGTTGTTTTGGAGATCCAATGAGCTAACACAGCTAAATGCATATAGAATTGAGTCTGATAAATTGCACGTTTGTATTATTATAGGTATTATTTTACTACGTTTGTTCTTTATGATTGCCTCTCTAATTCATATGAAATTTATTTTCATTTATGGTATAAATTGAGAGTCCCATTTTATGTTATTCTTCATATGGAAAACGAATTGTCCCCAAATTTTTGTTTATACTCTTTCAGTGGTTTCTCTTTGCTCCTAGAATCACAGGGCAATTCCTTACTTTAATCTACTCAGCTGCATGGGCTCTCACCCCACCTTTTCAGACTTCCCTTTTTACCACTCTCCACTGCTGTGCTATAGCCACCCTAGCCTCCTTTGTGGTCCTGGAACATACCAGCCTCTTTTCCTCCCCAGGGCCTTTGCACTTGCTATTTTCTTTTCCTAGAATGTTTTTCTTCCCAAATTTTGTATGACTGCTCCTGGTCATTCAGGTCTTCCGTGTCCACTTAAGAGAAAACGTATCGTCCCTTCCCACTCCCCCCACCACTCACCCCCAAACCACTACTTTCTCTCAATTTCATTTTATTTGCTTTATTCCATCTTATTTATTTCATTCACCACATTTATGATCTGGAATTCGTTTTGATAAATCATTCTTTTCTTCCTTCACTGGAACATAAGCTTCATTGGAACAGTAATTCTTGTCTGTTTTATGTACTATGGTAGCCTCAGAATCTAGAATAGTGCCTAGGAAATAGTAGGTACTTAATAATTACCTTATCAGGAAGTCTCTCCTTTTCTCCCGACCAAAACAGTCTTGCTTTTTAGAAGGATAATCCTGGTGACACTATGGAAGTTGGTTTGTCCCATGCCTGGAACGCTCTCTTTCTGGCTTATCCTTTCAGTCTCACCTTAACTATAACCTGTTCACAGAGGCCTTTCTGGACCCTGGTATCTAACATGGATCTCCAGAGACTTGCTGCAACCAGCTGAGATACTGAGATAGTGAACACCCTGAGAATTTAAATGTGCATGTCAGGCATTTAAAGGTAAGCCCTGGGGCTGTCAGAAGGTGAGCTCCGTTGAGGCAGGAGTTTGTCTTTCTTCTGTCGCTGCTTCTCAGGGCCTGGCACATAGTAAGTGCTCAGTAAATATTTATGGACTGAATCAATAAGTGGTTTTTCTGTGGTTTCCTTTGTTTTCCTGTTAGCTTGTTTCTCTACTTTGATGTTGCAATTAGTATTATTTTTTTATTTTGGACTTGAGCATTTAAAGCTGTTTGCTTTGAACGCCTTGTCTGTTTTAGAAGACAACTCTGCCAGGTTGTGGTGCTGTTTATCTACATGTCAGATGTTTCCCTTCCTCCGCTGGCCATCAATTTTGGAGCTGGTTTAGCTTGGAGAACATCCCTACCTTGTCACTCTGCCATCTCTTGAGAAATTCACAGTCACAGAGAGGCTTTTGGGAGGAGAAGAGCTCAAGTATAAAATCCTAAGAGTTTATAAACACTAGTCTAAGAGAGGCTCATAGGATTATGGATGATAGAGAGGTATGAGAATTCAAATCAGATCAGACATTTATTTAATGCTTGCTGTGTGCAGGAAACTGTGGTATATGCCACGGGGAACACTTAGAAGTTAAACCGTGCCTCAGAGGGCAAGGGGGGCAGCTGGGAAAGATGCTCTCTGCTCCAGAATGATCACATTTGAGATGACATCAGGACACACAGATGGAGAAATCTTGGAAGCAGATGTGATGCCTGGTAAACAGTTGGCTCTGGATCCCCCAAGGTCCAGCCTTGAGATTCTAAGAATCAACTTAGATGAGAGCAAATATTCAGAATGGTGACTTTAAGGGACAGTAATGTCCTGTGTCGTTAAAAAAATTAAAAACAATCATAGTGCAGTTTCACAGAGGTAGAAAGGTAGACCAATGAACGATTTTTAACAATAGCAAACAAGGGTGGAGTATGCCTGGCTCAACTTAACTAGGGTCTCAGAATTTTCCAGTCCCCTTCATGAACACACGTCCTAGAATTGGCAGGCCATTTCCGGCAGAACGGCCAAAACTACTCCATTCCATAAATGACTGAACATCGACCAAATTGCTGAGCCCCAGAAAGTCAGTTTCCCCAGGTAGCCCAGGTGGGAAATCTGATTCTGTGATCCAAAGAGTCAGGACAAACTTTCAACTGAGAGCCTCAGCACACAGAATGGAGTTGGGCCGTACAGCTCTGGGAAAGGAGAGGAAATTCCCCCAAGTGGTGAGAAATGAAGGAGGAGTTTGAAGCCGAGATGTGTGGCTCTTCCTGCTTTTCCCTCGAGGTTGCCATCATCACTTTGCATCATGTGCGAGAAAGCAAAGCCCCAGGGTGAGCTCAGACTCAGACATGGTGCATGGGTTTGCAATGTTCATCGTGAGAGTCAAGGGTGCGTTAAGGGTGATTTGGGCTCAAGACTGTGACGGGAAGCAAACTCCTTAAACCGTCGATAGTCTAGGAGTAAGTGAGGATAGTAACCTACTGTACAGGGAGGCATTGGTTCCTTAGAAATAAGCAGGTCAGTCCAGGGCAAATTTGGAACAGGGAAAGTACTTATAATTGCACAGATGCGATGGGGCCGAAGAAGGGAGCATGGGAAAGGCCCGGGGGGTGGGTGTCAGGTCTGGGGGGTCTTATAAGAGGAAATTTGTGGGTTTGGGGGTATCCTGGAGTTGAGGGGCACAAACACAAATGATACAGGAGCATGCCAAAGAGAGCCTTCCCTTGCTTCACCATTTGGCCTCCAGGTCTGTCTTTGGTGATTAGGAAAGGGGCAACCAGGGTCAGATGCTGACCAAAGCCATTTGCTCTGAGACCTCCTGCTGGGTTACACCCCTTTCTGCCCTCAAGCAGGTGGGCTCTCCTCATGGCCTGGGGCATTATTTGCTCTCAGCTTGCATTTCTTCACAGGAATGGCTGGCCCTGTGGGTAGATGTGACCAACATTTTCCCAGGCTTGTGAAAAGGGTCTGTTAGCATTTACAGAGCATTTAGCATCTTCCAGTTCCATGCTCAGTACCTCACTGGGGATGACCAAGATGACCTTGTTAGTAGGTTCTATACTATGATCCCTCACTTCTTAGGTGGAAACAGGGGCACAGACAGGTCCCACAGCTTCCTCAAAGTCACCACGGGGCTGGGACTCAAACTCAGGTCCTCTTCTGCAGAGTCTGTGACTCTAATCAGTCCACTCCACAGCCTGCTCGTCAGGCACGACCTCCTTCCTGCCAGGTGGTGAGTTGGTTGTCAAAACCCTCAAACCCTGCTGATGCCCTAAGGGCATGTAAATTAGCCATTCTTGATCTTCCCAAATAGTAAATGAATTTTAACAAGCTTTTATGTGAAACTGAACTTTATTGCAATTAAAAAAGAACAAAGACAAGTTGATAAGTGCCTTTAATTACAATGTACCTGCTATTTACATGTAATTATACTTTTATATACAGCTTGAGTAAGGTTCATTACATGTAAACTGTAAGATATGACAAGTTGAACTCCAGCCTTTTGGGAACATTCAGCATAGAAATACTATGGGCAGAAATACACAGAAAACAAATATCCATTTCAGTTCCTTAGGTACCATTACTGGATAAATGATCAAGATCTGGCCACAGAAGAGAATTGTAAATATGCATCAAGTTGAAACTTATTCTTACCATGACTAACAGTATTGCTATTATTTAAACCCTAAACATAATTAATAATTGAATCATTAAAAACAACACAATTTCAACTTATATAGCACCTTTCTTACAGAATTCAAAGCATTTGTATTTATATTATCTCATTTGTCCCCATAACATCCCTATGAGGTAGGCAATGGTTGGTATCATTATCCCCATTTTGTATATGGAGAAACTGAGGCACGGAGTAGTTAATCATTTGCTCAAGGTCACACAGTAAAGTCAATGCTGGAATGGGGACCACGGAGCCATGAGTTCATTTCCAAAACCAATGCTTCTCTTTAAACTAAATTGTCCCCTCTGAGAATTTAATTCAATACTTCATTTTTCCAAGACATAAAAACGTGCATTTTTTTCTCCCATAAAAATTGTTGAAATACTATAGGCAAGAAACAAACACTCTGGGGCAGATGTCAGACTGATGCTATGTTCTTCTAGAAAGAGTTTATGGAAGTCTCTTGTTGGTTTTGTTTTTTCATTACTAGGAGTTTCTTTCCCCAGTTTTAAAAAAAGTTAGAATGAAACATATTTGAAAGAATGCACCTAGTTGCCTACAGATTATAGCTTTAGTAGCCATATTATGCCATGCACAAACCAGGTTTATTCCTGAGTTTACAAAGAAGAAAATACCTAAACAATAATTTAAGTCTTTGAGATATTCTTTCTTAATCTTATGTACATTTACAGTGTGCTTCTCAAGAGACTCAGAGTGGTAGGTAGGGCATTGGAATAAAACATTTTCCAGAGTCACACACACAGGGGCAGGAAGTCTTTCCCACATCACTTAGTTCAAATTTTACTTCTAATTCCTGCCCTACCCACCCCCTGAGAATCAAATATGTAGTTGGTACTCAGAAAAAAATACAGAAAAATTTTTAAAAAGTGTCAAAAATCTGAGGCATACAGGACTCTTTGAAATGCCTGTTGACGTGGATGTAAAATTCAACTTCCCCAACATGTTCCACGAGCTTCTCCCTGAGAGCAAAGCACTGCTGATGGTGCCACCAAATCGCCAGGACATCAGGAGGCAGCCGTGCAGTGGCCCACAGGAGTTCAGTTTCGAGCATGGCTCCAGGAAAAACAGAGAAGCTTATATTTAAAAAGATGAATGCGAAAAAAGCAAGCACACTTACTGGATGGGTCATGATCATCATGTCAGGTTCATCTATGGGTTTGACATTAAAAATACATAAAAACTTGTCAAAGGAATGTTCAAAGACCGACTCAGGCCTTTGGTTCTAGTCTCTTCGCCTAGGGAAAGGCACTGCTGTCTGTCAGGGAAGCCTTTACTACCTAAATGAGGAGCTAAAATTACATTTCTTTTTCTCCTTAAGTTTAAAAAAGGAAAAGGACAGAGTTTGTTTACACTCATGGTTTCCCACTTGTTGAGTTAAAAAAACAAACAAAACAAAATAAAATGAAACCAGACGTTGCAACAAGTCTGTTCTGAAATGCAGGCTCCAGGGGCCAAGACTGGTCTGTCTCTTTTAGCCTTAACTGTCCTGTGAAGGGTGCCTAACTGGTATACTAGATAGGCTTTTAAGAATTAAATGTATAGGGCTTCCCTGGTGGCGCAGTGGTTGAGAATCTGCCTGCCAATGCAGGGGACACGGGTTTGAGCCCTGGTCTGGGAAGATGCCACATGCCGCGAAGCAACTAGGCCCGTGAGCCACAACTACTGAGCCTGCACGTCTGGAGCCTGTGCTCCGCAACAAGAGAGGCCGCGACAGTGAGAGGCCCGCACACCGCGATGTAGAGTGGCCCCCGCTCGCCGCAACTAGAGAAAGCCCTCGCACAGAAACGAAGACCCAACACAGCCAAAAATAAATTAATAAAAAATAAAAATAAAGGAATTCCTTTAAAAAAATGTATAATGAGAATGAACAGATATCTGTTCTGTTAATTTGGAAAAAAATATTACACTCTAGAATACCCATTCAAATAAGCTATGATGAGAGTGAAAGTTAAAAAAATCAAAACTAAACACATCCTGGATCCTCAGGTGTGCAGAATGCGAGACCCTCAGCCACTGGATCACCTAACATCACCAAACATCAGGGATTTTGCCTATACATGGCCAAGTTATGTTCAACATCTGGTAACTCCAGAGTTCGATGCTTGAACATTCTCATTTCCTTGAGACCTGGAGAGGAGCTCAAACTAGCTATAACTCACATAACTCATAAGCACTGTCTCAGGGGGTGGGGTGCAATAGCTACATGGCTAAGAAATGTTACACATAATTTACTTTAGAAGTGATTAATTCTTACAGGAAAGAGGTTTTTTTTTTTTTTTCCTCTCAAAATAATCAGTGCCCTTCTACTTTATGGGTAGCTATTGGTCTGCTGTTCCAGGGATTTCCCTTCAATCTCAACACCTTGTAGGGGGTCCGTGAGCTCACCTGGTTAGAGCGCAGGGCTCATTTTTCTGCATCTGTGAGTCTGAGTCCTCAACAGAATTCTTAAAAAGTTCTTCTCCACGGCTCCTTAGCGCCAACCATTCTCACGAAAGATGTGGGCAAGAGTGAACATGGTTTAGCAAAGTTCATGGCAAGTAACACCCAGCATCTGCTTCCCCAGGTGGATCTGTGCCTTATCGAGATAGCCCATGACGCTGGAAAACGTGAGCTGGGCAGAGCTGTCTTCGTGCCAGGAGGTGCTGGGGAACAGTTCCATGCTGCCAGGCCGGGTCTGTGATACTGAAGATTGTAACTGGTATTAGAAAAGAGGGAATGGAATGTCCTGGGAGTAGCAGACACAGAGGGGCCGGGGTGGTGCTATGCAAGGTGACAGAAGGTTTAAACATTCCCAATATTGAATACAACTTTCCCACTCTTTTGTGAATTGGACAATTTGACCATTCCAAAGACCTTTTTGAGACAATGAGTCACAATGAGGCTAACTGTCATGAATTATTTTTGAGTAACAGGGGTACTTTGAACATGATGGGGACCACCTAACAGATAATATGTCACTTTTTTTGGAAACTATTTTTATGAGGAAAAAAATGCACGCACAGTGAAATGCAAATTCCTATTTGTTTAGTTATATTTCAAACTCCCCCTGAAAACATGAGGTGTGTTAATACAATGCAATGTTTAAGAGGTAATGACATTAAAATATTTTACTGTTGCCAATTTAATATACAGAAGTCTGAGGAATGACAATTACCAACCTTTACAATCCATTACACAAGGTGATCTGAGACAGAGCACAATACATTTTTAAAAAACACCCACAGTATATAAGTGGCGAGCAAAGAAAAGTCAAATCTAACTGCATTAAGATAAATGATTACCAAATTGAATGCTTTTTAAAAAATTGCCTTTTTTTAAGCAAAAATTGTATTTCTCATTTCATCTGGCATTAAGAAAAATCTGAACTACTATTTCCTAGTTAAATAGAAGAAGAACCTGGAAAAACAATGAAATACTTTATAAATATCAGAGACTGGATGTAAATACAACTTTAAAATGAGCAGTAGGAAAAAAAAAAACCCTTTATGAATGTTTGTTCTCTTCTGGACCATGATTTTATTTAATTTACTTTGGTGATTCCAGATGAAGACTCTAATTTAACACAGTTTCTGGATTGATCTCTTCTAGTCAAACACTTTCTAAGTGTATACAACTCATCTAATGATACTGTCAGGAATAATGTATTTAAGAAAAGGTACAACACAGAGCAAGAAAATACTACTACAGGACAAGAAATTTAGACTTCACTGCAAATAAAGCCATATTTGATATTATAGACACATGTTCTTACTTTCACATCGGTCACTTATTAACACCAAACATTACACTTTAACTTTTCCCAGTTACACAGTACAATAAGCCTGTCAAGATTTCCAGGAAATAACCATCGGTACCTACTGTGCTTCCCGCAGCCAAAGCTAAGCTAGCTGGGTACCAGAAATCAACACTTTCAGAAGAACGGCATCACTAGAACACATGGACTCATGGCAACTATTACAAGGAGCAATTACTCATTTACAAAATCCTAAGTCAGTCTTGAACTGAGGCTCTGGGATTCTAGCCATGTTACATCACCATCTCAGAGTGGCTCATCCTCCAACACTGCCTGTTGATTCTGTGCTAAAATCTCATGGTTTTTGAAGACAGTGAAATAAAATGCCCTCATGTAATAACGGGTCCCTGCTTCTGCCCCCCGGTGGGCAGGTTACCTGGCCATGGCGCCATCCTGGCTCACGGGGCTCTTGTTGCCTTCGGCCAAATCTGTCCTCAAACGCCTGTCTGAAGAGGACACCTATTTTCATTTCCTTTTGTCAGGTGGAATCTGTAGGGAGTCGCATGAATAAAACTATTTAAACGTACCACTGTTTTTCAGCTAAGAGAATGATGGACCTAATTTAAAATCTGAATTCATTAACTAGAAAAATGCAATGAGGGCAACTTAAGATGGTTTTCCTGTAATTACCAAATGAAAATGATTGGAGAACTGTTTCTTCTATTCTGCTTTTATGACAATAGTCATTACACTAGTAGGATAAACACTCAAAATAAATGACAGGATGTATCCTAATTAATTAAGCACCAGAGCGACTTTATATATATACATGTGTATATATGGATGTGTGTGTGTATCATATATATATATACAACATCATATATATACAACATATATATATATATTTTATATAGTTACTGGTAAAAGTAAGTAAATGCTCTAATTCGAAAAATGAAAATCAAATATGAGAAACAGATCTAGTGACATGCTGAGGTTAAATTTCAGTTCTTTGTGTTTACTTATTGTTAATTTAGCACTCAATTAGAATTAACTCTTGGATTTTAAGGGCAGAGAAATCAGTAATTAGCCTTTTTCCCACAAAGAGTGGTACCCTCAAAAGCTTTAATAGCCCTAATGATGTAATTTAATGCAGGGCAGGAAAAAAAATTTGTCGCAAACATATTTGCAAAAATTACTTTCTTCTAGAATTTAAGATTTCCTCAAACATTTCACATAAAACAGGTTACACTTCCCTGCTGACAATATTTGAGAAATAGTAAAAGCAGCACAAAAAAATTCTTCAAAACTTTCAAAATATCTGAATAAAAACAAAGATCCTACTTTTAGGCAAGATAGGTTTATAATTCTGATTTATATGATGAAAAAAATTTCCTAAAACTTATTTTTATCTTTTTGTATAATTTCACCTACCTAAGTTATTATAGTTGAATGCATACATAATATGGGTGTCAAAATTTTAAAGATATAGTAAATTCTTTTTTTTTTTTATAATATCCTTTCATATATTTAAACTATGTAGCATTTAATTCAAGATGAAATTTTTTTTAAAAAGAAGCCATAGGCTTCCAACTCAAAGATTCTAGCACAAACTTTCAACAAATAAAGTAAAAAGGGATGAAGTTTATGAAATACTGTACTTTAGGGTCCAAACTGTGATGCTACATCAATAAATATACGTCAGTAAGTTACCCAGTGTTCTAAAGAGCAGAGCCATCTCCTGAAGTTTATTCTGCTTCTCCCTCCCCCCGACACTCATGGACTGTGCTATCACTTAATTCTTTTAGGATTTGTTCTGGAGGGCCTTAGAGTTCCTTTTAATACTTTACATCACAAGTTATTCTTAGCACAGGTTTTCAAGTCAAGAGAGATATTTCATTGCATACTTTATGGCCATAAGGCATAGCCTTGGTTTTGAAACTGCTGGGGGGATTCTGATAATGAAATTTCAAGATGATATGACTATTTATAAAGAGCTTCTCTACCTAGAAATGGTTTTACCCTTTAGAGATCATACCCACTTCCCTGGCAATAAGTAAGACATCATGAATTACAACTTTTGAGCAGCCAGGGGCTCCTAAGGGACAAGCCTGCAGCATGCGCAATGCTAGGTGTGCAGTGTGACACGGCTGTCACCAGGTACAAAGCAACCCCACAAAGTCAAGATTGTCGGGTCAAACTCATTCATACTAAGCAATGAGACTCACTGGGCGAACCAGTGCTTACAAAGGATGTGAATTCAGAGAGCATGGGGCCTTGCACCTTCCAGATAAACTTCTCCCTAATCCAAGGTTATTCTGCCATGATCTTTTGATCAATGATGATTGTGCTTATACACATGAAGTCTTCATGGGAGAGACCAGGCTGACTGAAAAATAACGACAACCAACCAATTTACCCCAACCGAGCTACTTTACAATTTCAGAAACATATTACAGAGCAGTCACAAAAATCAAGCCATGAATGCAAGGAATGGAAAAAACATGCCCGGGAGCTGGTCCCTACAATTTTCAAGATGCTTCACCCTCCCAATTGCATTCTTTATCATAATGAGTGAAAACAGCAAGATTATTCAATCTGAGAAGTCACAGATGTCACAGCAGTACAGAATAATTGCCTCTTTTTATTTTTCTTTAGCAGTGTAGGAAAAGCTCCTTTTCTGTAGCCCACACTGCATAATAGCACTTCAACCAGGTTCATTTTAAAATGAAAAGTGAACAAGCTTCCCAATGTTGGCCTTATAAAATCTAGAGAGATGATTAAATTCAAACCAGGCTGAGCTCTCAATCTGAGTAATTCCAGCAACTGATTTTTGTAAAATGAAGGGGAAAAAAAAGTCCCAATAGGCAATTTACATTTGCAAGCACCAGGCTGCAGAATTCATCACCTTCTTCTTAAAAAAGTAGCTAAAACTTAATGAAATTATAATACCTTCTTGAGGTTAATTGTTCACAGTCATCTCTAGTCATATCTTGTTCCTCCTTCCATTTTTACCATGTCAAATATTTCAGTACTTCCCACCACAAACCATTGAAAATGATCATTTATGTTTATTCCACTTATTTCTCCAGCGAGTCAGATGATTTGACCAGGAGCTCCAAGTACCATTTGAAAAGTCAAGTCTTTAAAAACCTTCAGTGTTTTCAACACTTGGTTAGAAAAAAGGTAACAACTACTCATAATTATCCAGCTTATGTGCTTTATGGTGTCTTTTCAAAATGAGAATACAAATCATTGTACATCAAATCAAAATAGTTAATATATATTTTATCTGGCACTTTCTAGAAATTAGGCGTTAAACATAAAATACCTTATACATTTATATAACAAAAATAAATGTTTATATTTTAATCTCAGATAGATTACCTTAGGGGAGCAGTTCGTGTATGAAATCCCGCACGGCCGGTGTGGCAGCGGGGATCATCAGAAATACACATTCAAGTTCACAGCCCTTGGGAAATGGAAGCCGTGGCTGCCATCCAAACACGTGGTCTGTGTCCCAACATAGAGATTAAGGCTCTCTGTTTTGGAGGAATGAGCTCTGGGCTAAAAGAAGTATGGAAGTACCGCGATATTCATTGAAAATACTGAAAAGGCTCTGAAGAGTTTCAAATACTGGGGAAAAAACCATTTTGACTATAAAAATAAAATAAAGCATCTAACAATGACTTCAAGTACTTTGGGAGAGGCTGCTGACATGGATTGCCCAAATCGGAAGGAATAAAGAGCTAAGAAGCTCAAGGGGCATCTCCAACCTTACCCACCGGCCGGGCCCGGTTCCCAGGGGCAGCTGCTGGAAGGGGACTGGGGAGCGGCAGGAAAGCAGCAACCACAATTTCTTACCATCGAAAAACACCCACGTTGAAGGCAAAGGCCAGGCTGGTGGGAGAATATCCTTGGAATGAACCATGATAAATCGGAAGATTTCAAGGGGAAGAAAGCCATTCATTTTACCATTAGTAGCAGGCAGCAGAAAGGGGAGAGAGGGAGAGAAAGCCGGCTCCTGTGAGTGGCAGTGTTTCAGGCAGGTCAGCTGTGATTTTTGATGAGTGCTGTTCTTCCTTCCTGGGTGGCTTTCTTCACAAAGAGGGTGAGACCACTGACAGCTGGGATCCTTCCAGAGGGTGTGGGCATATGAGGGAAGTGTGCTTGGGTGTGCCAGGGCCCTGGCAGTAGGGTGTGTGCCTCACTGTTCCCCAAACTGAGAAGCAGTTTCGGCACCTCCAGTCACCTTCCATTTCCGAAAGCAGCATATGAAGCGTGGTTGACACCGCTTCTTGTGCTCTGCAGCAGCGCCGGCCGGTCCTATGCTGGCTGGGCTGTCTCCCCGGCTGCTAGAGCCTGGTGATGTCTCGGCATTGCTGCAGGTCCCCGATGCTCTCGTAGTCATTCTCCTTGGGGAAAAGGCCCTGGTGGCTGTTGGTCTCCGGGGCAGCCTTCTCTTCCTCTCTGTTTAGAGTCTGTATTGCTTCGTAATCTGGCTCGGGCTCCTCGCCGCTGGGCCTCCCTGCTGCTGGAGGAGTGCTGACGCTGTTGGGAATTTTCTCAAAGTCTTTAAGAGTAGCATAGAGATCGTTACAGGAAGAGGGCGACCTCGGAGCGGCTCCTTGGATGGAGGTATAGGTGGACTCTGGCGCTTTAAGTGACTGTCCTGATTTGTTCCCTGGCTGTCCTTTTTTATGCACTGAGGAATACATTGCCGAGATCTAGAAAACAAAGGGTGAAGTGAATAAACAAGCTTCAAGCTTGATTTCTCCCTCCCCCTTTTTAGTGATAAGCTAGATTTTTAGGACTATGGGGGTGTGTGCGTGTCCCTTTAAGACTTTATTGAGATATTATTGACACACAACACATATAAGTTTAAGGTGCGCAATAGGATGATTTGATACACATATTGTGAAATGATTACCACAATAAGGTTAGTTAACAACTCCATTATCTTAATTGCTGTTTTTTTGGTGTGTAGTTATAATATTTAAGTTCTATTCTCGTAACAACTTTCAAGTATATAATACAGTATTGTTAATTCTAGTCACCATCCTGTACATTATATCCCCAGAACTTATTACAGATGGAAGTTTGACTCTTTGACTAACATCTCCCCATTTCCCCCAGTCCCCAGCCTGTGGCAACCACCATTCTACTCTGTCTATGAGTTTGGCTTTTTTAGATTCCACATATATGTGAGAACATACAGTATTTGTCTTTCTCTGTCTGACTTATTTGACTTAGCATAATGCCCTCCAAGTCCATCTATGTTGCTGCAAATGGCAGGATTTTCTTCTTCTTTACGGCTGAATACTATTCCATTACGTACGTATATGTGTGTGTATAAAATTACATTTTCTTTATCCATTCATCCCTTGATGGACACGTGGGTTGTTTCCATGACTTGGCTGTCGTGAATAATGCTGCAATGAACATGGGTGTACAGATATCTCTTCAAGACAGTGGTTTCACTTCCTTTGACTGCATACCCCAAAATGGGTTCTTCATTATCTGTGCTAATCCTGGAGTATGTAACTACAGGACAATTACATGTGTTATCTACAACTTTGTAAGTAGCATAATTCTATGAAAACCAGGTCCTCTCTGGGTCTCCTGAGGGCTTTGAGGACAGCAGGTGGAGTGGGCAGCTCAAGACCCCCAGGACCTGACCACAGATCAGGTTTTATTTGATTTCTTTATCAGAATGATATTTCACCTGCAAAAAAGGTTTGACTGCTTTACGAAAAAGGGTAAAAAACACGTATTAGACCAGTGATTCTCAAAAGGGTGAGATTCAAACCAGCAGCAGCGGGATCTAGACATTTATTGGAAAGGCAAACTGTGGGGCACCACCCCAGAACCACTGAGTCACAAACTCTGGTGGGGGGGGGGTCCCAGATGGGCTGATTCTGACGTCCACTAAAGTGTGAGAACCACTGAACTAGACTGTCTGATCCACTCGTCCTGCATCACAAAGATCTGAAGAGTAGTTCCTGGATTCTGGTTGGTCATATACCTATATCTGTCAGAGTATCGTTTTCCACTTTTTTTTTTTTTTACTTCATTGCATACTATTGGTTAAATATACATTTACAGACGGGGCTACATTTCCTTCAGTGGGAAAATTCATTCTTATTTGAAACCAGCCAACCCAGAAATAAAACTAGGAGACAATCAACTTATGGGATGCTCTTTCCTATGGGAAAAGCGGGCTATTTTCCAAGCACACCTACTCAGTCTCACTAATGTACCTCATGTAGCCACAAATATCAGGAGAGATTTCATTTTCTTTGATAGAAAAATGGATGATAGAGTAAATGGACTGATTAAGGGATTTGGGAGGTATTGTTTTATTGTTAGAAATCATGTTTGGAAATAGGTAAGAATATCCTTCATTACCTGTATTTATCTTTGCCACAGCGATTGATTTATTCAAACACCCAGGAAATAAATGAACATACTTCCTGACAGATGCTTGGCTTTGCAAGTACAGGGAGAGATGTCCTGTTCTCACACATCTCACATACTGTGCAGGAAGCTTCCAGCTGGCCTCCAAAGCTTCTTAAGACACGCCTGCCGCATGTTAACTGGTCATTTGCATGAGGACTTTTCACTACAGGCTGGTGGCTCAGATTTGCCAGGCCTTGACAAGCCAAAGGTTTTGAGTCAGAGAAATAATCTTTGGGAAACTCTTGCCCTGTTGATCTGACCATTTTCAGGACTGTTAAATTAACATTCTCACCTTAGAGGTTTTAGGGAAAATATTACTCTCAAAATGAAGAATTAGAATTTCTTTCCATTTAGGAAGAATTAAAAAAAAAATCCTCTGCTTTTCATAGGGAGGTGCAAACATATGGAACTTTTTATTTATAAGGTGTTCCAAGCCAAAAATGTGGACAGATTATAAAGGGGTAAGTCATGGATGACAGTGATGAAGGGAACCAGCATCCTAGATATTTATTCTTCACCTTCGGGGGTAACATCAGGACAAACACACCTTTACCTGTGAGAGTAATGAGAGTTGACCCCTCTCCACCATTTCTGTTTCTCTTCCCTACTTTCTTCCCCATGGTCACTGCCATTAATGCCCCCCACTCTTTGTAAGTACTTGGGTCTTCTTGGTCTTTATAGTCTTTTTTTTTTTTTTAATTATAGGCTCTTTCATTAACTTACAACTTAATATTATCTCTGAGCATGAACCAAATGTGCAGAAGGTGTCATTTGAAATTTGAACTCTTATCAATGTTTCTCAAGTCTTCTAATATTCCTTTTGAGTATCTGTCTCCTACGACTATTATTTTTATTTTGTATAAATAAAAGGTTTCTCTTCAAGCCCCCTTGCTATTTAGCTTTGCAATTTTTCTCTTTAAAATCTTTCATCATTATTATTCAGTCTGTAAATTGTTATTATGGTCTCATAAATTACTCCATTTTCCCCATTTCTCTCCTTTTTATGTTCAACCCTTCCCCCATCATTCTGTTAAATTGGGATAATAGGACTTAAAATTCAGGTCTCAGTTTCAGTCTGGACTGTCTAACATTATATTACACTAATATAAAAATAAATGATTTCCATATTTATTTTTTCTAAATCTTCTTCCTCAAATGAATATACAGGAATCATAGGTCTTTATTCTATGTTAAACATTCATCAGTATAACAAGGTCCTATTTTCAAAAGCCACAAACAAATGTAAAATAAGAAGAAAAGTAACTTAAAATTTTACTGTCTCTATTTTAAAGGATTAGTTTCCAGATCTTTTATATTCTATTTTCTCCCCCACCCCTTTTTTTTGGCTGCATGGCTTGTGGGATCTTAGTTCCCTGATCAGGGATTGAACCTGCGCCTTCGGCAGTGAAAGCACAGAGTCCTAACCACTGGACCACCAGGGAATTCCCATATTTCTTATACCAAATGGGATGGCTCCAGGACAGTGAAAAACGCTGGAGGAGGCAAAGGAGCTGCCACAGGCCCTGGTAGGAGGGTCCTGCTTTAGTCTCATGAGGGGAGGAGGGCCCAGTGGAGATGGAGAGGGGTCGGGGGGTTCATGAAAGTTACTTTGGAGGTGGAACTGAAGGGACTTGTTACTGACTGCATCTGAGGACAGTGAGGAAAATGGGGTGTTAAGGATGACCCCAGGCTTTTGGCTTGTGCAACCTGGTGGATAGATGGCAGGTCCATTCCGTGGAGCAGGAAACATGGAGGGGCTTGGGCAACATCACCTAAGGAAAGCACTTCTGCTCCTTCAACTTTCAATGTGGGATTGTAGTCTACCTTCATATTTTAATACTCAGAGTCCTATATGGGAGGTGATGTACCAGCATATGTACATTGCTTTTGTACATGTACAAAATTTACTAAGCTAGGCATTCCAGAAAGAGGCTATATGTAGCTAGATAAATTAAGGTGTTCAGCTCTCTCTGAGTCTAGCTTGACATAATAACACAATAAATACTGGCTTTTACAATTTTAATGCTCACTGAAAGTTTAACCAGTGAATCTTTAGCCCTGGTGCTTGGGAGAATATATCATCCTTTCTTGCTGGTGGCCATGTCTGACTCTACTTCCAAGCTGGACGTGTACTTCCTGAAGTTCCCTGCTCTCAGCCTCCCAAATTCCTAAGCCCTTCTCCCTCTGTCTCCCAGCCTGGAGCACATTCTCTACACCCACCTGCTCCAATTTCCTGTATTTTCCAACCCACTATTAACTTCCTTCTAAAGGGGACTTCCTGACTGATTAAAGCTCCCACACTTAACATTTCTCTCTTCTCATTCCTCTTTTCTCCCCTCCCCTTTCTATTTTTGTCTGCTCCTTCTTCCCTACTGAGTTTTCTTTACTTAGCTGACCTGTTCATCATGTCCTCTTTCTTGTCTTACCATCTGCCGGTCACTCTCTCTGAGCCATTATAAAGCCAACATCCCCAAACCCTGATCTCCAACCATATGCTTAAGAGAGTCCTTTAGCTTTCTCAGACAAAGGGTAACATGACAGTGCATTTACTCAAGGAAGGAGGTGCTATTCTCTATTACATGAGCTTTCTGGTTATTTAAAAACTAACAAAACTCACCTCTTCTTCTGTGAGAGTTGGGTCTTCTTCCCGGGACTTGTATGACAACGAACTAAATCTCTGTTAGAAGAAACATAAAACAAGAGAAGGGAGTTTGAAGTCAATAATCTAACCTTTCTTGTACATATGCTTTGATCCATCTATCTACAAAAATGTTTTCAAATGATTTTTAGAGAAGAAATTATTTTCTACCAAGAAATTATATAAAGCACCTGAAGAATAAACATGTAAAAAGTATGTTTTTGCATACCCAGTAGTATTACACTTAGAGAAACTTCTGATTTTTTATTTGAATCTGTAGGTACAAATAAAACAAACAGTTATGTAGACTACTGTTTCAATTCCTAATTGTCACTGAAAGATTGATCATCAATGAAAGATGGAAAGACTGATTAAGAAAAAAACATGGTTTCTTTATCAAATGCCTGAATTTTATATTTCTACAGTTTGCCTGAGCCATCAGGAAGATTCTTAAGTCATCTGGAAACTTTTCACAGCTAGTGGGGAAATCAGCTCACGTTTTGTGGCTTGCTCCCTGCCTCATTTCTCAATGATTTTGTTTCCTGGTTCACTGATTCTGTCTCTAACGCATCTCCTGCCTGAATTCTTGCTGACTGCAACAAACACGGGTCCTTCCAAGCCTGCCCCAGATCCCTGACCTCCCTGCCCCGACCGTGTCCTCCCCCCGACCTCACTGCTCACTCTCCCAGCTACACCTCGGACTTCTCTTACCCTAAACAGCCGCCCCACCATCCCATCTCCTTGCAATCCCCTTCAGACCAGCACTCCTCGATCAAGCTCACTCCTCCCATAACCCAGTTCCTACAATCCTGCAAAACTTTTTTCCGTGTGTCGCTTCTCCTTGGCGTCCTTCCTTTCTGCCCTGTCAAACTCCACTGTCATACTTTAAATACTCCACTCCCTTCCTGGTCACTGGTGAACTCATCCCTCAAGTGAGTCCTTAATGCTGCTCTGAATCCTTCTATCACCTGGTCCCTGGTCTCCTAGCTCCCTACTTCACATCTTGCCCTCTCTTCCCAAACTCCCAACACCTCCTCACCCATCCTCATTCTTAGCTGAGGACCTTGAGAAAAGTGAAGGAAACAAGAGAAATTTCTATAAACTTTTACCTGCCCCCAGTCTCTGCGTTCATGTATCTTCCTTCCTGTCAGTTGCCACAGATGAACTTTCCATGCTTCTCCTTATAAGGTGATCCCTTCCTCCTGTGCACTAGATTCTGACCCCTCACACCCACTCATGGATATAAGCTCCAGCATCTCTCCCATTTTGTCTACATCATCAGCTTTCCCCTCTCTGTGGAGTCATCCCCACCCATGTAAAAACAGGCTATTTATTCTAAAAACAAAACCAATCCACCCTTCTTCCAGTTCTATTACTCCTTCCTTTATAGTAAAACCTCTTAAGAGAGCTGTCTAAAAAAGTCACTCAAATAACTTTTCTCTTCCTATTCTCTCTCTAAACCCATTTCAGTCCAGTTTCTGCCTCTTCACTTCAGTGAAACTGCTCTCGTCAAGGACACTGATGTCTACTGTGTAACTGATCTCTCCTGACCCACCTGCTGCATCTGATGCAGGGGTCACTCCTTCCTCCCTGAAAGTTTGCCCTTGGCTTCTAGGACACTGTACTTTTCTGTTTTTCTCTCCTATTTTGCTCTCTTCTGCTGGTTCCTTTTCTTTCCTGGACCTGTTTCCTTGGAACTCTTCTAGGTCCCATTCACACGTACTCATGCAGTGATCTCATCTGATGTCAGCTTTGAAAACAAATGTCTGCTGCTGACTTCTAAATGTACAAACCCAGCCCAGGCCCTTCCTCGTAAACCTGTCCCTCCATCCAGCTGTTCTCTGACATCTCTACTTGGATGACCAATATCTATCTCAAACCAATATGTCCAGCCCTGAACATCCAAGTTTCCTCCCAAATCTGCTCTGCCTACGGTCCTTTCTACTTCAGTTAATGGCAATTCCATCCTTCCAGTGGCTCAGGCCAAACCCCGGACTCGTTGCTTCCTCTTTCTTTCATCCACATCTGGTCTATCAACAAATCTCCTGGCACTAGTTTAGTGTCTCTCGTTACTTCTGCTGCTCCTGCCCTGATCCGAGCCACCTTGTTTCTTGTCTTGCTTATTAGAATGGCTACCCAATTGGTCTCCTTGCTTCCATTCTTCATAGGTGAATTTCAGCTCCATCAGAGGGATCCTTTCCAGACCCAGATTAAGCCATGCTTCTGCTCAAGGCTTTCGAGTGACCCCACTGTATTCAGATTATAAGCCGAGGCCATACAGGGTTGGGGCCCTGCTTACCTTTCTTCCTACTCCTCTTAGCGTTGCTCTCCCCTCTCCAGCCACGCCCACCCCTTCCTCTTTCCTGGAGAGGCCGGGCCTGCTCTGGCCTCAGGACCTTCACACTGGCCATTCCCTCTACTTCATTTGCTCTGCCCCCCCCAAAATGTGTACCAACTCACTGTCTCACCTCCTTTAACATTTTGTTCAAATGCCCCTTCACAGCCAGGCATACCCTGACCACTCTATTCACAACTGTGCTCCCACCCAACTTTCCCAATCCCCCGGGTTCTGTTCTAATTCTTTCCTTTAAACTTTAAAGCCTTCTAAGATACCACATACTTTACTTACATACGTATTTATGTCTCTATCTCCTCACTAAAATGTAAGCTCCATGGGGGCAGAGATTTTTGTTCATTTATATGTTTTGTTCACTAGTGTATTCCCAGCACCTATATCATGTGGCTTATAGTAGGTGCTCATTAAAATCTTTTTGCAAATAAATGCACGAATATTAAACATTTCAAGTTCTCCCAATCACTTAAAATTAGGATGGTTTATATGGAGATGATGGATTATTCATTCCTGTATTACTATAGAAAGGTAATCTGCTTCCCAGATGGATATTTCCAGTTTCTAATGTGACATCTGGAGAATTGCTTACTTAGCAGTGGTTAGACAGTCAACTCTCTTATCTTTCAAATGCTTGTAAGTAAAGAAGTTTTAACTGCTTTAGGCAGCATAAATGTCACCTTAGTTTTATTATCTTTAGTTATACAAAGGGCAAAAAATTAGGCTGCATTTTTGCATTTTACAAATATATTCACAAATACTTTACTGAGGCTCTCAATGGCTGACTTTACGGGTAAAACGAAAAGCTGAAATGCATTCAGAGAAGACTACACAGAATGACTCCTTGGTATAAGCTCTATAACCCTAGCCAGGCCTCCCCTTTTGATCATGAACGCCACAACTTTTTCAAGGCTACTATTGACTGACTAGTCCCTACTTGGCCTTCCTACCAAAACTTGAGAAGAGAACCCTATTTTTTTCTCTGCAGAGAATGGAAATTAGATATCAGTTGCCTAAAGAAGGTAGGGCCTAGTTTAAATCCCAAGGAAATGCTGACAGCTGGAGATGTGAATCCCAAGCTACTGTGGCTCAGACATCAGCTTATGAGACACCCACAGAGAAGGCTCGGGGATTGTTAGTACATTTTAGAGCTCCGTTGAATAGCTACACTTAAGAGCTACAGGTTATTATTTAGAAATTGTCACAAAATAAAATCTCTTACTTGATTCAAATAAAAGTCTATACATAATCAGATACGCCCAGTGGCACCTGTGAACTGGTCCCCTCTGCCGGTTCCTGTGCTCTGATTTCTGGGACCCGGGGAGGGGGGAGATCACCCCACTGCCTTGGGCTGGTAACAAGTGGAAGAGGCTAAATGGGTGGCAAAGAGTCTCGTCTTTCCAGTTTTTGGTCTTCAAGATGAAGAAAATAATACTTGCCCCAATTAGACATGATGCAAAAACTGGAAACTATCCAAGGAAGGTGCCAAGAGAGAACTAGTTTGTAAACATGAGCTTTCAGTATTTTATTACTTGGAGGGGGGAAAAAAAAGTCAAACACAGCTTACACGAAAACAGCATCCACCATTCAACGCACGTGAAGGTGCTAGCATGTATTCCTTAGACAAACGTGCAAGCAAAAGCCCCAGGATCAGCTAGACGCCCAGTTGTGACAAAAGCTCTGAAACCAACGTGCCGGAGCCCACCTTGTTGGTTTCACTGGTCCCCTCAGCGGCTCCTTCTTCTCCTGCTTTACTCTCTGCCTGCTCCTGAAGGTTTTCATTTTCATCCAGAAGTTTAATGGGGACAGGGGGTGGCGCCTCCTCTTCTGGATCACATGGATTTCCAAGAATACTCTCTGCATTAGCACTTTGTCGACACTTTTTGTTTCTGTCCACAGAGGCGTATTCGGCAAAGTCTGTTTTGCCGCTGGCCTGGGGCCCCGGAAGCTCCTTCACAGTGGAAGTTGACTTCGACCTGCTGCTGTGGCCCCGAGCTGAGTGGGCGGCGGCCGTCACCTCCTTAATTTCTTTCACGGTTTCATACAAGCAGTCCTCCACCATATTTTCTTGTGAGGCACTGTCCTTGAGCACTTCATACGGCCCCTCCATCCCCAGACGCTGGTCCCCGTCCGCGCTTTCTCCATTGAGCGTCGTGTCCACTTCACTCTCAGGGGGAATTCTGGGCAACTCCCGGCTCTGATGACACTTTGGCTTCCCTGTGCTGTCCTGGGAGTCTAGCAGATCTGAAGCTGAGGTCTGGACTTCCTCGTAATGCTGCATGCAGGTCATGGTGCTGTCTTCTGAAAGAACTAAAGCAGTGGGAGTATTAAAAGTGGAGGAAGACAATTTCTGACATAATTATTACAGTGAATCAGATGATGTCAAGTTAGGTGAAATCAAGGTGCTGGTTTTTTATTTGACTTGAGGCTGTAAATTACAGATGTTTTGACTGTTAGTGGATATTCTTATTTCAATCACAGTGTAAACTAAAGCCATCCATTACATCTTTCCAATACAGTATTTAATAAATTGTCTTGGCTATCAATTTGGGTCACAGTTATACAGTATTTGTTGTTACTCCTGATGGGCTTCTTGTAGGCAGTGTCCAAAGTAACCAGAGGATGAAAGTGACACTGCATAGGGCCAAACTGTGGGAGGCTGGGCTCCAAAGGGGGAGCGTGTGTGGCAGTCACTCTCCCGGCCCTACTGGCCTCCTCTTGTGCGGAGGGAATACCTGGGAGCCATCCATCCCCCTTCACAGGTCACTTTGTTTGACAGACAATGGAAACAATGGGGCAAAAATGTGCCCAAAGCAGTATCCCAAAGGGTCCGCCTACCCTGTGCCTCTTTCAAGCTCTTCCTTCCATCTTATTGGCTCCCGGCACCAACATTTTTACCTCAAATTAGAAAATTAGTATTTGAAATTCTTAGATTGCTACAGAAATGTTACTGCGTGGAACCATTCAGTCATCCCTTTGTCAAATGTTTTTTGAGTGCCTCCTAGGTGCCAGGGATGGTTGAAGTGCTGGGGATACATCATTCATCAGTGAGGTCCAATGAGTACCCTTTGGGTACTTACACTGCAGTGAGCCAGTTATTAAATTACTGTCTCTCCACTGTATGTTCTTTATATACTATATATTCTTTATATATATGTGTATGTAAGTGTAAATATATACTTAAACATGGATTTGTACTGGTATATTCATATATATTTACTTTATATAATATATATATTCCTTATATATCGTATATATTCTTTACATCTGTGTGTGTGGGTTTATGACTTACAGTTTTTAACCCACTTGTTTTTACTGACTAGACTGGGATTCTCTAAGACCCTGGAGTCCAGAACAGTGTCTAATGCATGGTTGACCCCACTATGCTTTTACATGGAAAACTAAATAAGTGAAAGAAGAAATAAAGTGCTCACCTCTTGTCCTGAAAAAAAAAAAAAAAAAAAAGACTACTTCTCTTTAGGGGGACTAGAAATAGTGTCCCTGAAGAGTATCTGGGGAAAATGATAATGGATCACTCGTCGGAAGTTACCATCACTACCCACTGTGTTCTAAATACTTGATCATCAAGGAGGGGGTGAACTTTTGCCCTCTGGATTTAGATGTCTGTGTCACGGCGGACAGAGAACGGGCACTGGAGTCTGAAGCCTCTGGTGTCAATCCTGACTGTCCCACAGTTTCCTTGTCTGTAAATGGAGGTAAGAGGAGGATTTGCTACACCAGGCGAAAGGGCTCTGTAAACTGGGGAGTGGAAATGTAGCTGTGACTTTTGTCAGCAAGCACATCCTGGGCGTGAAACAGGCAGCGTGCAGAGTGGTCCTAAGGGTGTACCCAGGAGTCAGATCGACGGTTCAAATTATAGATCCCCAGAGCACTGACCATAACATCTTAGGCAAGTTAGTAACCTGTCTGTGCCAGACAGAATAATGCGCCCCCCCTCCCCCAGGCATCCACGTCCTAATCCCTGGAGTCTGTGAGTGTGTTTCACTCCACGGCAAGGGAGGAATTAAGGATACTGATGAACTATTAGCTGATCTTGAGATGGGGAGGAGCCTGGGGCATCCAGGTGGGCCCGGTGTAACTATGAGGGTCCTTGTAAGTGAAAGACGGAGGCAGGAGAGTCGGAGAGAGACTTGAAGATGGAGGGAAGTCCAGGACCAAGGAATGCAGGAGGCTTCTAGCAGCGGAAGCAGGCAGGGAACTAGATTCTCCCCTAGAGCCTTGGGGAAGAAGCGCAGCCCTGCTGATACTTTGATTTTAGCCCGGGGAGACCTGGTTCAGACTCTGACCTCCAGAGCTCCAAGCTCCTGTGTTCTTCTAAGGCACTAAGTTTGTGGTAATTTGTTGCAGCAGCAATGTTTCAGTTGCCTCATCTGTAAATTGTGAAGAGTAATAATCCCTACCTTACAGGGCAGTAATATTAGCCATAGTAATCTTATAGTTGTTAGCATAAATGAGTTAGTACACATACAAATCTCAGAGCAATGGCACACAGAAGCCAATTCATAGATATTAACTTTTCATCCAAATGAGATTTTTTTGGCTAAAACTGGTAGTAATACAAAAGGTGAGCAAGAACAAACACATTTCCTAGTTTTTGAGCTACATTTTCTGAACCCTAGCCCTTTCTCAGGTGATGAGGCCTGCATGGAAAGCTGGTATTTCTGCAGAACTTACTGTCACCGTTGGTGAGTGCCCCATTCTGTTCGCTGCTGGCAGGTGCGTCTGTGGCCAGGCTGGTAACTGAACGGCTGAACATCTCCTTGTCGGAAGGCTGCAAAAACAAAGGCACCAAAAGAATCACACTGCGTGGCGGAGGGGAATATCCATGGCTTTTTTTTTGGGGGGGGTGTTATTTTTAAAAATTAATTAATTAATTTATTAATTTTTTTTGCCAAACCACACAGCTTGTGGGATCCTAGTTCCCCAACCAGGGATTGAACCCTGGCCCTCGGCAGTGAGAGAGCAGAGTCCTAACCACTGGACCGCCAGGGAATTCCCTCCATGGCTTCTTCTAAAAATTAAAACAACAACAACAAAACCCAAATCCGCTGCTTAGATTTAAATTAAGCGAAATGAAATAAAATCGAGTTCCTCAGTTGTACCAGTCACATTTCAAGGGCTCAATGGCCACACGTGGATCGTGGTTACCCTATCAGGGCAGTTACAGAACACTTCCATCTTGGAGGAAGGTTCTATTGGACAGGGCCGTCCTGGGAATCTTCCGAGGCCGCCATTCACAGAGCTTCCCATCTGGTAATGACAAATAGGCTATGGCAGGTTGTGGGCTATCAGGTCCCTTAGCTCAAGGTGAGGGGGGACCAGAAGCCCCAGGGCTGATCAGAATCAGCTCCAGCAGAGAGACGCCTCATCCTTCTCCCAGGGGTGCCGGAAACGTTACCCTTTTTAAGGGTGTGTCATGCCGAGGAAAACATCACTTTTGTCATCTGAAGGGAAGGGACTTAAATCTGATCAAAGATAATGTCACTGATGTCTGAGACTCATAATCAGCCAAGTCTCTGCTTCAAGGTTCACCAAAACCATCATATGCTAAAAAGTAGGTTTGCAAACCCTTCTTATTCTCACAAACAAATTCAGGACACTTGGAGGGAAGGATGGCATTGATTGTTTTCCACTGGGCTAGCACGGGTGGACAGTACATGGCATGATATGCCAGGCTGAGCTACAGCTATGACTAGTCTGAAGGTAAGTTGGTAGCTCACATATTTCTTGAAATATGCAGCTGGTCCCACGTAGCAGCTGAATCACTGCTGATATGATCTGTTCCCCCATCCCGCTCATGGAATGCACGGCCTGCGGGACCCAGGAGGCCACACCGGACCATGTTCCCGGAGTCCACCTGGGAAGTTCTGATGTAAATAGCACCACAACCTTGGCTAGCTGGCTTCACAAATTCTCTGACTCGGGAACCAAGTAATAATAACAGAGAGCAAATAGCTCATGCTGCATCATGATCCAAACGTTTACTGGGAGTCAGCTATTTCAATCCCGTGCACCCCATGAGATGGGTCGTTGTGTTTGGTTGCAGGGCGGCTGCAGACACAGGTGCCCATGCACAGAAATGACGTCACCCCTGGGCAGGAGTCAGCTGTGGGGGAGGACGGCTCCCAGGTGGGCCCATAACAGCACAATCAATCCGTCACAGCTGAATTATCGTACTCTAGGCTCTCGCCACCATTTCTTCTCTTAGCTTCTACGAGAAAACGCCTGCTGGAGCTCCAAACACAGAAGCCAGGAGGGAGCCTCTCTCTCACTGCAGCTTCAGATGCAGCCATGGGAAACCCCCGCCAGCCTTTTTCACCTTAGGATTTAAAGGCAGCTCCTCTGGGGCTGTGGAGCGATCGGTGTGTGTCGGGGTGTGTGTCAGAGCCGGGATCAGGGGTGGGGAATGCTGGCTGACTACAGGGACTTCTCAGGCCTGGGATGGAGACTCTGCAAGTTGTAGAAAATTGAGAAGCTAGGATAGAAGCTTGTAAAGAGAGCCATGTGATGTGTGTGTGCAAACGTGCTCTAGCGTGCACTCCCTTGCTCACACATTCATATGAGAGAGGCTATGGGGGGCTATTAATGAAGGACACTGCACATGGAGAGTCAGATCTTCCTTTTATCCACCCGCCACTCTCTTCCTGTCTCACCCAGGGCTGCTGCTGGGCGTCAGCAGGAGAGCAGGAACCGAAGGGCTAGAACAGAGGTTCTCACACCTGAGCAAACATCAGGATCACCTGGAGGGCTTGCTCCCAGGCCCCCCCCCCCCGAGTCTTCTAACAAACGCCAGGTGGTGCTGTTGGTCCAGGCCATGCTTGAGAACCGCTGCTCTAGAAGGACAACAGGAGGGGAGGCTGATGGAGATGGAAGCCTCTCCGCCAGTCCCGCCTCTCCCGCCCACGGGCACCAAGGAGAGTGGGAAGGGGAAGAAAGCTGGGGCCTGGGACCTGCACGTGGGAGAAGCCACAGTGGAGGCACCACCTCCTCTCCCACCTGCCCTCTGAGTACCTGCACAGCGGCAATCCAACAGAGGCGCTGGGGGCAGGGGAGAAGTGGGGACATAGACAACCAGAGACTGCAGTGTGTGTGTTGGGGGGGGGTGGTGAGCCGCCTGCAGACAGAAATGAAAGGAAGGAACACCCCAGGGGCTCCCAGGAGAGGAGGGCTGACCACTTCGCTGCCTGGCCTGGAAGAATCCCGCAATCATAGGGCAGGGCGCCCGGGACGCCTCCTGGGTGAGCTTGGAACCAGGCTGCTGGCTGCGTGTTTCATACCAGACCTCACACGACATAACTTCACTCATCCATCTTTCCTTTTTGCCCCTTCTTCCTCCAACCAGTTTATGTCTGATCTTGAGAAATTATGTCTGGGACAGGAAGCATCTTCACCGTTTCAGCCTTGAGAATATGAGGGTGGCCCCATCCCCAGCTGCTGGAATTGCTCAGCCAGTTAAGGGCATGGGCCTGAGGGGAGAGAATGAGGTGGGACCAGGATGGCCAGGTTGCTCCCTATCTGGGTGGATCCAAGAGGCCTGCGGGGCTCGATCAGGACCCTTTAGGACACAGAGCAAGAAAACCCAGCAAGGCCAGGCCACATCTAGGATGCTGGGGGCCCCAGGCTCCAGTTAGCTTAATGATCAGCTGTTACAGGTTGAATTTTATCCTCTCCAAATTCCTATATTGAAGTCCGAACTCTACCTTAGATTTGACCTCATTTGGAAACAGGATCGTTGCAGATGAAACAAGTTAAGATGAGGTCATATCACAGGCCTTAAAAAAGGGGAACTTGGACAGAGACAGACACACATAGAGGGAAGACGGTGTAAAGAGTCACAGGGAGAACACGATGTAAGGGCAGAGATCTTCAAACCAAGCATCACTAAAGGCTGCCAACCGACCACGGGAAGCTAGGAGAGCGGCCTGTAACAGATGTGCTCTCACAGCTCTCGGAAGCAACCAACCCTGCTGCCACCTTGATCTCGAATTTCTAGCCTCTAGAACTGTGAGATGATAAATTTATTATTTAAGCCACTCAGTTTATGGTCCTTTGTTATGACAGTTCTAGCCAACTAATACACCGGCTGGAGCCCAGCAGAGGCAAAACAGAAACATCCCTGCAGTAGTTTGGAACTATCTGAGGATCTTTCCAGCGGTGGCACAATTGCATCCATTTCAGAAGCTCTCCCAACAACCTGGCTAATTGCACAGGCCTCTAGCCACGGTGAATATAAACCTGCAGCAAGAGGACACAGCCCAGGCAGCCAGTTAACTCTGGCTGAATTGCTTCCCTGGGTTTCCTTCAGGTTGTAAGCTTGTAGGGACCTGCTTTAGATAAGCGGCTGATGCTTTAAAGCTCGTGCACGCGTGCTCACCACGTTCATCAGGTTCTCATGATCTCCGCTGTGCTGTCTCGGCTTCTTTTCCCTGAAACAGAAAAGGAAACATGGCTGTAACATCCAACGTGCCATCTAAAATCAAACATACACTCCCCTTTCCTATTCGAACTTTGATCAACATTTAAATAATCTCTCTTTTAAAAACCAAGTTTATTTTTCCAAGGAAGCAGAAGCCGGACAATTCACTCTACCCCTCCGCTGCAGGCAGCAGGGTCCGAGGGAGTCAAGTCCTAGCAAGGGGCTGGTCACCTCTCTGGACCTCCCCTTCCTCCAGGAGTAGAAAATACAAGTTAACAAGAGGACTGGGGCAGTTTCCTGAGTAGAAACTGTTTATGTCTAGAATACTGGAATGAGTTTTTTGTTTTTGTTTTTTTTTAAGGAAATCAACAATTCTCATCTCTTCATCTTTCTTAATTCAGTCTTTGCAAAGTCACACACTGCCATGGGATTGAGAAAATAAAGAAAATACAACTTTTGGCTTGTCGGGGAGGTTACATGCTCTCAGGATGAGTCATATGTACTTGCAGTCCATGGAAAAGTCCATCGAGTAAAAATAGAATTTATTTTTACTCGGGACAGGCTAAAGAAAGCCATCATACTAGAGGCTACCTTTCCCATAGATGTATAAGGCAACAGTGACACCTAGTGGGAGCATAAATAATTGCAAGGCAGGCCTTCCCAGGCCCAGGAGAACAAACACTCCTCTAGTTTTGCTTCTATTTCTTCATCTTTCTGATCAGTTAGTCTCTCTCCCAGCCCTGGAGTCCTGGATCCAAACCGGGCAGGGATTTGGAGGCTACTTGTGTTCAGGGAGTCTGGATTTTCCCCTCTTGACAGAGACTTTAGGGCACAAAGCCACATCCAGACTTTTAAGTGACACTTGTCCAGTCTCTTCCAAGGTTATTGAGAAGAGTTTGGAAGAGGGCTGGCTGTCAGCTGGTCTTCACTGGCTCCCAGCAGCAGCCCTCACCAGAGAGCTGCATATGTTGTAACAATGTCTGAACACCTGGAAAATCACTCTTGGTTAGAAAGGACTTTGCTTCTCTCCAAGCAAAGATCTCCTTTTTTTTTTTGGTGGAGGGGTTACACATTTTATTGTATATGAGGGAGACAAAGAGGGAGGAAGGGGGGAGGGGAAAGAGAGAGAGAGAGAGAAGTATAATTCTAAAATAAGACAAGATGGTTATTTCATACACAGAATGTTTCTCTTGCAGAAAAAATGAATCTGTTTCTTAACAAACTGCAGTTCTAGATAACAAATCCTTAATAAAATGACCCCCTGAAAGCTACAGAGCAGCAAAAATTCTTAGTAACTCTCAAATTGCAGCAAAAAAGAGTATCTTTAATGCACATGATACTTAGATTTCCAAATGTCCACAGATGGAAAAAGACAATACACATTTTGACAAGGGTGTGCTCATAAGAATAGCAGAAATTTCTTTCTGGGAAGTTTCATACATAAGGGCTCTTCCAGGTGCTCCCCAGGAAAATCAGATGTGGCTTTTCACTGAACTAATAAAAAGCGTCCTGGGCTCCTTTGCGGTAGAGAAGTCAGTTAATCTAACATACTAGTTTCTGGGAACGTCTATGCAGTGAGATGCCATTCATCACAGGCTTTTTATATAGGAAATCTTCTGGGTCCAGGGAACATGTTATTTTAAGGCTCTAGTAGACATGCACTGCTCTCACCTGTCACAACTGGAGCACAGAAAGATGAGGAAGGTGATGAGGAAGAAGGTGGCCACAGCTGCCAGGCTTCCCCACAGGGTGATCTGCATTTGTCCCCCACTCAGCAAGCTTCCCTCGGGTCCCATAGTGGGTGGTAAGTGGCACAGGCTGCTGGATTTGGTCAGTCCTTCCAAGGTGGCGACATGGGGGCAGAGGGCTGCGTCCTCCTGCAGAGAGAACAACGTGTGTTTTGACAACTTCTCGCGTGAAATGCCAGAATCTGGGAGTAAGTTCCTCGTGGGGCGTGGGGTGGAGGGGGTGTTTGAGCAGAGCAGGGAGTTGTGTGCAGAATGCACTGAACTCGACTTGGAACTCCCTCTGGGCAAGTTCCCCTCTGTGGTCCAGGCCTTTGTTTTCTCACCCAAAACGCAAAGCAGGAGCGTGCAGTGCCTAGCGCAGTGTTTGAGGCAACGGATGTCTTGTTATTTGGATATGTTTGGGGATAGATTCTTAATGTCTTCAAATAAATTTAAGACTCCAAGTACTCCACAGCAAATGAATAAATGCTTATTTGGTTTCCCTTGTTGTTTTTTTTTTTTTTTTTTTGCCAGAACAGTGTAAAGCATTTATTACAGCTTTCACAAAAATGTAGTTTGCATCTTTCCCACCTGAATCCCCAACTCCCCAAACCTGCTTCTCTTTGAGAAGGTTTAAGGTCAATACAATTAATGAAGTAGATGGTCTTTACATTCACCTTCATAAACAGTTAACTATTCTGAGTATGTGACTTTATTTTCAGGGCTGGCTTTCACTAAACTTTGTAAGCACTCAATAAGTCCACTTTCAAAGGGATGGCTGAAAGTCTACGCAAAGAATGCATCACCGGCAGCAAATAAGACCTATTTATAAACAAACTACAAATTGAGTATAAAAGCTAGGACATATTAGTACCCTGCATGTGCCTGGGACTCGAGTGCTTTCCTCATTTGATCACTGCCACCACGCTGTGAAGAAGGCACGGCTAATCCCCATTTTTCAGAGACACTAAGTTCCCCAGCGGTGTCACCGCGCTCAGTGGCAGCGGAGGATATGAGACCAGCCAGCTCTGATTCCAGCGCCAGTGGCCTCAGCCCCTAGAGGGCGCTCCTTCTCACTGGGGGCTACCGCTCCCCGGTCCAGCTACAGCGCTTCTAAATGAAAATGGCCAATGAGTTCTGTGAAATATTTTAAGACTTTTAGATTTTGAAAAACAGAGTGCTGGGGCTTCCCTGGTGGCGCAGTGGTTGAGAGTCCGCCTGCCAATGCAGGGGACACGGGTTCGAGCCCTGGTCTGGTCTGGGAAGATCCCACATGCCGCGGAGCGGCTGGGCCCCTGAGCCACAGTTGCTGAGCCTGCGCGTCTGGAGCCTGTGCTCCGCAACAAGAGAGGCCGCGATAGCGAGAGGCCCGCGCACCGCGATGAAGAGTGGCCCCTGCTTACCACAACTGGAGAAAGCCCTCGCACAGAAACGAAGACCCAACACAGCCATAAATAAAATAAATTAAAAAAAAAAAAAAACTCAACAATAAGAAAATAAACAACACATTTAAAAAAAAAAAAGAAAAAAAAAAGAAAAACAGAGTGCTATATCAAATTAACAATGATCTCTCGTCAGAGATGCCTTGTTTAAAGAACATTTGCTTTGCACAATTCTAGAACATTCTCACTTAAACAGCCTTTAACTTCATCTCAAGATTCATGAATAAAGTCAGCAAATAAATATTTTTGTCATGATAATTCATCAAAACTCAAAACATTTTTTTTTCATGAAAAAGACGGTTGATGTTTGCATTTCCATTTGCTTCCCTAACAGACCTGGGACTGTTATGTAGCTATCAATGAGCATCTACATCAAGCCAGCACCTGGGGAGCTTACGGAGTCACTGTGGTTCAGCGAGACCAGATTTTCTCCAGGTGAAACATTTCACATTTATTTCAATATTTAAAGGTGACAAGTAATAAAAAGATGGAGAAAAAGAAATTTTATCTGCAAGCATGCAGAGAGATTTCTAGATGAAGTCGATTGCTTTCTATATGGCCTTGAACCAACATGAACACTTCTTAATGCTCTATAAATAAATAAATTACAACTTCCTGGGTAATACAGAACTTCTTTCTTCCTGTGTTGGTTATATATTATACCTATAAACACTACATGCATACAGTAATGGATGGTCAAATTGCCTTTGCCTGTTTGCCCCTGGACAGCTATAACTGAGTGAAAATCACCAGCACTTCTCTTATGATTTGTTGAAACAATGAATAATTCACTTTAAACTTAGACTACAAATTGGCACCACAAGTTATTAAAATGCATTCAAGCACATGAATGACGGGGACCTATGAATATATATGAAATAAATTTTTACATCCAGATCCAGGTTCATGCATAACACATTTTAGGAGGTACAAAAGATGTCTGTTGTGCAGGAGTTTGTGTGTTCCTTCTTTCCTTCACTCATTCATTCATACAATGATTTAATCAATGTCTATTTATAAAGTTCCTGGTTCTTAGAAAATAGTTTGCTGAGTGAATTATTCAAAAGGCACATATCTATCCAGCAGGCCCCTCTCTCCACCTCTGGTACACGTTTCTCTTTTCTCTTTCTCTCTCTCAACAGGGGGAGGCGACAGAATATAATGAATTATGTGGTGCTCCAACTAGCAGAACAGTGTGGGGAGAAAAAGGGTGAAAACAGATTATTACCAGCTACTGAATAAAGGATGTAACTCAGAGAAAATGTGTCAAAACTCCCGGATCACTCCCCTTCAACCAGAATTTGCAGAAAAGCTACTGACAGAAATACTTTTTTACAAAAGTTCTCATCGTGGACAAAAAAAATCTCACAGGGAAAAGCAAGATCATCATCTGGTACTGTTTCTGAGTCAGATTATCAATACATTGTACCTCTAAGGGCAAGGGCTCCAATTGTGTGGGCAGCTTCCACCTCTCAGAAACCTCTGTGTGCAACTCGACCAGGAGCCACACAGGTCACAGCTGTGGTGGCAGTGCAGCAGGAGCACCTACCCTTGCAGGGGCCAGTGGTGTGCGGGGGTCTACACACACATGACCTCCCTCCCAGTGCGATTGTTCCAGTTTTAGAGAAGGTCTGCACCACCGGTACTCTCGTCTCCTGGTCTCTTTCTCTTTTTGGTCTTCTGTTTCCATAATTCTCCTGCCCATTTCTTCTCTGGTCATCTCCTTCTTAAATTTTAGTGGCTTATCTGCTGTTGAGACGTGACTGCCTCCCCCCACCAACCCCGTGTGTGTAGACGGACTGTCCCCACCATGTGTGTAGACGGACTACCCCTCCCGTGTGTGTTGATGAACTGCGCCCCCCAGTGTGTGTAAATGGCCTACTTCCCCCTCTTTCCCCACCGTGTGTGTAGATAGACTACCCCCTTCCCCCCGCCCCATTTGTGTAGATGGACTACTCCCTCCCCCCACCGCGCATGTAGATTACCCCCTCACCGCGTGTAGATGGACTGCCCCTCCCCCGTGTGTGTAGATGTACACGTATGACTTCCACATTCCTCCCTCTTGGTGGGGATGAGAGTGGAAGCCCTGTGTGGATGGTCCAGGGCTTTCCAAGAAGTGGAATGGACTTTCCCCCCAAGGCTGGACCCTCCTGCACTGGTTTCACTGAACTTAAATGCAGTGCTCAGGGTTCTTTCGTGGAGTTCATTTTGAGCAGGGCGGGGCATCGGTGTCCTTCCCTGAGACTCAAGGCTTCTCTCAGGATTAGCGACAGAGAGAGAGAATGAGGACAGCGAGGCACAGGGTCCGGGAAGTAAGAAGTCACCCTGAAAAGGAAGGGCCCCCGAAGGAGCAAGGGTTTTCTATATAATACGCTGTGCGCCTTTACCAACCAGGTCCACGTGGAAAAGATAATCCAAGGCTGCGGAGTCCCTGATGTTGCTACTGGCCTTGGGGACCAGCTAATTTTCTGCTAATTCCTATATCAAGTAAGATGTTTCCTGAGCATCCAGAATCAATCCACACCAGCAGAAATACATGAACAATTTGGGGCGATCTCTCATGATTTTTTCAAGGAGATATTTAAGCCTATTTCTCTCCATCCTGTTCCTACCTGTCTCAATAAAATTGCATTCAATTATAGAATACTGTTTCTTCAAAGTTAAAAAATATCCCGTTGTCAGACCACATGTGTAAATATTCTATGAGTTATTCAACATAGAGCAAAGGACGACCATTCACCGTGCCTCAACAAACATTTATTACAGCACCTGAATGCCCCACTAAGATGTGTTGCAAAAGATCATAATACTAATGAAATAGCAGATTTAGTTTAATAGTTGTACATCAATTTTTTTTGTTTCAGAATAGGTTTCACCATTGGCTGCACTGATGTACAATCATGACCAGTGACTGTAATTTAATGCATGATATTGACAAGAGGCAGTGGCATTTCACCCACCCCGCAACTTTATATCATTTCAGACTACTGTGGGAAATTGTCATTTGGCCCTGAGAAATGTCGATGCCTGAGTTTATAGGACTGCTTTTGGGGACTCTTTTAGAAGTAGGGTTGGATAACTATTTTGGACTAGAAGCTCCATAATCACTCATACTTTTGTATCCATTCCTTTCATGATTTTAATCAATAAGTGATTCAATCTCGAGAAAAACCGAGGGCCTTTCACTTTAAAAGCAGGTGCCATTTTTAACCACAAGGGGACAGTATAATTCTATTCTCAGCCCTAATCAGCAGGCTCCTCCAGGACAGACCTCAGTTATTCTTGCTGTTGGTGCCTCTGCTGAGTCTTTTAACTGTCTTCATTAGCCTGGACTATCCGCCACCCCAATCAATTCCAACAAAAAAGAAAGCAAAAACCGGATGAAATGAATGAAAGTTGCAGCCCAACTACCAGCTATTTATTTCTTTAGCCAAACACATTTAACAGGTAGGTGCTCTGATCGCTGCAAATTCTGTATGATTTGGTGGAGCTGGGATGGCCGGTGAGATTAGCTGTAGAAGCAGACACTTAGTTGTTCTGAAGCCGGTTGAGGTCAGTAATGATGGTCATTACCATTTTACAGCTGTCCTAGTTGACTCATAATTAAGCATGTTGGAAACCACCTCTACATGACTCCTCACCAATGGCCGAAATAAGGAGGCCAAGGACCCATCGCCATGGGAACGCCTCCTTCCCGGGTCATCACAAGGTGTGGGAACCGTGTGGTAAAATGACACTTGACGAGCAACAGATTAACCAAACACCTAAATTCTCTTCTGGGCTTCTGTCCTGTGAAGCACGTGGGCAGATGCACAGGCTATGGAAGCATGAACCTCTCCACTGAAGTCTCTGGTCTCCTGAAAGAGTTTTAAGCTCAAGTATTCAAATTCGGGTCAATTTCTCTGCAGACCAAAGGGGCTCCGCTATAGGTAAGCTTTGTACACTGAACTCTGCGTGAGAGTCAAGCGGCTCTGCTGTAAACACAGAGCCACCTCAGAGAACGCCTACTGTCCACCAGGGCCCTGCTAAGGCCCAAGGGTCTCTGCCATACCAGTTGTTTCCAAGATATCCCCGCTTCTCTCTTTCCCTGAGTCGGGGGGAAACACACCCAAAGAGCGGAAGGTGGTAAAGGACTCCAAGGTAAGATTTTCTTTACGGTTTCCCAAATCATTTTACATCACTATGGAGCAGTATCTTGACATGTCTGCCTGCAGCAGCTTGAAGCACGAGAGAAAGGAACCTGGGAAGCCTTGACATCACCAAACTGGCCCTGCTGCCATCAAGGCTTGCTGCTGCTGTGGAAAGAGCCAGGCATTCATCCCAAGAGCGGGTTATAAATCCTTCAGGCCATCTGTCAGCGTAACCTGATTTCTTCTTGTGCATATTAAACCTGTTGATCCCCATGGGAAATGGGAAATCAGACCCTTTGGGAGTGTGTGTGTGGCTGTCACTTGTCTTCAAAAATACATTAAACTTACATTACAGAAGTAACATAGTTTATTGCTTATCAAAGCTCTGCCGCCGTTTTGGTTTCTGCCTTCAGAAAAGCCAAAAGGCGAGTGACTTTGGTGGGTAAGGAATGCCTTCTAAGGTTGTTGTTCCTCCTATGCTGACTTGAAAACCAATTCCCAAGGTTCATTTTTTATTTTTAATGGTAAATCTCATGAGAGAACAGGAGAGGGGTCGGGGAGAGAGAGAGAGAGAGAGAGAGAGAGAGAGAGAGAGGGAGAGGGAGAAAATGATTCTGACAGACATGAGTGAGGAGTCCAGGTAAAGGGTCTTCTATTTGCATAAGCAAGTCTTAATGGGCTGTTTCACAAAGTGTGCAGTTTGAACTTTAGGCTCTGTTTCTTCCTGCCTTGCATGTTTGCTCATCTGATCTGAATTAAAAGTTCCTTGAGGGCAGGGATATATCCATCTTGTATCCCACCACATTCTCAGCATCTCCATGAGCTGGCAAATAGGAGCCAGTCAAGAAATTTTTACTGAATACATGTTTCTGCGAAAGGAGGATTCCCAAGCTGACTCTCAAAATGCAAGTTTAATGAATAATTTATTAGGTAAGGGAGAGAAGGAGAATAAAAGAGAAGAGCACATCAGGCAAACAGTTAAAAATTAAGCCAAGTATGTCTTAAGGCAAAACCTTAGCTCTGGAACAAACACAGCCACCTGCCTTTTTTGTACTGTCACCAAAGCGGCCTGAGGTCTCTTGAAAAAGGTCCCAGCACTGGAATTACTTGCTTCTCTGTACGTGAATTCTCACCACCCTTACCAGGTCTCCACACTGGCGATCTCAATGTGTCCCCAAGCTTGGCGTTCCTCTGGCCCCTTCTCAGCAATGACACGTCACGCCTTCCTCCTCTCCTAGGAATCTGATACATACCTCTCTCTTCCCTCCCTCACAGTCCTAGGCTTTACATTTCTCAAAGGAAAGGGGAGCCTTAACTATTCTTGGCCGTCTTCGCACATTTTCATCTGATGGAAGCCTAACCATCCCTCAGGTCTCAGCTTAAACGTCATTTCCTTGGAGCAGCTTTTCTGATGCTGTTTCCCCCTCCCCAGTTTAGTTTAGGCCCCCTGCCTTTTTTTTTTTTTTTTTATTGATTGATTGATTGCTTGATTACTATGTTGGGTCTTCGTTTCTGTGCTAGGGTTTTCTCTAGTTGCGGCAAGCGGGGGCCACTCTTCATCACGATGCGCGGGCCTCCCACCATCGCGGCCTCTCTTGTTGCAGAGCACAGGCTCCAGACGCGCAGGCTCAGTAGTTGTGGCTCACGGGTCTAGTTGCTCCGCGGCATGTGGGATCTTCCCAGACCAGGGCTCGAACCCGTGTCCCCTGCATTAGCAGGCAGATTCTCAACCACTGCACCACCAGGGAAGCCCCCCTGCCTTTTTTTTTACAAGCTTTTCCCTTCATAGCATCACTCAAGAGTAGAGTGATGAAGCCCTTTGTATGTCTCTTCCACTGGTCCAAGCTCCAAGAGGGAGGCTGTGGAGAGACGTTATCTTGTTCACAGCTGTAGTCCTAGTGTGTGGCACACAGTAGGCACTTAATACATAAGTTGAATGAATTAATAATGAGTAAATAATTCCGAGGATCCAAGAGGAGGTAGATACTGACTTGGCCTTCAGAGATGGTAAGAATTAGAAGAAGAAATTCTTTTTCTCAGTCTTCTCAAACAAGGCTGAAATTTCTCGGGGATGTGAGGGGTTCCACAAGCTGGCTTGCCTGCTTGACTAGCTGGTGGGGAAATCTCCATGGTGCTGTCTCCATCCTACACATGATCGACTGGACTCTCCCCACGTTCCCCGCAGGGTCCTGAAAAGGCCCAGTGTGTATCAGTTTTGACTCATAGGCTTGAAATAAAAAAAACCACGGCCATCCCCACCATGTTCATAACCCCCAGGTGTCCGCCCATCTGGGACAAGAGCAGACAGGTGAGGACATGGGAGCCACGCCATCTTTCTGGCAGGCTCAACTTCACGCGGTCGTGACTTGTTTCCGGCACCAGAGAGAAGGCTCACTCTCCTCCGATTCGCTCACTGCTCACTGCCAGCCATGGCATCATGGGTCCCCCTTCCAAGGGAACTAGCGCACTTTGCAGCCCTGGCACCATCTTCTTCGCTGGAGTCCAGTGGGGATGTGGTGTTTACACACAGGCCAGTTTACTGAGATGGGACTTTTATTTATTTTTATTTTAAAAATTTGTTTTCTTGAAGTATAGTTGATTTACAGTGTTGTGTTAATTTCTACTGTACAGCAAAGTGATTCAGTTATACATATATATACATTCTTTTTCCTATTCTTTTCCATTATGGTTTATCACAGGATACTGAATATAGTTCCCTGTGCTATACAGTAGGACCTTGTTGTTTATCCATTCTATATATAATAGTTTGCATCTGCTAACCCCAAACTCCCAACCCACCCCTCCCCCAACCCCCTCCCCCTTGGCAACCACAAGTCTGTTCTCTATGTGAGGTCAGGACTCTGTTAAGCACTGCTTTGCCCTGTTTTTTATTCGGCTTCTGATGCATGGGTGATTCATACACTTTTTTAAAAAATAGTAGTAAAAGACTTAACCAAAAAAAAAAACAAAACAAAAAAACCCCACAAACCCTTCAGTGTCTTTGCTGAGAGGTTCAGAAATTTACCATGTGACACAAATGCCTCTCAAATCCTCCACTCATGGACCATGATATTTAAAAGATCAGATTCATTTTAACACTTGAACTGTGGTTGGACACGAATTACAAATGCTCCAGTATCTGTCACATCCCACTTAGCTTTTACCAAGCCCTCACCTAACAATGCTACCTCATGGAGATTGTACATCAAAGGATGCTTATTCTGGGAAAAGGAAACCTTCAGGATGGAAGAAGTGGAATTTCAGAGTTAGATAGCAATTTAAGCCACATCCCAGAGGAATCCCAGTTCGTAGTACTGGTTTCATTGTGAGTTAGATCAGCCACACCTTCTGATGTAGCCGGATGTAAGGCCTCTGAGGTAAGAGTTAACATTCTACCCAGGCACTAGCAAGAAGGTAGCGTGACTTATTACCCAGTGCTCAACACATCAAGGCCATCTTTAATTCTCATCTTTCCTACATTTAAAAAACATTAAGAATTCTTTACATCATAAAACTGGCCGACAAAATGCTTTTCATTGACTTCTAGAAAGCAAAACCATCCCTGCGAGTTACTTGCCGGTGTTCCCAGAAACTACTTAGGGAGACAGAGTGACAGCTTGATTGCAATGAGTCAGAACTTGTGTTTGAAAATGTAGGTACTCGGGGCTCACCCTCAAGGCTTTCTGCCAGGAGGGTGGGGGCAGCAAATGACTCAAGGAGTGTGACTCCCAAGCTCCTTATAGAGGAAGCGACAGGGCCACGGACCTTGTAGGGCAGAGCTCCGCCAGAGGTGGTTCTGGAGCTGAAGCCTCACCATCATCTGGGAACTTGTTAAAAATGCAGAATTCTGGGCCTTCTCTGAGGCTTATGAATCGGAAAGTCTGGGGTGAGGTCTGGCAGTCTCTGTTTTAACAAACCCTCCAGGTGATTGTGATGCATGCCGAAACTGGAGAAGGCTGTTCTAGAATAGCACCTTACTGCCTCTCCAGATCACCTGGGGATCTTGTTAAGCGGCAGATTCTGAATCCTGCGTTTCTTTTCTTTTCTTTTTTTTTTCAGTTTTAATATTTTTTTTAACTGAAGTATAGTTGATTAACAATGTTGTGTTAATTTCTGCTGTACAGCAAAGTGATTCAGTTATACATATATTTGCATTCTTTTTTTCATATTCTTTTCCATTCTGATTTATCATAGGATATTGAATATAGTTCTCTGTGCTATACAGTAGGACCTTGTTTATCCATCCTATATATAAAAGCTTACATCTGCTGACCTCAGCCTCCCACTCCATCCCTCCCTCAACCCCCTTCCCCTTGGTAACCACCAGTCTGTTCTCTATGTTCCTGTGAATCCTGCATTTCTATTCGGCCCTCAGGGGAGGTCTAGGCTGCTGGTCTGAGGGCCATGTATGAATAATACTAGTGTAGATGTTCATCTTCCTTCAACTAGGGTTGAAGGGTCATTGAGCCAGATCCCTGGGGCTGAAACTTGGCCTTCATCTTCCTTAAAGTTAGGTGAGATGAGGTCAGAGCTCCTGTGTCCTTGGAGCCTTCTTGATTCCCATAGAAGCACACAAACAAAAGGCTGCCCTTTACAGAGTCTAATGAGATGGCAGCTAGCGGACAAGTCACTGATGTGTGGAGGCACAGACCCGGCTTCTGCTCCATTCCTTCCCACTACATTGCTTCGTGGTCTGGAATGAGCCCGAACCTCCTGTGCCTCAGTTTATCCTTCTGGAAAGTGAGGTCATTTATAAAGTTTCTTTCCAGCTCTGAGATTCTATTATAAAAGTAGCCAGTGATTCCTAAGTTCTACAGCCCAAATCCAGAACTTTCCACACAAAGGGAAGTATTGACCCAGCAAGCACCGGAAATTCTCAGTGTGATCAATAGTTTCAACTCCCCAGGAAACACAGTCTTAATAATTCATGGGAAAACCTGATAGGGCCTCACCAGTCACACAGATGTCAAGAGGGGACACCACGGGCGGTCTTTACGGTCAGGGTCCAGCGCCGGAGGTCAATCCCGACACTCCCAGAAAATCAACAGCACATCTGGCAGCGACACCAGTCACAATGGCTGCAGAGCTGACGATGAGTCTCTTTATTTTCTCATTCACGTGTAGTTGATATATTTACACATTTAAAAAAAATTTTTTTTAAACTTTATTCTATAAATTTATTTATTTATGGCTGTGTTGGGTCTTCGTTGCTGTGCACAGGCTTTCTCTAGTTGTGGTGAATGGGGGCTACTCTTCGCTGCAGTGCATGGGCTTCTCATTGCAGTGGCTTCTCTTGCTGTGGAGCACAGGCTCTAGGCACACGGGCTACAGTAGTTGTGGCACACAGGCTCAGTAGTTGTGGCTCATGGGCTTAGTTGCTCCGCAGCATGTGGGATCTTCCTGGACCACGGCTCGAACCCATGTCCCCTGCATTGGCAGGCGGATTCTTAACAGCTGCGTCACCAGGGAAGTCCCTATATTTACACATTTATGATCCATATTTATAAAAGCCTTTCAACAAAGTGTGAAGATCAAACCAAAGTATGCAGATGGGTGTGCACAGGTAACTTAGAGAGAAGATGCGGCTGCTGGAAGCTTCTGAGGCTTTTTAAAGGCATATGCCCCAACTTAGGAAAATCTTACAAGGACAGCAAGTCTGAAATGGATCCATCTAATTTCCAATCTCAATACTTGACAAGCCTGAGGAGATTCCAAATGTGACAGAACATTCTGGAGACTTTCTCTGTCTTTATTATTAAAGATGCTCAGCTCTTTGGGGGTGGCTTCATTCGTTTCTTGACTAATACCTCCAATGTTTCTTACTCTTTGACACTAAGGCACAAATTGTATTTTACTCTTTGACACTCAGTAATTCACTGAACAAATAATTGCTAAATACCTACTCTGTGCCAAGGACTGTTTCATCTTCTAATCACACCTTGAATATGAGATGACACTGGTCTGCTGCAATTCAGTTGCAAAATTCAACTGGCAAGAGGTGAAAAATCTTTAGAATTAAGTTCCGAATACAGAGATATATTTTGATCACAGATGAAAAACAATTTATTGTTGAATTCCAAGCATGGGAAGTCAGGGGAAAAAAAAGCCAGAAGTCCTTTCATTTCCACCATATTGCATGAGAAACAACATCTAGTCACAGTAATTGCAGCGTGATTCCGTTCAGCTTGACAGCAGAGGCGCCGTGGCATTGACGCAGCTGCAGTGCCCTTGGACTGATGTTGTTTCAAGCTGAGAACTGTCCTCATTGTGTCTGGTGGATTCCAAAGGCAGCCTTTGCATGAGTACGGGGTGGACAGGACCACCACCAGGGACCCACGCACCCACCCATCACAGTCAGGGTCAGCCAACTGCTGAGGATGCATCAGATTTCAAGGACCTGGGAGGGTACATGTAGAGAGTACCCCCCCGTCCCCCCACCCCCGAATGGAAGAAAACTGCTTTCACTTTACAGTGAAAGCAAAGCTTAAAAAAACAAATATTCATGCAAGAAGTGGCACAAGCATTTAAAATCCCATTAAGGCATAAATGACGGAACAGAGCAAGTCACCTAGTGAGGAAAAGGGAGGGAAGGAGAAGGTGAGAGGGCTGAGGCCAGAGCGCAGATACACTGTGCATGGAGGGAGGCAAGGGGAACAGACTCGGAGGACTTTTCTGGTAATTTTTTTCTGCTGTACAACTTTGTCTACAGCTGGCTTTACTCCATGGGGTACTTTGGGAGTTTAAGAATGACATGTGTATGTACATGTCTACGTACTTCAGCACATTTATTTTCTTCTTCTCCTTTGCCCACTTTAGGGAAGATAACACTCTGTTGACAGAGATGGGGAGATGTGTATAACAGAATGGCAACCCCTGTGGAGATTCTGTTCTTACAAGGTGTGACATGACTAAACATGGAACTCAACAATCAGAACCTGTCACATTCTTTGTAAGAGGTCTGTGTTCATTACAATGGCCATTAATATCATGGACAGCCAAAAACATCTTGAACTAGATACAGAAGGCAATATGGAGTATGTAAGAAGATGTGGTAAGAAGATGTGGTGTATATACATGTACGTATATTATATGTACACACACACAATGAAATATTACTTAGTCATAAAAAAGAATGAAATATTGCCACCTGCAGCAACATGGATGGACCCAGAGAATATCATACCAAGTGAAGTAAGTCAGACAGAGAAAGACAAATATTACATAATCCCTCTTATATGCAGAATCTAAAAAATAATGCAAATGAATCTATATACAGAACAGAAACGGACTCACAGACCTAGAAAACAAACTTACGGTTACCAAAGGGGAAAGCAGGAGTTGGGGGGAGGGATAAATTAGCAGTTTGGGATTAACAGATACACACCACTATACGTAACATAGATAAGCGGCAAGGATTTACTGTATAGCAGAGAGAAGTGGAAAATAATCTGAAAAAAAATATAACTGAATCCCTTTGCTGTACACTTGAAACTAACACAATACTGTAAATCAACTATATTTAAATTTAAAAAAGTTGTTTCCAAAAATAAAGGCGGAATATTACTTAGCCATAAAAAGAAACGAAATTGAGTTATTTGTACTAAGGTGGATGGACCTAGAGTCTGTCATACAGAGTGAAGTAAGTCAGAAAGAGAAAAACAAATACTGTATGCTAACACATATATATGGAATCTAAAAAAAAAAAAAAATGGTTCTGATGAACGTAGGGGCAGGACAGGAATAAAGACGCAGACATAGAGAATGGACTTGAGGACACAGGGTGGGGGGAGGGTAAGCTGGGACGAAGTGAGAGAGTAGCATTGACATATATACACTACTAAATGTAAAATAGATAGTTAGTGGGAAGCAGCTGCATCACACAGGGAGATCAGCTCCGTACTTTGTGACCACCTAGAGGGGTGGGATAGGGAGGGTGGGAGGGAGATGCAAGAGGGAGGGGACATGGGGATATATGTATACATATAGCTGATTCACTTTGTTATACAGCAGAAACTAACACAACATTGTAAAGCAATTATACTCCTATAAAGATGTTTAAAAAAATTTTTAAAAACATAAAGGCAATATGGAATAAACTGTAGGGTCTTGAGTAGAGACATGACAGGATAGAAGAGTATCTCATTTGTGAGCAGAATATTTTCTCAGCTTCAATGGATGAGTGTTTTGACTGTGGCCCTACCGAATAACTAGCCTTGACTGGTATCAAAGGGCACGGCCTCCAGGTCCCTCCATCTATCAGCCCCATTGGTTTCATTTGGCTTCCTTCCCAGGCCATGTGAGAGCATCAGCCATTGCAGAGATGCCCCCCAAACCCCCTCAGTCCTGCTCACAACCCCTGGGGCACTTGTTACACTGCTGATGCCCAGGCCTGACCCTCAGATATTCTGATATAATAGAGCTGGAGTGGAGCCCAAGAATCTGTATTTTTAACATGTGTCCTAAGTGATCCTAAAGTAAGTAGTTCGCTGAAAACTCCAGGCTCTGAATTTGTTACGAGTCCTACAGGAATCCCAGTGAGGTGGAAGTTACTCATCTTAAAGTCTTTAGAGGATCAGAATTACTCAGAATTGACATATCATTTGGCCAGGGGAATCACTGTAGCAGGAATTAGGAAAGTGTGAGAGGAAACGTCTGTGTAAACGTGGTTCCTACAAGCTGTATCATTTTCATTGGTTCATCCTAGGAAAGGAAAAATCTAATCCCATGTTGAGTCCCAGGGGGCAGGGGTAGTGAAACTCCAGGGAAATCCACTGGGAGATCTCTGCAGGGCATTTCTTCCCTTACAATGCCACGTAGCTAATGTGATTATAAGACCTAATGAACTGAGACTAATGCAGTTTTGAAAATCTTCATAGCTAATGAAAAATCACATCTTCTCCCTCAAGATTTCCCTTTTTTTTTTTTCTGTTTGTAAATCATGAATGAAATGAAGTCATGGGTGAAGGCTGTGTTTATGAAGTCTTTATAATTTGGAGAGTTTGATATTTTGAATGTCACAGTGGTTTCCAAGTGGAAGGGTCACATTTGGAATTTACATTATATGCCACAGTATTAAGAACTTTTTGGAGAGACCTAGAATATGGATTCATAACACTGATATTTAAAAGAGAGTCTTTCCCCCCTGCTGAGTTCAAAGCATTTTGTACGTCAGGTCAGGTTGTCAAGGTAGCCACTCTGCCCCAATTTCCTTTTTTTTTTTGGAAAGTAGAGAGCAAGAAAACGAGAGCTAATATCAGGATATGGCTTTGACATCCCCCCCACTCAGCACTTCTCTATCCTATGTTTTCACCCCTTTTGGGGAAGGAACACTTCAAAGTCATTAAATTGAGATAGGAGAATGGCCTATGGTGAAGTAGCATATTGGGGAAGGCACATCTTAGAGGCATGCTGTGGTAAATTCAGGAAGAGGTGCCAGCCATCTCTACCTGACTATCCAAGTTACTCAATTTTTTTTTAAATTTTATTTATTTATTTACTTATGGCTGTGTTGGGTCTTCGTTTCTGTGCGAGGGCTTTCTCTAGTTGCGGCAAGCGTGGGCCACTCTTCATCGCGGTGCGCGGGCCTCTCACTATCGCGGCCTCTCTTGTTGCGGAGCACAGGCTCCAGACGTGCAGGCTCAGTAGTTGTGGCTCACGGGCCTAGTTGCTCCGCAGCATGTGGGATCTTCCCGGACCAGGGCTCAAACCCGCGTCCCCTGCATTAGCAGGCAGATTCTCAACCACTGAGCCACCAGGGAAGCCCCAAGTTACTCAATTTTAACTTTCACTTGTTAATAAAAGAAACACAGGTATTTATGGAGTATAATGTAAATCTAGTAAGAACTTAAAAGAAGGAATATGGGAACTCAAAGAAATTTTGCACATGGAATCAAAAATTTGAGTTCACTCTTCTCTGCCACTGAGGCTTTGAGAGGCTCTGGTTGTGCTAAGAGCATAAACTAGAGCATATGAGTGATACCTCCTAGAGGTGTGGGGTAGGCACTGCATAGCCGTCATAGCAGCTCTGTAGACGCACACTATGGAAGTAGCACAGTGGAATTTGATCCTGAGAAGGTCACTGTTGAATTATTTCTCATGCCTCTATTACAGGAAAACTTCAAGAAAAATATACTTACAAAATGGAACAAGAAGGTGTGTTTTCAGGACAAAAAAACCCATTTAGAAAAATCAGAGTAGTCACTGACACCTAGTTATTGCTATTCAGTTATTGCTGAATTTAGTTATTTAGTTATTGCTATTATATATTGCTATATAAATCAGTATTATCATTTTAATTTATTGGATTAGATAATCTAAGCCAAGTGGCTTCATTCCAGTTTTTTTGTAAGCAATTATTTCTAATGCTTACGTGATTTCTCAACACTAATTATAAAACAATACATTATTATATTTTAAATTTAAGAGAAAGAGGCAGTCTTTTTTACATTACTGTTTTTTAAGCCTTTCTCCAAACCCTTTGAAATCCTACTTTATTTTACTTCCTAATGCATTGTCATATTATAATACATCAGGAACAAGCAAATTTTAGGGACAACTGGTCTACCAGCAGTCACTGACGTGCTGTGTTTCATCTTACTGAGAACATGATTAAGAACAATCTTAGATGTCCTGCAACATTCACTAATCTACCACAAGTCTCTGATTCTGTTAACACCAAGGGCAAGGATTTCAGCATAGTCCCCAAACTAGTATTGATAATACTCTCCCAGACTGTGTCATAGTACTATCATTGTAAGATCAGACAGGGCAGGGAGAGGCTGAAAAATCAAATTCCAATCTTTCACATTATTAACCAAGTTGTAATCTGATGCCATTTCCCCTAATTTATTATTGGATATGGCTTTTCGATGAATCGAAGGATACCCTCTTGCCAATGTTAACTGGAATATGAATATCCTCCATATTGTAGCTGACACTATTCTATTGTCATGAGCTGGGGGGTAGACTGGATAGCAGCTGAACCCACTGACTAATTAATGTCATAAAAAGGTAGCTATTATGAAATATTAACAAAAGGAACTGTCATGATTTATTTTTCTGTATTTTTTGGTAAAACTACTAATGACATTGTTCTATTGTGTAGTGCATAAAGCATTGTGTGATAAACTCAGAGATTTTAGTGCTTGGAAGGTGGTTTTTTTTTATCCTGATAAGTTAGTTTGCTTTTTTTTATAGTGACTAAACTATACATACAAAAATCATACTTCCTTTTCTCTGGCTGGAAGCTGAACGCTGTAATTATCCTTCAATTATAGCAATTACCTTAGTCTAGATGTTTCTTCCCTCTCTCTACACCAACCCCAATTACAAGTTTTTGATTTCACACATTTTGAAGAGTCTTATGTAAGTGTCTTTATTATAACAACCTCAATATTTCTTAGAAACAGATCTTCATTTCTAAATATTGTATATATGAAGCTTTAAATTTAACTGCCGTTTACTATTCCTTTATAGATTTTAAAAGCTCTCAACGTCCAGATACATTTTTAAAAAGCAGAGGATGAAAGAAGGAAGAAGGAAGGAAGGAAAAGAAGAATTTCCCACTAAACTAATCTTTGGGATCATAAGTTCTGATCTCTACTCTAAGGAAATAATGAAAAAAGTATTCAGATGATATATGAGATGCAAAGACTAAGGTGATTAAAATCAAACCAACTTTATCCTAAAGGCTACAGAGAATTATTAAATTCCTCTGAATTAGATTAGAATTTTCAACCCTGGCTATACATTACAATCACTTGGTAAACTTTTTACAATATACCAATGCACAGGCCTAACCCCAGAAATTGGCTTAACTGAGCAGGAATTAGGTCTGGACATTTATTGCTGTAAATGTGTCCTCAGAGCATTTGAATGTATAGTTTGTCTGAGAATCACTTAGCTAGACTATTCATTCATATTTCTAAGCTTTCAACTGACAAACGCTACTTCATTTTATTTCTTACATTATTGGAACATAGCATAGTCAGGATATGACAATATAAGACAGATACAGTTCACTGTTCCTCTTCCCATACAAGTCCACACTGGGCACCATGCAAACCAAGCTTTTTGCAGCACATGTATAACCTCAGAGTGCAGACCCAAACAGAGCATGTATAGTCTATTCCAGAAGGTAGTATCTAACCTTGCAACATAAAGACACAGACTCAGAAGATATGGACATTGAGCCATGTTCTTTGACTGTCTGCTAGATTAGGTCTACATATTTATCTCTGCATCCCTCAAAATACTAATCTAAAAGTTGTATGGCTAAATATAATTCACTAGATAAGTTTAAATAGCATTATTTTAAAGTATTTTCTTTTTATTTTCTTTCTTTTTTTATTTTATATTAGAGTATAGTTGATTTTTAACAACTAATGTTGTTAGTTTCGGGTGTACAGCAAAGTGATTCAGTTATACATATACATATATCCGTTCTTTTTCAGATTCTTTTCCCATATAGGTTATTACAGAATATTGAGTAGAGTTCCCTGTACTATACAGTAGATCCTTGTTGATTATCTATTTTATATATAGTAGTGTGTATTTGTTAATCCCAAACTCCTAATTTATCCCTCCCCTCCAGGTTTCCACTTTGGTAACCATAAGTTTGTTTTCAAAGTCTGTGAGTCTGTTTCTGTTTTGTAAATAAATCCATTTGTATCATTTGTTTAAGATTCCACATATAAGTGATATCATATATTTGTCTTTCTACGTCTGACTTACTTCACTTAGTATGATTAAAATATTTTCAAAGTAAACATTTCAACAAGAAATACAAAAAATCTCCTGGTCTAATGTCACTAGTTCTCACATACTGTTTTAAGGTTGCATGTCAAAGCTGATGTAAACACTCATTATGTCTCCACTTACGAAATGATCCATAATTCTTAGAGGTAAAGAATGTACTAGAAATCAATACATTATTATGACAATACCTTTCTTTATGCTTTAGGCAACTTGAACTTTTCTCTTGATCTTCATTGCTTCAACAGACACGATACCCTGTTCAGGTCAGTTTGACAAACAATTAACTGAAGGACTACCATGGGCGAGGCGGGCCCAACCCCTTCAGCCTCAGCTGCTTCCTTAGCCTCCTTGGCCATGACCTTCCAAACCCACAGGCTATTTCTTTCTAGCTCTTGGATGTATTGAGTTTGTCCTCACCTTTTTGTACTAGCTGTTTACCTACTGGAACGATCATTTTTCAGGTCATCACACAGCTGGTTCCCCTTCCTTTTTTTCATCCTGTTCAAACATCATGTTCTCAGAGAAGCCTTCTCTGCCAGCCTTTCTGTAGCCCTCTCGTGCACCCCCAACTCAGCCTTATCCCATTGCCCCCTCTTCCTTTCCTGTTACCCCATCTGAAAGCATCTTATGGATTGGCCTTTGTGTTCATAGTCGGAGGATGCTCTCTAGAACATAACCTCCATGAGCACAGGCCCTTTGTCCGGGCAGCTGTAACTCCAGCACCTACAACGGTGGTGTGCACTAAGTATTGATGGAGTGAATGAACACACGCCTTTGCGGTTTTATCAAGAGTAGTTCCCAAAATAGTCCTGTACTCCTTAAGGTTGAAACTACTGAACAGATAATAAATGAGTGTACAGTTGCAATTTTAACCTATAGTTCCCCACACAATATGCATGTGTTGGGATTTTAATTGGACCCACAGTGCCAGCCACTTTCGCACAGAAGGTGATTTGTACCCTGTGCCTTCGCTGGCTCTCGGTTTCTGCCAGAGAGAGCTTCTCTTTTTCGCAGTCTTGGCTGTTCCTTTCAATTCCCGGCAGAAAGCAGCTAGACATTAATGTCTGAAACTGCACTTCTAATGGTCTGTGGAGGTTTCTTGAGATCACTTTATTGGGGGTAACACCATGTTTATTTAGTGTAGGGTTCTCAGTCTACCATGGAAAAGTTTTTGGGTCTCTTGCTCTTGCTATTGTTCATTTCCATACATGTCTGGCTTGGGATGGGAGTTACGCTGCAAAAAGCATCCACTTAATGTTAGTGGGTTTCTCACAGCCTGGGATATTTTGTCGGTAGTAATCTTACCCTTCCATTATTACCACATGATACTAATAGGACTGGCCAGGAAATCAGCTGTAATGTCTTCAGGACAAATCCTCCTGACGCATGGAATCGACAGTTGGACACTACCTCTATTTCGAGGCGCTTCTCTTTGGTCTAGGCTAGCACTTTAAGCCATATTAATACTGCACTCTGCCAGCCTTCCAAACATGTGCCTGTGTTTGCATGTCAGCTCTGTTCAGCATCTTTAGCATTTCAGTTTTCCATTCAGTATAGAAAAGTATATTTGATATCATTAACAAAATCAGCTACATTTGTATCTTGTGAAACATGCACAGTTTGGTGCCCTTGCTCAGAAAAGTCACACAATAAATAAATATTAACTCCTTCTGCTGCTTTCCTTGCTATTTTAACAACTTACTTTATTCAAAAATATAAAGAAGAATCTGCATCTTTTAAAAAGTCAGTGTACCTAAAGTATTCAAATGTACTTCTAGTATCTGTTTATTTCTCTCTGTTAGCTAATTAGAGTTATGTTAAATTCAAACAATAAATTGTAATCATTATCAACATCTGAATCAGCTGCTTCAAATGCAGGAGGTCCAATGACAGCATAAAGTTCTAAGAGATGGTGGATCTTGCTTTAACCAAATCTAATATATATAAATTTGTATTCATAAAAGAGTGGCATTATGAAATAATATGAATATTTTCCAAAAATACTATTTTAAATAATGATCAATCCGAAATTCTTTAAAATATAATTCACTTTCAAATAGACTTTCACAGAAATTTACAGGAGCCTATGTAATGCCATACAGTAGGCCATAAACAGACACAAAGCCAACTCAGAACTAATGATTATTTCCCAGCACTGATACAAGGCTGTTCAACTATAGGGTTGGGGCTGATGGAAAACTGTAGTGGGTGAGTCAGGATGACCACACGTGAACACACTGATGAATCAATGCAGGGCAAAGAGGCACAGCCGGACACTGGGTTGTGTGATGTAAGACGAAGCATGAACTATGAAGCCTTCTTGCCAAAAATGTGAACCCGAGATGATTAAGCCTCCAGATGTCACCACCAGGCTTTTAGTTATTTATTTTCTTTTACTTCTATCACTTAACCAATCAAATAACAATCAAGGGTTTTGTCTACCCCTGTCAGTTAACTCACATTCACAAGATTGTGAGGTTTGTGCATAAGTTTCTGTATGTGACTATCCGTGTTAAAAAAAAATCATTACAAATTTTGTACGTGCAGCTTGTGTAACTACCCATAATGACTGTCATCAATGTGTCCATTAAAATGCCAGTGTATCGAATGGCAGGAAATGAGAATGACAAAGTCTGGCGGTAACTACACATTTGAGAAGACACTCCCAGAGCTTCCCTCCTCTCCCTGGTTGTGAAGTACATGATCCTTGTTCTTTGAGGTTCAGTCTTAGGCCTTTTTCCTTATTTTGCCTCATATTTTCTTCCTGGTGTCTTATCCACATCCATGAGTTCAATTCTCTTCGGGCTGCCTTGATTCCCTATTTGTATCTCCAGACGAAGCCTTTATTCTGAGCCCTAGATTCCATATCCAGCTGCCAAGGGACCTCCCCCCGCCCCAGCACCCGGCTAAGGCCCTCGGTCTTAGCACGTGTGCACGCTGGACTGGACTCTCCATCTTCCCTGCACACGGGTCGTCGTCCAGGATACCCTATCTCCGTGAATGGTGCTACCTTCAGCTCTCTGAGCAAGCTCGCATCCCAGGGTCTTCCCCTTTACCACCCCCTCAGTTTCCCCGCATATCCAATCCAACACACCAAGCCCTCTTGGTCTCATCTCCGAGATGACTTTCAAATCCATCTCTTCAATTAGTCCTTGTCTCTGCTTCACCAACGTCAACCCCCTAGTCAAGTTACCAGCATCTTTTGTCTTGGCTACTGCATTCACCCTGCCGCCTTCCAATTTCTTCTTCAAACCCCAGCCAGAGGGATTTTTCCAAAAAGAAAATCTGATCATACCAAGCCCTCTGCTTAAAATCCTTTAATGGTTGCCCACTGATCAAAGGATAAAGAAAATAAAATCATATAAAGTAGGCTGCCACTTCCTGCAAATCCAGGCTTTGGCCTCCTTCCCTCCCTCTTCTCATTCTACTCTCTCACTGTCCCCATCCCACTCACTTGCTCCTTACCTGGAACCTCTTCAACTGCCCCAGCCCCTCCCTTAGTTAAGTTCTACCCCCCATCAGATGCCAGGGAGGCCTTCTCATGCACAAGGCCATTGCTCATTGCTATATGTGTTTCTCTTTCAGAACACCTCTTTTTCCTATGTCCACGTATTTGTGCCATAGGTTTGACTAATGTCTGCCATACCTTCTAGACTGTATGGAAACCCTATTATGAAATCACCCCTGAACTAATAGTCAGTAGACACTGCAGTCTGTCATCTGGTAGTACATGGCAATCTCTCCTCCAGTCATGCTTGAGTAATCTTGCTGAATCTGGTGACTCTGGTTTGTATTGGTTTTTGTTTATTTTTGTTTCCATAGTTAGTTGTGAAGTATGAGGTCAGATTTAAAAGAGGGCCCATTTGCACAGGGCCTGGGAGGTAATGCAAACACTGAGGCAGACCAGGTTAACCATGGGGAAATATTTTCTGCTTCTCAAAGAAACATGTTTCTCATTTTTCTTTGAAGATATGATCTGCTCATTCTATCTTTTGTTTTTTCTTTACCTTAAGAAAACCACAGCACAAAAATAATGAGAAATGGTGACTGACCCTCAACTTGATGGTTGGGGAATGACAGAGCAGGGTGGGGACAAGAGCAAATTATTATTCCACACCCTCCAAGTTGGGTATTGGTTGCCATTCTTTTAAAAGACAAAAGGAACAAGTTCTATAGTCTTAAAATTTAGATGTATATAGATGTATGAAATAGAACTAATATTTAGGTTTTACTAATCATCTTCTAAAATCTGAAGGATGAAATAGATTATGCTTGCTAAATATTTGGATGGTGTTCATTGGAATAGGGTTTCCAACAGCTCTCAAGACATGTGCTTAATATAACATGTTTAATATACTGTAAATCCTTTACAGTAACAATATTAAAAACCTTAGACTGTCCAGGGATCTTTGAGATTGAGTTCAACACATTTGCATTTAATTTTTATTTATAAAAAAGTAATTGCAGTAATTTAAGATATTTGCAAGGTTTGCAAGGGTAAATTTTTCTCATCTTGGATTCAGAAACCTTTATACAACTTCTAGTTTGGCAAACAAATGTCAAAAATACGGATTCCCCTTAAAGATATTATGTATAAATAAAGCCATCAAATTTAGAAGAGCAAGCCCCAGATGGTCTAGCAGCATCAACAAAAATCACTTTCCTTGCCAATGTGAATTTCATAAAGCAGAAATCATTCTCAGGCACACAGAGACAGACACATCAAGTCCACGAATACTTATGGCCATGCGCTAGGTACCAGGTTAGGTACTTTATTATGTGGCCCATAAAACAGGACTTTAAAAACAAACACTGAGTGTTCAAAATGAACTGTTTACTCTTTATGGAAAGAGTGACCATACTCTTGTGTTTTAGAGGGAGACAGGGTGGTGAGTACACACGGGACCGGTGGGATTTAAAAGCACAAGCAAGGCCATCAGCAAACCTGTTTGGATTGGGCTGCTTTGAACATCTTAACTTATATTGCCTTTTTCTTTCTGATAATCTATTTAACCTAAATATCTGGGATTCAGTATTTGGGACTACGAATGTGACAGAACTGCCTTGTAAGCATAAGTGTCTTTGTATGATCAGGATTAATGGAATAGGAACTGAGCCTTATAGAGTTTCAGTAGGTACCCATCCCCACTGCCAGCCCTGACTCCCCATCACTCAGAGAGAAAGTGAGAGAAATGAGGATGAGAGCCACAGGTCTCAATCACTCCACCATCAGGACTTTCTAAAATCATAAAAGGAACTGCAGTATAATTGAAACTCAGTGCTTGAAAGCTAAGTGTAAGCAGGTGGATGGCCTTTTGAGGGCCTTGGGGCTCCTGGAGTTGGGGCGCTGGGTGATACAGGCTGGAGTCAGGACGCAGGGCCCAGTGATCACATGACATATCTTTAAGGAACTTAAAGTTCCACAGTTATAAAAAGCAGACACCATCCTCAATGAACATTTGCCATATTTCTATACCACACATTCCTGAATAACTTTTGATGCCCTATTTATTTCAAAGAGATAGATTTTTTTTTTTTTTTAATTTTGGCTGCACTGGGTCTTAGTTGCGGCATGCGTGTGAGATCTAGTTCTCTGACCAGGGATCGAACCCGGGCCCCCTGCATCAGGAGTGTGGAGTCTTACCCACTGGACCACCAGGGAAGTCCCCAAGATAGATTTTTTTTGACCCAGTTCACATCACTGATTAGAGATATTCTAGCTGCCAGATAAATAAATCTCCATTGGATCCAATGTGTGGGATCCAAGAGCAATTTATGGATCCATCTGGAATTATATGGGGCTTGGCTGGTTTTGTGAAAATAGTTATAACGCAACAGTGAAAGAAATCAATAAAGATTTATTAAGGTTTTTCGTTCTTTGCATAGGTTTAAAAATGGGTTCTGACCTATTAAAAATGCCTTTAATATTTTTGGAGTTGAAATATTACACTTTACTGTCTCTGGTTCTTTTCTTGAGTTGACCCTTCACATAGATTAAGTATGTCTTTCTCATGCATGGCTGTGAGGATGTCTGGCTGCTGCTGCCAGACTTTGTCAGCTTCATCAGGTGATGACACCTGAATTCTGGGCCAAGATACACATGCTCTCATAGGCAATCACTTTCCTCTACTTATATTATCTTTCTGTAGCAGAGAAAAAATGCATAACATTTAAACTTCTTGAACACCATTTGGAGGTTCATCTGATACTCTATAAAAGTAGGCAATTAAAGAATTTGGCTGAAAATCTGATTTTTAATATATGTAAGAAAAAGTTAATAGGTTTCACTTATTGAACATCCAATATTTGCCAGATATTTTTTAACTTGGAGCCTCACCTAGAAAGATCAAGTTATATTTCACTTATTCTTCATAGGATTGTTGTGAGCTACAGGTAGGTGAAGGAGATTGTATCAATGGTTACAAGGCTTCCCCTCCCTGTATCCTCACTCCTTGTACTGTGACTTTGTAGGTCCTTCCAGCAAGAAATGTTGTCTATTTCTATACCCTTAATTCTTGGCTGGTTTTGGACTCATTTTGTCCCATGGAATGCAGTGCAAGCAACAGTGTCAGACCTGAACCAAGACCATAGCTTTGTATGTTTCTGCTCTCACTTTTGGGACCCTGCTGGTCCTGTGAATAAGTCCAGACTAGCCTGCTGGATAAGAGACATGTGATCCAGGTGTCTTCATTGTCCCCCAATAGTCAGCCAATTGCCAGAAGCAGAGATACTTAACTGACTACAAGCTGACTGTAGACATATACATGAGCCCAACTGAAACCAGAAGAATTGAGCCAGCCCAAACTACAAACCCACAGAATCAGGAGCTAAGTAAATGGCTGTTGTTTTAAGCTGTTAAACTGTGGGGTGCTTTGTTATGCAGCCAAAACTAACTGATACAGGGCTTCCCTGGTGGCGCAGTGGTTGAGAATCTGCCTGCCAATGCAGGGGACAAGGGTTCGAGCCCTGGTCTGGGAAGATCCCACATGCCACGGAGCAGCTGGGCCCGTGAGCCACAACTACTGAGCCTGCGCGTCTGGAGCCTGTGCCCCGCAACGGGAGGGGCCGCGATAGTGAGAGGCCCGCGCACCGCGATGAAGAGTGGTCCCCGCACCGCGATGAGGAGTGGCCCCCGCTTGTCGCAACTAGAGAAAGCCCTCGCACGAACCGAAGACCCAACACAGTCAAAAATAAATAAATAAATAAATAAATAAATAAATAAAGTAGCTATAAGAGCACCCAAGCCCTTACATTAAAAAAAAAAAAAAAAAAAAAAAAAAAAAAAAAAAAAAAAAAAACTAACTGATACAAAAGGCATATTCTCATCACTGTACTAAAGAGATGTACAGAAAGGTTAGTAACTTGTCCAAGGTCACTAAACTAGTAAGTGGTAAAGCTATCAGGTATGACATCTGTCTTATGGGCCCACACTCTTAGTTGCTCCACTGTGCTGACTCTTTTTGATGCAAATGGTAAGTGCCCCCAACCTGCTCTGTGTTGGGCTAGACATATTTCCTACATTTAGGAAACTTACAATCTCCATTTTGTTTTTCTCTAAGGAACTTGCAATGCGGTAGTTTTGTTCATACTATTGCTTTCACCTGAAATACACTTTAAATTTATTTTTCACCTTTGAAACCTGCTCAAATGTAACTACCTCTCAGAAACCTTTCTAGTTTCCCGAGACAGAATTAGAGTTTCCCACCTGTGGTTGACTGCAAAAGTAACCACAAGTTACTCCTTCCTTAATCCTCATCCTTTGTAATGTGACTTTTCAGTACCATCAATTAAGAGATGAAAGCTATTTCCCTACCCCTTGAATCTAGACTGGACTTGTGACTTGCTTTGGCCAAGAAATGTGGCAGACATGATGGGGTGCCAGTTCTGAGATTAGGCCTAAGGGGCCTTGCATACTTGCACTCATTCTATAGGTAACCATAACTCCACCATGTGAACAAGACTAGGCTAGCCCTGCTGAAGCGTGAGAAACCATTTGGACCAGTGTTCCATCAGCTAGGTTGTCCCAGCTGAAGCCCTCAGACATGTGAGGACCCAGCCAAGATCAGCAAAGCCAAACCACTGTGAACATTGCTGTATGTGGGTGGCTAGTTGAGACCAGAGGACTTCCTCAGCTGAGTCCAGCCTAAATTGCCAATTGCAGAATCAAAAGCTAAATAAGTGGTCATATTAAGTCACTAAATTTGTTATGAAGCAAAGATAACAGATACAGATCCCTTTGTACTCTGCTTATTTTTGGAAGAGCACATATATTTGATAAATGTTCAATCAGTGAATGAATAAATGATTAAATATGCAATTACACTGAGATAAGATTTTTCTAACAAAACAGAACTCTGACTCTATTTTTATTTTGAAGTGAATAATTTCTGTCTTTCTTGGCTGTGAGACAGAGCCGTATTTACAGGGCTTGATACTTAGCAGGGGTGCTCAATAAATGTTAGCTCTCATGGATCCTGTATATCAACTGAAATGCCAAATAAAACAAAAGCCAAAGCAAACACTGTAGCACTGAGGCATGCAGGGGATTTTTTCCTAAAACCTTTCAAAATCAGGACAAACTCTCCTGGTATTTGTGAGGTGGAGATCTAGGGCAAGGGACATGATTTTTTCCCCTTAATATTGGCAAGCTTCTTTCTCTTTGAAAGGATACACTCTTTAAATGACCCATCGCTACTCAAGTCACCCAATTTCAAAGAGTGGGAGAATTCTGCTATAGAAAGACCATCACAGGAGGCATTTCCCACTCCCTTAAGGCTAGTGGTTCTTAGCTTTGGCTGCATAGTGGAAATACCTGGGAGATTTTTAAAAAATGCCTCTAGAGAATAGTTTAATTAGTTTGGGGTACATCCTGCACATAGGGACTTTTAAAAGCCCCTGGATTGACTTTACTGAATTAGTCAAAGTTGAGAACCACTATTCAACCCCTCCGCAGAGTGCTTCCACCGGTCAAGTGATTATTATTGGATTTAACTTTTAAGGCAGACCTAAGTAAGCTTTCTTTTTTATATGCCTCTAATCAAAACACGGCACTGGAAACCTATAGCTAGAAAATAATAATTCCTTATAATGGACAATGACTGACTCAAAAGGAATTAAGAAATCATTATCAGATGAGAATCTTCCTGATGATTAACTCAACAAGCATAACATGAACACTTGGCAGGGTCTTAAATGTCTTCAAGGTCTTAACTATAATTAGGTATTCAAAATTTTATTGCCTTAAATTAAAGCACCACATAACACTATAAATTATATTAAACAATAAATTCAAAATAAATTGCATTGAAGCACATTAACCTAAAATCTTTGTTTGAAAATGTACCTTATATGAAAATAAAAATGTATCACAAATTAAGGTATAATTTAATATTTAATATGATTTTGAGTTCAGATTCAACGTGGGCATTTCAGAAAACTGTGGTCTTATCTTCTGCATGTATAAGTGGGTCTCACATGGCAACAGTAGTATTACTTTTTTTTTTAATTAATTAATTAATTAATTTTTTTTGGCTGTGTTGGGTCTTAGTTTCTGTGCGAGGGCTTTCTCCAGTTGCGGCGAGCGGGGGCCACTCTTCATCGCTGTGCGTGGGCCTCTCACTGTCGCGGCCTCTCTTGTTGCGGAGTACAGGCTCCAGAAGCGCAGGCTCAGTAGTTGTGGCTCACGGGCCCAATTGCTCCGCGGCATGTGGGATCTTCCCAGACCAGGGCTCGAACCCGCGTCCCCTGCATCGGCAGGCAGACTCTCAACCACTGCGCTACCAGGGAAGCCCCTTACTTTTAAGGACTATTTTTTGGGGGGGGGATGTAGAGTACAAAAATGCTAGAAAATGATAAATAGTAATCCTATGCTATAAACTATGTAATGCATGCAAATTGCTTTAGTACCAAAATTTCATCGTCAGTGAATTCCATTCACAAAGAGACTTCTAGCACATATTCAGAGAGTCAGAATTTTTCTAAGTCACAGTTTTCGGGAGAGAAAAATCTGGTGTGACCCTCTCTGATTTCATAGAAATGGAAAATGAGGTCCAGAGAGGTTAACACGTCAAGCAAAGCCCCCAATACCCAATGACTGGGAATTGAGCCCGTTATGTTTGAGCTTGCACCCTCTCATGTCTCCGGAGATGGGTACAAGGAAGATAGCAGCACAGTGTGTTCAAGTCCCACAGTCGCCGTGGCTGGCTGGGATTGGCCTCGGATTTTGCCCATCTCTGCTGCAGGTGGCTGTGTCCCTAGAAGACCTTGGCAACGGGAGAACTAGTTATCACTTCCTACTCCATTTCCTCTTATGACAAAACAGGCTGGAGTCAACTCTAGCCCTTTACTACATTAGGTATGAATACAGTTACTTTATTTTTTTCTAGTCTATTATTAACTTTTTACATTAACATGGTACATTTGTTATAATTAATGAACCAATGTTGGTACATTATTATTAACTAAAGTCCATATTTAATTCAGAGTTCTTCAGTTTTTATCTAATGTCCTTTTTTTGTCTGTTTCAGGATCCCATCCAGGATCCCACATTACATTTAGTTTGCTCTGATTTTTCATTAGTTCAATTGTGTGTGTGTGGGTGTGTGTGTGTGTAGGGGGGGTATGACTATCTCTCTTCTTCTATGTAGTCAGTTAAGGGCAAAATCCTACAAATTACTGTTCTCAGGTGCTCTAATGTAAAAGAAAAGGGTATATGTTAATGAAGTAATCTGGAGTTTTAATTATGAGAAAAACACTGTAGATAAGAGGAAGGTTAGGTTAAAAAGAATTTGACATTTGGAGGGACCTAGAATCATGGTCTCTGACTTCAACATGGATTAACAGAATCTAAAAAGCAAGGAATGGGGCAGAGGAGTGTGAGAGTTCAGAGTAATAAAAGGCACTTCACATAGAACTATAGTAATGCAGAAGAAAGAAGTAATATTGTGCAATTTATCATCATTTAATTTAGGGGAGTCTGCATTTTTAAAATCCACAGAAATGCAGTCACAGTTTCCTTGCCAATATTTGTATAAAACATTTTCCAAACAAGACTCATTCATCTTACTCTGAAATGAATTGTTAGATCACAACAGAGAATGTTAAAGACTTTGCATCCCTTATAGAAATGCCAAACATTTTACTCTGCCTGATGCTGTACTATAAATAGGGAAATCCAAGTGCTAAAAATGTTCTTCAAGTTGCCAAACATAGTTCTTTAGCATCAACTTCCTCCTACAAATGACTCATTCTTCCGAAGTTTGAAAATGGAAGCTAGTTACAATTCAGAGAAATGTTGTAGCGTACATCGATTAAATGGCAAAGATATTTCATTTATGTATATTTATTTTTCCTTAGATCATATCCACTGAAATTCTTCTTCAGAATTTTATTGAAGTTTTATTAAAGAGTAGTTACTCTCATGAGAAGTGGATTTTTAAATTAACAGAACAGCCAAGCAACATGAATATTGTTGGAGAATAGTGATGATTTAAATCATTTTGAAATTTGTTAACTTCATTTGGATATAATAGATGTAAAATGTATTTACTGTAATAAAAATAAGTTAATAGTGAAGTCATAACATGAAAACTAATAAGCTCACCAAATAATATGGTACAAATAATGCCTCAATGTCCAAGAATACAGGGAAATTAAACTCTAAGAAATTTTACCTGATTAAGAAAAATAGGACTCTTGGGAAGAAAGCATCCTTTGTTGTAAAAAGAATAATAAATAGGAAAAATGCCATTATTTATGATTAATATTTCAAAATAGTATATGTATCTATATATATCTTGCAATAAATAAAGAGAACATAAATAGTATAGAGATTTGTATAGCACATTTGAGGTTAGTACTCATGTGAAGAGGTAATTGCTGCTTTTCACTGAGAGCTGGGACAAGAAACTACAGGAGATGCTCATTTGATGTGGCTGGAGCAAGGCAGGCGGCCAAGAGTGGATTCACATTTTCTTCTAATCAACTGACGATACCACTGGATTTTCATCTTCTTTCTGCAAATCACTAGATCTCATATTACCAGTCGTTTACTGGAGAATGGCTAGAATCTCTTTAAACTGACTACAAATAATTATTGCAACCTCTTTTCCTGGCTTGATTAAAGGCTTTTTCACCTATTTTGACTTGCATAGTGACACTTTTGCAAAACTCTATGGGAGATATTTTAATTATTTAAACATTTTATGGTATATAAGAAAGAAGTGACTTAAGTAAAATTAAAAGATTTTTTTTTGAGGTGGACCATTTTTTGCAAAGTCTTTCTTGAATTTGTTACAATATTGCTTCTGTTTTACGTTGTGGTTTTTTGGCAACGAGGCATGTGGGATCTTAGCTCTCCCACAAGGGACTGAACTCGCACCCCCTGCATTGGAAGGTGAAGTCTTAACCACTGGACAGCCAGGGAAGTCCCAAATTACTTGATTTTAGGTAACTTATTATTAAAGATTATAATATCATAGTCATTTAAATATAAATTTTAATAATCCTATTTTCACTTTTTCCTATTAAGTGATGTGCTATTTAATTAACTTTACATTCATTACCTCATGAAATACATGACTTGCAGACAAATTTTTGAAAAGGCACACTGGTGTATGATTGATTTGGGAACCAAATATATAAGTTTTAGACTATATTGAATATATTCTGATATCAAAATAGAAAATAATTGTTTGCATTAATATATGTCTGGGTATCATACATTTTGAACAAAAATAATCAAGCTATGATAATTTTGTGTTTACTTATAAAACAATAAGACAAAAAGTTTTAAGTGGCAGTCTGTAAGCACTTCTCTGCAATTAATATATATTTGATTTGATTTGACTGTTTTGGTAGCTTATCAGGAGTGTGAGGACATATATATTAAGGGTATGAATGACGTTTATTTCTGATAAATAAAAAGCCAAATTGTATATAACTGTCACTACTTTTTCATTTTTTAACATTGAATTTTATACCAGACAGATATCCTAATAGGCTAATATAAAAGCTACCAAATATATTAAGATATTTAAGATTTACAGAAAGTGTAATTCAATAAACACCCATGTAACCACTACCCAGTTTAGGAAATAAAACATGGCCAACACTATGAAAAGTATAGAAGAATTTTGACCAGATGACTGCAGCTTATAACATCATAGAAATGCTTCTTAAGCTTATTGTCTCACAAATCAGCTATCCATGATATGCATAAGGTAACAATCTATAACTAATTAAAACTGAAACCTCCATGGGAGCTTGCAGTGTTCGCATCAGTCGCAAGCATGCTTCTCATCTGACTGTCACTGATGGCTTTGTATACTCTTAAGAGGTCCTCAAACAGTATTATGTTCTTTAAAAATATTTATGTAATCACTTTATTTACTAATGCTTTCTTTTTTCTTTTTTTGATTTTAACTTTTATTGAAATATAGTTGATTTACAGTGTTGTGTCAGTTTCAGGTGTACATCAAAGTGATTTAGTTATACATGTACATATATATGTGTATATATATATATATATATATATATATATATATATATATATATATATATTTTCCTTTCTCAGATTCTTTCTCATTATGGGTTATTACAAGATACTGAATATAGTTCCCTGTGCCATACAGTAGGTCCTTGCTGGTTATCTATTTTATATATACTAGTGAGTATATGTTAATCCCATTCTCCTAACTTATTCCCCCCTCTGCTTTCCCCTTTGGTAACCATAAGTTTGGTTTCTGTCTGTGATATTTACTAATACTTTAAAAATAGAACTTGGATTTGAACCTTTACCACCCTGGACAATGTGAAACCCCTGGGACACCTTTGACTCCCAGTGATTTTGTCAAGTGGCTATTGAGAAACCCTGATCCAGGCTATGACAAATGGTAAAAAGTTAGAGATGGATGAGGAAGACGGATAAAGATCCTGGAAATGCAGAGTGAATGTGATGACCACGTACAAAGATCACACAAACGAGTCCATCCCAGAAGTGCGACTCAAACCTTGGGCCTCCATCACACAGCTCTCTGGGTTCTGGAAAGGACTCCAGAGTCCAGGGAGTCAGAACCCAGACATCCTCATGTACACCAAAGCAGAGCTGGTCTCTGCAAAGCGTAATGTTTAATAAATGAGGCGAGGTACCCACGGCTACCTCTGAAGCATGTCTATGGAGGTTCCAAATCTCTTTGGTATCGGCCTGTCACAGAGACAAAATTTCTACCTAAAAGACCAAAAGGCCACAGAATTAAAAAACCATGGGAAAATTTTGACCTCAAAACTGGGAATAGCTGTTTCTCCAGCGAAAATCTGTTTGTTCCTCGCTTAGGACCCTGTTAACCATGAATCTATGATCATAGTTCTTTTAAAACTGTTCATTAGAAAACATAGAACAACGTTCCGTTCTTTCAGATCAACCATGAAGGCTTCCACAGAATTCATTCTGCACACTAATCTCCCTCCTTCCCCCATCTTTCCTACCTTCTATTCCTTGTGCCTCATTTTACCCCTACCTTTTTAAAACTTACTCTGTCTTGATGTGCTGTATATTGTGTCTAACTCTTGAAAGCCCTTTTGGAGAATATAAACAAAGTTTCCAGCTGATAAAGATGAAAAGAACTTAGAGATAACCCCATTCTATCCTCCATATTTAAAGGTGGGCTAGAATTTAGGAATCCCAAATGTAGCGTATTGGTCTTTCCTTAATACCTGATTACCTCCTGTGACATTGGGTTTTCTTGTCTCTCCTCCACCCAAGGGATGTCGCTAGACGTTTCTCCCTACCTGAGAGAATAAGAAATTTAGGAAATTCTGCCTTCTACATCTTGCTTTGGAGGGACAGAAGAAGATTCTGAGAGACCCGCAGTAAGTAGATCAATTTTTGTTTAAACCACATCTGTCAAATATATCTGATCATAAATAAAAACTTTTCTTTCTTTTCTTTTCTAGGAGCACTGTGGAGAGCTGCACCCATGCACACGCCTCGGAACACGCTTTGGGAAGGTCAGGGTTAAGGCAAGGCAAGGCAGCTATCTAACTCCCCATGGCAGGTGACAGAGAGGAACGGTCAAACGTCCAACTCATTGACACATCAGCCTGAAGAGTGGCTTCTCTCAATGTTGTCAAGTCCAGCAACGCTGCTGCCCTCAGAGCCACCATCCGTCAAGGTACAGGACCCAGTGAAAAACTGCAGAGGAAGAGGGATGGCAACCACCCTGGGCCTTTCTCCCAGTGCTGTTGGGTGATGCGCGATGCTGTGCAGTACAGCTCAGCCGACAGCCCCGGGGGGCGGGGCCTGGAAGCCTGGGTTTCCCACGCAGCATTAATCCGTACCCACTTCGAATTCTGGAAGGACAGTGGTTACAAATCCTTCTTCCACTGACATAAACACCAAGCGACAGAGGGTGTACAGTTCCAGAACCAACAATGTCACACATTGTGTGTACCTCTGCAGACTGGCAGGTGTGTTTATAGACCCCCAAAGGGACGTGACAGTTCAGCAAGATCTGCTGTGGCACGGTAGGCACCTTGGGGGCGGGCACACGGAGCCCTAAGGCCAAGACTCCGGCACAGGAGGCCCTGCTGCTGTGCTCTCTGCCCTCACCGCCTGGGGGACTTTGGACAAGTTACTCACCCTCTCTGAGCTTCAGCTTCCTTTTCAGTAAAATGGGAATAATCATAATAGTAGTAGTAGTAGAGCAGTCTGGCGGATTAAATGACTTAATATTTGCAAAGGGCTGAGACCAGTGCTTGCCTCACTGTACATGCAATATGTGTTGGTTAAATAGAATAGTATCATTAAGTGTTTACTCCAATTTCCCTCTATTGGTATACGTCTCCTTTCGTAATAGACAAAGATGACACACAACATTGGTGCAAACAAGACCCTCGCGCTCCTCGTTTTGAGACAGCCAGGCCTGACTAATTACAAGGATACAAATGAGGCCAGGCTTGGTAGTGCTGCTTCCAGAGGTGCACATGCTGACTTTCTGGCGGGCTGAGGTAGCCTGTGATGGAGAGCCTCGCTGTTACTTGCACACGCTGATGATCAGGCCTCGCGCACAGTTACCAGAGATTCCAGCAGAACGGGAATAAGGAGGCGGAACAAGAGGCAGGGCTGCCAGAATCACAGGTGGGCCAGCAATTGCCCTGCAAACTGCGTCTCTCAGGGCTCTCCCCTCCTGCTCCACGGGCAGCGCCTCCCAGGAGCCGCCGGTACTGCCTCTGCCTCACCTCCCTTCATAGTCCTTACCTCAGTTGTTAAAAATAATAAAATAAAACTAGTTTTAAAACAGACAAAATAAATGTGCCCAAAAGATTGGCACAATAGAGGGAAATACTTCGGTAACATCTTGATTAATTTTTCTTGATGTCTTTGGTATTTACTTGAAAATAGCATCATATAAATATATTTTATGTATTTTTAAAAATAAATATATATTTAATAAATATATATTAATAAATATATATTTATAAAGATTGTCAAATATGTCTTAAGGAAATGTACATTTCTTTAAAAAAAAAAAACAAAGCAGGTAATGTACATGAATGATGCCCTAAGTGGTAGAATAAAAGATCTTCATTAGGTGTGTAAGACTAATCCTTATATAAGATACATAAAAAGCTGAGACTGGTTTGCTATCATCTAATAGCTGACTGTATACTGATGTCATCATAACTGTAATTTTAGAAATGTCAGAATTTATATCGTACAGTTCTTGTAAAAAAAGATGCAGGGAGATCTTACAGATACCAGCCAAGATTGGGGAATATGACAAATCTCTGAGCGTAAGGACAAGGGGCTGGTGAACTTGGCTTGGCGTGGCTGGGCACACTTGCTCTCAGGGCTCCCCTGGACCAGCTCACGTGCTGTGTCTGTGAACATGGCAGCCTGCAGCCTGGTAGCACCTTTATCTGCTCTGGTGAGAAACACAAATGCACACACACACACACACACACACACACCCCGAGTCCCAGACACCTGGCGCTGTGCTCAGGGAGGTGGAAGAGTGGGGTAAACGCAGAGCTTTTAAGAAGCACAAACCCCAGGCCTCCGTCTGGGTTTACATTTCCGCCAGCTCAGTTTCCAGTGCAGGGTTTGCATACTGCTTTGAACTTTGGCTTTTACAGTTATTGCCTTTAAAGTTCTGGAACATTCTGAGAGTGGCATCCTCTCACACTGTCTCTGGCGGGGCACTTCTTACCCCAAGGCACATCTTTTAATGTGTCTTTTTTTCTCTTATCTCAGGCAGCTCCCACTTGTTTCTGTGAATCATCTGATGACATGCACGGGTGATTTTTTGTTGATACCGACACCTGAATGCTAATGGGTAGGGAGCAATCTCAAAGCAGGTCTAGTGCGTTTGGAACGTATTTCTCACCTTTCATGATTTTAATTTTTGTTACTACAGTATTGCGATAGGCAGGCTGCTATCTTAACGACCTTTTCCATGTTAGACATGCCTAATGCAATTGTGAAGCAAACGATCACTTCAAGGAAAACTATCTCCCCAAATTATGACTTGCATCTACAGTCATGGAGGCTATTAGAATATATATTTTTAAAAAGCTCTAAGCTGATCCATTGCTTAGGATTTTGAGATTCCCCACTGCTCTGCGATGTTTCCATTCTGTATGCACACCACAGATTCCTGCCAAGCCTATTACAGTGAATAAACAATGTCTTCTCTGTCAGAACAGAGGATGAATAGTATCACAAAATTCTCCTCTAATGTACCGCCTCCACTTCCCCGACCCAACCCCTTCAGAAGAGAGCAGGCAGGATGAGGACTGGGGAGGAGAACATTCTTCCACCCCCCTGCCAATCTGGAATTGCATTCTGGCCAGCTCAGGACTAAGTACTGTCAACGCATATCAACTGCTAAACAGAGAAAGTTGACAAGTTTATTTTCTTTGAAATTGGATGGTAGATTTTTGCATTTCTGTGTGTGAGTGCCCACAAATATCTTTCTCGAAGGAAGGAGGCAGTTCATCCGCTATAATTTCAGGGCCTGGAGAAAACAGCTTTTAGCTACAGACTGAGCAGCAAGAGGGGAACTTCATAGAAATGACACAGCAATTTGAGTTAAAATATTGACAGCTAATTCATGAGTGATGGAGCTGACTAGGAATTCAGCTGCTTCTGTGAAGATCTTTACTCTCTCGCTAAGCTCATGATTCATAAAGAAAATGCCTGGAGTTACTTCTCTGAAACATACAGTATGATGCTGACAGATTTCTCTTTGGTGTCTCTGTCTCTTATTTATTCTCTCTCTGTCTCTCTGTCTCTGTCTCTCTCTCTCACACACACACACACACACACACACACACACACACACACACACACCTTCCCCTCCCCCCAAAAGAGGCATCGCGAATATAACGTTCCAAACAAGAACATCATTCATGAAGCATTTATCACCAGCCAATGAAAAATATACTTAGTAGGTATACACAGATTTCTTTTAAACTCTCCTATATTCGTAAGTCTTAGTTGGTGTAAAATACTATGATTCAGGTTTTTTCCCCCTTGTGATGTGAATACAACATACATCTTATTTTAACCCCTAAAAGGAATTACCCAACTCTTTCCTCATAAAAGAAGAAATGCTATTTTTACAATTAGAGCACACTGCCTTTTGTTTTCATGAATGTCTGAGAGACACTGACACGAAGAAAAAAATACAGATTCCTCTTTCTCCCCTTTTTCCCACACATTTTGAGTCCAGCTCAGTGGGCTCCCAGATTCTGCCGGCACTCTCCTGGTAACACATTTAGAAGAGACTGCAGGATATCCCAACAGCGCTATTTTCTTCCCTCCAGCTCCCTCTCCTTCTTTCTCTCCTATCACTCTAGGTTTGTACCAGACTAAACAATTAAGCCTTTGTGTGCTACCGCTGCAATCTGCAAATTCTAATGATGTGCCCCCATCACTGGTACAATGGTAATATTTACCTTGGAGAAATGTTTGTCCAAATAAGTATTTAAAATGCTGGCAATGTATTCCCTTTGAAACGTTGTGGTGGTGAATGTTCTTCCGTACTTCTTGGCCTATAACCAAAGAGAAAAAAAGTTAGGGAAAAAGAAAAAAAAGACAGATGGATAGAGACTGTGACAGATACTGGTCCAGTTCAGTGTAAAAATGCTGGCACATTTATGCCAAACACTGAGCTTTATATTCCTTCCTGAACAAAGCAAACTACAAAGTAGAGGAAAAACTGCACACAGTAGTGAATGAATAAAAAAATTTCTCCAAAATAGCAGCCGAGTCAATGTCTCATCAAATACACATCAATCTACTTGCTCTTTCCCTATTTTTCCTAGTTTTATGACAAATCTATGTGTTATTGTAGTGATACTAAAATTCAAATAACTTGTCTGAATTTGAGATAAAACAAGTGATTTATTTGAAAAGAGTATGCTTCGAGGTAAGGTAAGCTGTGATTTAATTGTGAGAATGTCTTACGAACAACACAATCTTTGATGCAGCATGAACGGTGTGGCCCGAACGGCGCACTGATCTAACCCTGAGCGGTTCCTTCATCCGTTCCGCTGTGGAAGTGGGGAAGATGTGCGGGAATGGAGGAGACCACAGGAATGACTTCAGTTGATCTCCCATCTGTTTTTCTGCTCTGTGTCTGGTGCCCTGCCTTTTCTCCATCCCGCTTTCCTCTCCAATTCTCTTCCCATCCTCTGATAAACATCTCCTGTACCGAACCTCTCTTGTACATAAGATACCATGAAAAGTACAGTGACAAAGGGAGGAGGGCAGAAGGATGAAATGAATAAATAAATGAATCTCCAAGGAGAATATCCTGGATGTTGTCTAAGATTCAGAACCACGCATTATTTTACAGACTGAGATATAATTCCTGATTTACAATATAAAAAACTGAATAGAACACCAGCCTTCTAGATTTTCATCTAGTGATGTTCTTTTATTAGGACCACATATGCTCTCTTAGACTGAGTGTTGCTTTCTTCCATAGCAGAATCAGCAGATTATTTATATTATCTTTAGGTACATCAATTGTTTCCCTGACAGTTACCAAGTGAGACATGGCTGCCTTTTGTTTGCCACTGCATTCAGCTACATTGTTATTTTCTTTTTAAAAAATAAGTCTAAAAAGATTAGAACAAGACACATAGAACAAGACACATAGTCACGGACGGTCTTTCTCCAACTCGACTCCAGGTCTTTGTCAATCATGCAAACTAAGAGGGCAGGGCTTCTCTGGGTGAAGGGCTTGATAGACAAGAGCCTTTCTTAAGCCATCTTTCCATCTTTCATTAGATTTCAAATCAAACCTCCTCCTGAACTCCTGCCATACAGATATATTTAGATGTGGATTCCAAACCTCTCCACTTCCTCATGTTGTCATTGTCAATCCCAGAGAACTCTCTTGAATTCATTAGAGATATGAGAAAGATTTATTATCTAAAGCAAATTGCTACAGTAAAAAAATAAAATGAAAAGAATAAACATTTTTCTTAAAATGCCAAATCTTATTAATATGTATGGGAAATAGTATGTTTGCATATACTATCTGTATTACCAGACAGGAGTAAAGAGTCTGATTTTAAAACTGAACATATTATTGGACAGCTAATTTAATAACATAAAAGTGGTGCATAATTTTGCATTTTCAGAACACGAATTTCACGAGTTATGTTTTTATTCCAAGGAAACAAGGTAATCAAGACAGTGTGGTACCAGCATAGGGTAGACATCTAGATCAGTGGAACAGAATTCAGCACCCAAAAATAAACCCATATATCTATGGTCAATTGATTTTTTGACAAAGGTGCCAAGACTATTCAATGGGGAAAGAATAGTCTCTTCAGCAAAAGATTATGGGGCAACTGATAGCCCCATGCCAAAGAATGGAGTTGGATCCTCAACTCAGACTGTATAAAAAAGTTAACTCAAAATGAATCAAATGCCTAAGTTTAAGAACTAAAACTACAAAACTCTTAGAAGAAGACATAGGGGTAAATCTTCATAAGTTCAGATTTGGCACTGGTGTTTTACATGTAATACCAAAAGCACAAGTAACAAAAGAAAAATAGGTAATTTAAGTTTCATCAAAATTAAAAACATTTTTATATTTTAAAGGATACTATCAAGAACGTGAAAAGACAACCCAAGGAATGAAAAAATATATGTGTAAATCATATCTGATACAGGACTTTTATCTAGAATATGCAAAGAACTCTTACAACTCAATAATGAAAAGACAACCCAACCAAAAACAAGCAAAAGATTTGAATAGACATTTCACCAAATAAGCACATGAAAAGATGCCTCATCAAGGAAATGCAAATCAAAACCACAATGAGATATCACTTCATACCCACTAGGATGACTACGATTGAAAAATCTAAGATAGTAGCAAGTGTTGGCGAGGATGTGGAGAAATCAGAACACTCATACCTGGCTGATGGGGATGTAAAATGGTACAGCCACTTTGAAAACAGCCTGTTTGTTCCTCAAAAAGTGAAACATCGAGTGATTTTACCCAGTAATTCCACTCCTAGGTATATGCCAAGAGAAATGAAAACGTTAAGTCCACACAAAACTTGTATGTGGATGTTCATAGCAGCATTATCCATAGAGTAGCCCCAGAATGGAAACAGTAGAAATGTCCATCAACTGGTGAATGAATAAACACAATATAGTATATCCATATGAAAGAATATTGTTTGACCATAAAATGAAATGAAGTACCGATACATGCTAAAACACAGACGAACTTTGAAAACATGCTAAGTGAAATGTCAGTCACAAAAAACCCCACATATTATCTGATTCCATTTACATGAAATGTCCAAAATGAGCAAATATATAGGTTGCTTAGGGCTGGGGGATGATCATCATGCGGATGATAGCTAAGAGTTGTGTGGTTCCTCTTTGAGGTAACTCGAATGTTCTAAAACTGATTGTGGTGATAGCTGCACAGCTCTTTGAATATACTAAAAACCATTAAATTGCACACTTTAAATGGGAGGTGAATTATATCCCAATAAAGGTGTTACCAAAACAATATTCTAAGGAATGTGGACATTACACATTACAATGTCAGTCATTTTCTAGATCAATCTGAAATAAATATGGCAAACCCAAGTATAATTGTAGCTGGAATCACTGGAGTTGCTGTACTGAGGAAGGGTCTCCTGGTTCCACTGAAAACTATCATAGTCTGACTGAGACAACCTGAGTATAATTCTGCATGGACCAAATATTCCTTCAGGTCCTCGCTCATCCTCATGACTATCTCTGAGTGTGGACAGCAGTTAATTACCGCAAACAATGACTGATCCAATCAAACAGCAATCCTATGCTTTCAATGCTGATTTCTTTTCCCACTGAATGGAATTTTGGACTTCTGAAACCAGGTATCTAATCAAATATGACTGCCCCCCTACCCTGCATACACTAAGTCAGTAGAAGGCCAATCTTACCACTGCTTCTTCTATACCGATTTCACTGACAGTTCTCATGAGGACTCTTACCAGCTTCTTAACATGGATGATGTCATTCATAAGAGGCTCCAACAAACGAACTCCAGTAATTCATGATGCTTCTTGCCTACTAACCTGAAGGCTTGTTCTGGCTAAAGCCTCTCAGAGGATCTGAAATAGAATTCTATTTCTGGGCCACTGGCACTATGCACCTGACAGATGGCCTGGCCCAAGCCCCAGCTGCCATTGCTGAGGAGAAGTTTAGGGAGAGGAGCATTTCTTCAAAACTATGCCCTACAGTCCCTCCTAAGGAAGTAGTGATGACACTGACAGCAAACCTCCCTGCTACCTGTGTAGATACATACTGGGATCTGGTAGCACAGACTTAAGAAACATGAATCCTGGACTTGAGGATATGGGGAGGGGGTGGGGTGAGATGTGACAGGGTAAGAGAGTGTCATGGACATATATACACTACCAAATGTAAAATAGATAGCTAGTGGGAAGCAGCCGCATAGCACAGGAAGATCAGCTCGGTGCTTTGTGACCACCTAGAGGGGTGGGATGGGGAGGGTGGGAGGGAGGGAGATGCAAGAGGGAAGAGAAATGGGAACATATTGTATATGTATAACTGATTCACTTTGTTATAAAGCAGAAGCTAACACACCATTGTAAGGTAATTATACTTCAATAAAGATGTTTAAAAAAAAAAAAAAAAAAGAAACATGAATCCAAATTCAAGTTTGAGAGGCTAGACATCTACTCAGTATGAGACTAGACTCAAGGAGCTCAATGAGTAATTCTTAAATTTAAAAGAAATTTAAAGGTGAGCTATAAATCAACATCCCTTGATACTTGAACCCTTTCTACAATGTCTGTAACATCCAGTTCATGAGTGCAATGTCAAAAATACTTGGCTAAATGTAGCAGTTAAAAGTACTGAGCACTGAATGAATCACAGTGCCTAAGATATAATAATCACTCAATATTTATTCGCTGATTGAGTAAATTTTAAAAAATCAGAGCAGACTCGAGGATATTGATATAATAAAGCCACCCTCAGTTTCAGTCCCTGAAGACAGAGAAAGGAGTAGGATTGCAGGTCGCTCATGATGGACATATTACCATGGCAATATATCATGCGTGCAAATGCCAGCCAAGTAAATACTATCCTTATCCATGCTGTAGTGGAAATAAACCAATAAACGAAACTTAGAACTGCTATTCCAGCCTATGCCAGATTCCCTCCCATAAGGAAAGGCTTCCAGAAGGAATCCCTTTCTACCTCTTGGAAGCACTGCTAGGTTTGAGCTAGCCGTAAGGAAGGCTTAGTGGCTGCAACCCAGCTGGAGTCCTGGTTCTGATATCCAGGGCTATGCAGAACAAGTCCAGTACTTTCTCTACATGGCAACCTTCGAAATACTTGAAGATACGTGTTTAAAGAGGTCTCTCCTCTGCTGCCTTTTAGTGTCCCCTTCTCCATTTCAAAGAGTATAGTTCTGAGTACCACCTACTATGACTCAAAAGAGCACAAAGGCTATATGGAGAAGGGAGCTGAGTCCTGGCCAGGCCTGCTCATGAGAGCAGAGCATGCTGAGAGCCCAATCCAGCTACAAAGCCCAATCTAGGAACCAAACACAATATCCAATGGACAAGGTAACCTTGATCTGATTTAGAAAATAGTCGTTATCTGGGTTTTGTTGACGGTTGGTAGGGGAATTCTCAGGGCCCAGCTATCATAGGGAGGGCAGAGCTATCATCAGGCAGCAATAAGCTGGTCAAGTCAGGAAGGTGGTCCACTACTGTCCTGGAGGTCCAGTCACGGCTACAGAATCTGGCCACTGGGCAGGATCCCTGGGTAAGAGGCACACTTCTCTAGAAGACCTCCTGGCGAGACCAAGATAGACCATGGTACCCAAAGTAGACACTGAGTCCCAGACACTTAATACACAGGAAGATAAAGAGCTGAAACTTGGAAGGTCAAGGAGTGAGTCTCAGGGGAACCTGGAAGTCATCCCTGGGATACCAGATCCTACATCCAAGGATGGCCACTTGGAATGCAGTGACGATCATCCCAATGGTCAGCACTGAGGCAATACCATTCTCAGCATGGGAGATCAAAATTCAACAAACACACTCAGCCAGCATTGAGCAAGATGACTATGGGCGAGGCACAGAGAGAACATGATGAGTGGTATGCCCTGCTGCACTGTGGGTTTAAGGATTAAACATCTTAGTATTTCCTGCTTTAGTGAGAACGAATTCAGATCTGGGGAGGGCGAGACAGTGCATGCAAGCGGACCAAGTGGGGAGGAAACAGGGAAGGTAGGAGGAGACATGCTGGGGGCTGACACTTCCATTTGCTGGTGTTCTCTTTTAGATGACTAAGCTCGAAGGCAGTTCTCCAGATGAAGTAACACTGCATCCGGGAAGAGGAGCTCAGGACTCTTACTTGAGTCAGTTCAGACACTACACTTTTATTTAGAAAGCCTAAGATCACTGGAGCTTTGCTCGCCAGCTACATTATACTGTGGGCATCTATGAATCTTTTACTTGATTAACACAAAATCTAAATTTGTTTCATCTATGATGCTGCTAAGCCACATCTCTCTTTACTGCCTTTTTGCAATTTAATTGGTGGTGGTGGTGGTGGTGGTTAGGTGCTCTCGTCATCCCTGTTCCACGTCTGCGTCTTAGATGTGGGTCATTGCATTAAATGTCAAGTTGTTATCGAATTCTGTTTCCTTCATTTGTTATTACATTAGCCATCTCTCCCAGTTTGCGGCCACGCATTTATAGTGTTTTACCCAAATGAGTCCTCATGTTGACTAGAATAGGATTAGGTTCAAATACCAGAAACCTTTTTCCAGGAAGAAAGCGATTTATTAATCAGTTCCCTCTGGATATACTTACCAAACCAGTTATTAATCGAGCTCATTATACACACCCCCTATTTGTCCAAATGTTAAATGTTAACAATGTGATACCCTCTGGTTAAAAAGAATCAAATATATCTCTAAACAAGTATATGCTAATTGTTATTAATCCTTCTGAATTCTATGATAGGTTTCATAAATTGTCAGTATAACAGAGATCAACCTCAAAGCAAAGACATATACTTCCATTAAAATTTCAATATTCAGCCTTTGACAGTAATCATCCAAGAAAACTACAACCTAAATATGCATAATGGTACAGCAATGAAAGGAGTAGCTAAGGACAATGTATATGGGCTAAGGTATACTGTGCAGTATTGGAAAACATAACTTATGACGTTTCCTTCTCCTGCATTCTTATTTCCCTCGGGCTGCACTTCTCCTCTTGCTAAGCTCCCCCATGTTTTCTGGCCATTTTTTCTTGCTGGTTCTCCCAGCTGTGTCTCTCGTCTTTTCCACCCATCCCCCCACCCCCCAGCTGCTTTAGCTCACACTTCCAGCCTTCCTGGTATTTACTGTGTTAACAGTTTTAGTCGTCACACCATCTGATGTCTCCTGCTTCATTTTTCACACAATCTAACAGCTGAAATCCCTGATGTATGCAAAGCAACAGTCCATTAATAAAAGAGTTTTCCTTATTGAGAACAAAAAAAAAAATGGAAAAGGCAGGAAAGGGTAGTTCACAGAGGTGCCAAAGAGAGGCCACTATGTAGATAAGATGAAGGAAAAAAAAGACTTTTTTAAGCCTCAAAAAGATTATGACACTGGGAAATCTAAAAATCCCCTTCAACGGTGTGGTTTAATGAAAATAATCCCCTTTCCAAGAAGAATGTATTCTAGGGAACGGATGATAAAAATCCTTAAACACGTATCCTTATACTATCTACAATATACAGAACCCAGGTAAGCATTGATACAGTTATAATATATATACTAAGTTATTAACAAATGATATTTTCTTAGCAAAGCCTTCTTTTTGTTAGTCTGTTACATGGAAAGAGGCTTAAAATGACAACTTCTACTCTAAGCCTTATCTGTAAGCCTGCATCCCAAGTGAACAAGGCTTGGGCATGAATTCCTTGCAGTTTCAATATTCACAGAGAAAAAATCAAAATGACCAAAGCGCTCAACAGGAAAAAAAAATCCTTTCTTAACGGCAAAAAATAGAAGAGCTTACAGTATGCAAATTTAATGTATTTAAGGAAAATTGCATGCTTTTCGGATATCTGAACAAAAAGCAAGGTAGCATAAACACAAACACTAAAAAGATTAGCTTCGGAACTTAAATGTTGCTGCAGTGAACGGAAAATAAATTGACTCCTCTAACTACTAGTTTATGAATTGGAAGTAAAAAAAAGTATTTAAAACATCCTCCTTTAGGCAAAGTAAATAAACAGGGAATAATAACCAGGGCAAGCAAAGAGGTCACTCATTCATTCATTCATTTCCTTATTCACCTTTCAATGATATTTCCTTGCTTAAAAAAACCAAAAAGTAAATATTATTCCATTCCCTTCCACTCTGTGTATCTGAAAAGCTGTCTTTTGGACTGGGACTTAGGCTGCCATATATATATATATATATTTTTTTTTAAGGAATTCCTTTTTTAAATTTTTATTATTTATTTATTTATTTATTTTTAGCTGTGTTGGGTCTTCGTTTCTGTGCAAGGGCTTTCTCTAGTTGCAGCAAGCGGGAGTCACTCTTCATCTCGGTGTGCGGGCCTCTCACTGTCGCGGCCTCTCTTGTTGCGGAGCACAGGCTCCAGACGCGCAGGCTCAGTAGTTGTGGCTCACGGGCCCAGTTGCTCCGCAGCATGTGGGATCCTCCCAGACCAGGGCTCGAACCCGCGTCCCCCTGCATTGGCAGGCAGACTCTCAACCACTGCGCCACCAGGGAAGCCCAAGGCTGCCATATATTGAGTCTACAGCTTTGGCTTGTTTCTGCCTAAAGACAGATACTTAACTGGGTAGCCACCAGGCCCACTGCCTTTGTTTATCACAGAGCCTCAGATCAGCCTTCAGACATTTCCCGATGAGCAGTAACTACTAGTTTCGGGACCGCCCAAGGGGTAGTGAAGTTAGAGGGTTGCTGATCACCGATCTTTTCCAGAAGAAGTTGTGCAAATGGTACATATGTGTGTGGTGGTGAGCAGACGGGGGGATGCAAGGAAACTTCCTCTTGCATAGGAAGCTGAGGAAGGAAACTTGAAGTTTGTCCATGTACACTTTCAAGATACAAAATTCATAGAAAGATACTTACTGTTAGGAGCCCCAGCCACAGAATAATTCAAGACAGAAAGGGCCATTCCCTCTGTTCTTAAGGTTCTGAAGAACTGGCTGTGTTGCTTGTGTTGACCTGAGGCAATGGCTCTGCTGGTGGGTTAAGAGAACGGGTTGCACTTCGGCTCTGGTTATTTTCCCCATTATTGAAAAATTGTTGTCTATAAAGTCTCTGAGTTTCAGAGGGATGTGTAAGGATGTGGTGGGGTAGGTTGGCATTTTGTAGATGGACCATATGGGACAAAGTAACTTTACGGTGACCCCTTCCTTTCCATATATGTATATGTAGAGATTATATGTCTATATCCATCTCTTTCTCTCTCTCTACATATACATGTGTGTGCATACAGAGAATATATATTTAATATGTAAGTAGTGAGAGAATACACACACACACATACACACACACATTTGACTACTTCAATCTTAGACTTTCAACACTGCCTGCAGACACCACACCAGAACTGTACCATTGATAGGATACCTATGTGGCCATTCTCTTATGACCCAGGGTTAGTTTTATGAGATGCTATCATATGTGTGACATTTCAATCGTTTATTTGATGGAAAATAACTATTAGATGACCTAAGTTGAGCTTTAGAGAAATTCTGAGCCACTTAGTGAGATGTAATGCTCAGTATCCCAGAGAAAGTCAAGGAGATTCAATGGAATGGAAATAATGCATAAACTAATGTATGCACGCTAGCAAGAGCCTCGAGATAGTCAATGCTCCGCAAATGTCAGCTTTATTATGACCTGTAAGCAATGGTATATTCAACAGAACTGAAGGTATCGTGATGGACTCTAGTCTACTAAGCTCATCTCTGCAGGGAGGCTACACTTAGATACTGTACTATAGGTGTGTGTATATGTTGCCTGTATGTGACCATTTCATGTCTGTTATAGGTTGAATTGTATCCTCCCCAAATTCATATGTTAAAGTTCTAATCCTCAGTACCTCAGAATGTGACCTTCTTTGGAAACAGGGTCATTACAGATATGATTAGTTGTGATGAAGTCTTACTGGAGTAGGGTGGGCCCCTAATCTAATATGATTGGGTTCTTATAAAAAGGGGAAGTTTGAGAGGTGCACACAGGAAGAACGCCCTGGGAAGATAGGAGTTACACTGCCACAAGCCAAGGATGTACCAACAGCTAGGAGAGAGGTCTGCAACAGGTCCTGCCCTAGTACCTTCAGAAGGGGAAATGGCCCTACTGACACCTTGATCGTGGACTTCTAGCTTGTGGCACTTAAATTTCTGATGTTTAACCTACCCAGTCTGTGGTACTTTATTATGGCAATCCTAGGAAATTAATACAGAGCCAGTACATGAAAAAATGGTCATTTCCTAATATTGCAGTCCTGAGTTAAAGGAATAGAGGTGATATAAAATAGATAACAAGGACCTACCGTATAGCACAGGGAAGTACATTCAGTATTTTATAGTAACCTATAAGGGAAAAGAATCTGAAAAAGAATATATATATATATATATATATATATACACACATATATATGTGTGTGTATATATATATATGAAACTGAATCACTTTGCTGTGATTACACTTTGCTGCATTTACACAATGTTGTAAATCAATTATACTTCAATAAAAATTTTTTAAAAATTTTAAAAAAGGAATAGAGATGAGGGTGAGCAAGGTAGCACTCATCACTTTACACATCTCATATCAAGAAAGTTTACATATCAACCCAGCTGTTACAATGGAGTTATTTCTTAATTATATGAATTCAAGTAAACATTGAAATAACAGGTTCACATAATTCATAATACAACTTCAAAGAAGGAATTTGTATTTTTAAACATTCTTGTCAATAAGACTGAGGGACTAATTACCTAAACATCATGAAGCAGAATTAAAGAGAAAACCTTCAATCATTTCTTTAATCTTGAGGAAAGTTTTGAGAGGATTCCCTAAGAATTTGACCAAAATTTCTAGGGAATTTTTTTTTGCTTTATTGGGACATCTATTTAGATTGAATTATTTATATATTTATATAATTACTTATATATTTATTTTCTTTGACTGCTCCTCTTGGATAATTCATGTTTTTCCTTGAATTCATCCTTAAAAGTCTGCCCTGCTCTACTGTTTAGCACTTGCGCATATTTCAGAGTTGGATTAATGTAATTTTAGAGTTAAAAGAAACTCCGCAATATTTCAGCCCATTAATTTTAGCAACAAGGAAGCCAATGCCCAGCTGTGATCACACAGCTCGTCAAGGTAGAGGCTGGAACAGAACATGGCCACTTTTCATTACTTCCAGATCTATGGCCCTGGCTTCACCATGTTTCACGGATGCTACCTGTGTGTGCTTCCCTAATCAGATAATCTGGCTTCAGGGTTGGTGCCTTTTATTTTTTTTTAATCTCATCCAAAGATTCTCCTGCAATGCCACATCCAGAGCAGGCATACCAAAATGCCTGTTTAAATATGGATTATTGATGATATAGCTAAGTTTCTGTACGAAGATACTAGTAACTGATCATACATGACTGCTCTTCAGTATACTGTTATTTTTTAAGAAGTCTCTTCAATTTATTTACTATCTAGAATATATTTTCTTTAACCTGACCATAGAACTAATCGGCATTATATATAACCCAGGTTTTATCTTCTTAGCTGTTTTGATATCCAGGCTAATGGCATTTTAGGTGAGATGTGAAATCTGGCCTTTATTGCTGTGGCCCTTTGTCTGGGTGTCTGGTCAAAGAAGTCAGTCCATCTACTTGGTTAAGTAAGGTGGGAAGAGGAAAGAGAAGAAGGAAAGAAAAGAAAAGCAGAAATGACAAATAAGCTTTAAAGATTCTGAACTCCCTTAGACAAAGACATGATTTCTAGTATTACAGTTGGTAAAAATCACCAGACAACAAAGGCTTCAGGAGGTAACATGGCTGTATCTTCACATACAAAATGGAAACAGCTGAGAGCAGTTTCCATATCAATCTGCCCAAATGGAGATAACTGGTTTCATCCACAAGCCTAGATAAAAGAAGAAACAAAAACACCCCCCAAATCTAACTGTGAGAGAGAAACGAGAAATATAGTAGCAGCTTCCTCACTGCGGAAGTACATTTAGTCTGCCATCAACAGGTGTTGCCATGGTAACTATCTTGTAGTTAAGAAGTAGTAGAGGTATAAAAAACCACAATAAAGGGGAAAATAAGAAAAGTGTGCTGTAGTAAAACTAACCTCAGACCTCACAGAATGAGCAGGAGAGACTCGCTCTCCCATTCGCCAGGTCTCTGTGTCGCTGGAAAAGGGCTCAGCCCAAGAGCATGGTCCTTGGAAGACCCAGGGAACTCTCAGGGGAGCTGCTGTGGCCCTCAATTTATCTTAGGTGCTAATTTACATCCCCACTCCCACAGGTACATTTTAGCTTTTTGATGTCTTTGTGGGAAAGGTTACAGTTTTGCAACGTTGTGTCTGGAAACCTCTGGAAAGGGAACATATATCAGTGAACAACTTCCTTATTGTCCTTCTACTTCTCACAGGTAGTGTGTTTAGTAACGATTTCTCTGTGTTCTCTCTCCATATGGAGAAGCCAGGGTTTGCATGCAATGAATTAGTGCGATAATAACAGCTATTTCTTGCTTTGAACAACTATAGCCAGTATTTGTAGCCCTGGTACCAGGAAATACCTCAGAGCCTGGCTAGGATTAGAAGACCATTTCCATGGTCCTTCCTTCATTACTCACAGCTAGTGGTAGTATCCCATACTTTTTTCATCCCAAATATATTAGCATCACGAATGATGAAATAATAATCATTCTGCATTTTTATTTTGTAAGCTATTGTTGATGACCCCATGAAAGGGCACAACCTATCCCCTTTATTTAGCCAGCTTTTTGTTCTTGCTCAAATGACCACTCCATTTTATAAATAAATAACATGGATACATACAGTTTGCTAACTTCTGTGATGCTTTAAAGTTAGGACAGCTGATGAAACAAGATTTTGAAGGCTAACATCTGAAAGGTTTAGCCTGAGAGACAAATCTGTGTGGTACCAAGGATACTCTGTTGAGACCAAGCAGGCGTCAGAGTGCTGTGGAAAATAAAACAGCTGAGGTGTGAGCAGAGATGGCTCTGGGACCTGACTTTACTTCCCTTGTCCATTTCTGGAACTCAGGGTCCCGTTCCCTAAAGAGATGGAAGCTCCACCTCCTTCAAAGGGTTCATGTGAGACTCAAATGAAATAATGCCTATGAAAGCATTACTTTGTTCATAAACATTAAACACTAGGCCAATGAAAGCTGATGTTGGAAATATGATTGTCACTTGTTTTTCAAACTTTCTGCTATGTTGGTATTACCTGATTCACATTTTTGAGGATAAGTAGGCCACGAAATTTTCACACGATGCTTCTGGCAGAAAATCTTTTGCCTTGTTATCAGTTGGAGGCACTTATCTGATGTGGATGTCATTGTATTCTATTAGTTCCTGTTCTTTCGATTTTTTGTTCTCAGGCTGGCAGATTTGTATCAGGGGGTGCATGCGTGTGTGTGTGCATGTGCGTGTGTAAATGAGGACAAGGCGTAAGGGAGGGAGGAGAGAAAGGAAGGAAAAATGAGAGGAATAAATGAGTTAACAAAGTGGGAAAGAGCTTTCTTTCCCATTCCGCAGATATGTAGCCATCCCTGATGGTGTTTGTTATTGTATTTGCAATCTGTAGATCACTAGGCATACGTTCTTGGTGGCCTTACGCACTCTTCAGCAGAAGCAGTTCTGGGGACGTCACTGATGTCTGCCACCGACTCTCCTCTCATGATGTTCTGTTTCTACATTTTCAGGCCAAAGGGCTTTGCCAATTGTAGTTCAAGATGCATAAATCCTTCTGTTTCTCAAACTAAAACCCCTCGATCTCTTTTACAATAAGATACACACCTTCTGTCTTCCTTGTGTGCTTGTTTTATTAAAGAACAGCTCCCACTTTAAAATGTTGCCCTGTTACTTCTGAGTGTTTTGAATTCATGGCCCCCACTTTATCCCTTCCATTCTGTCTCCCACTTTCCCCCTTAAAGCCTGCTGTTCATCCCATTCAACTGTTGGCCAAGTCCCATGGATTCTACCTCCTTACATTTTTGTTATAGTAAATCTCCAGCCCATTGTAACACATGCTTATTGAAAAGGTTCACAGAATACAGAAAAATACATCATACAAAATGAAAGTTCCTTTTCATCTTACCGCCCCAATCCCACTTCCTTCTCTATAGGTTAGCACTGTTCGAGGTGAGTAAAAAACGCTTGAAAAAGGTCTCAAAAGATACAAAAATCTAAAGGTATTTTTTTCTTTCTTTGTTACATATATGGTATTCTACACAAGGCGTTGTTCAACTGTTTCCTTGTGTTCATTCACGGTATTTTAGAGAACTTTCCATGAAAGTAAATATTGAGTTATCTCATTTCTCTTAATTATAGAGCATTCAATGGTATTATAAATATACTATATTTAGACATTTCCATGCCAATGGATATTTAGGTTGTTTTTGGCTTTCCTCAGTTAGAAGCAATGTTACAAAGATTACTGTTGCATATATATCTCACTACAAGAGTGAGTACATCGATGGGACAGATTCCCAGACATGGAATTGATGGGTCACAGAGCATGTGCACTTTTTGTTTCATTCTCTCTCTCCTTATCGACCTAAAACCGAAGTTGTATTAATACACAGTCTGTGTAACTGTAAAAGAGAGTATACTTCTCAGTTCTGTTGGGTTTCACCACCACTTAGATTCATTTTTCTTAACACCTTCTGGGATTCTTGGATATCCTTGTCTGTTGATGGCATTTCTTCCTGGCTTTTCAGCGCTGCTGTGGATTTGTGAATTTCTTCATTTCTTCTTCTTTTTTTTACTTTGGTGAGTGAAGGATAAAGCAGCACTCCACATACTTGGTCAGCTATTTAAGAGCCATAAGACCTCTTGCCCAACTACTCTTGTCTCCTTTGTATTCCTCCTCCACAGCTGTCCAACTAACCTTCTGAAATGCAAAAATAATCACTTGACTCCCCTTAAACTCTTTCAATAACACCCTGATGCTTGGTGGGTGTTATGGGTTGGATTTTGTCCCCTAAAAACATATATGTTGAAATCCTGGCCCCAGTATCTCAGAATGTGACCTCATGTGGAAACAGGATCGTTACAGAGGTAATCTACTTAAGATGAGGTCATGAGGGTGGACCTTAATCCAATATGACTGATGTCCTTATAAGAAGGGGGAAGTTGGACCCAGAGACAGACATGCACGGAGGGAAGGCGATGGGAAGAAACACAGGGAGAATACCATGCAAAGATGGAGGCAGAGGTTGGAATCATGCTGCCCCAAGCCAAGGAACATCTGGGGCTACCAGAAGCTGGAAGAGGCAAGGAACAATCCGACCCCACAGGTTTCAGAGGAAGCATGGCCCTGCAGACACTTGGATTTGGAATTCTAGCCTCCAGAACTGTGAGACAATGAATCTCAGTTGTTCAAGGTCACCCCGTGCTTTTCAGTACTTTGTTACAGCAGCCACGGAAAACTAATGCAGTGGGTAAAGTCCAACCTCTTAAGCATCTCACATAGTACCTTTCATGCAGTGGCTTGCTGCCCTCAGCATCCTCCCTCACTACCTTTCCTACCAATACCCTACTTCCTTATCTGCTCATGTCCACAAGTTCTAGGATGCTTCCTATAGCCATGCTTTTGAACACCCTGCTCCCTCTACCTAAATTCCCTTCTCCACTCCCCAAGCATTACTAATGTGTCTTAGCTAATTTCCAGGGTCATCTCCGTTACGAGCTGTTTCTGACATCCCTTTCTCCACCAGTGTCCCAGACACAACTACCTGTCTTCATGAGTCCCCTCTGTGCTGGCCCTAGAGTATTTTGACATTATTTTGTGCTTACTTGTTTATGCACATCCATCGCCCTCTGCCATGCTGCAAGCTCCTTGACAGAAGAGCCATTTGACATATTCTAGCAAAATCCCTGCATATCGAAATGGGATTTTGCTCAGTGAACAATGCTACAAAAGTATAAAAACTGTAAGCAATTTAATGTTTTTAAAAAATTTTTATTTTATATTGGAGTATAGTTGACTTACAATGTTGTGTTAGTTTCAGGTGTACAGCAAAGTGATTCAATTATACATATACATTTGTCTGTTCTTTTTTTCAGATTCTTTTCCCACATAGGTTATTACAGAGTATTGAGTAGAGTTCCCTGTGCTATACAGTAGGTCCTTGTTGATTATCTATTTTACATAGAGTAGTGTGTACATGTTGACTTTATTCTGTTAAACGTCTCTCATGTAAAGAGTTGGAGGACAGTAGGTCAGGGCTGACTACAAATGGTTGATGCGCGCAGGTGACATTGGCTGAAAAGTACTTTTCCACACACTGAATTTGTGGCTATTTTCAGCTTGTTTTTATTTTTGATGAGACTCATTCTTCTAACCAGGCACACTTAGGAACGTCAGACTTTTCCTTCAGATACTGTAAACTCTAACAGCTCCAATCATCAAAGATAAGTCCATCACCTGGACCTTGATGTCCACTGACTGCTTCCTTCGTTAGAGTGGTTTATTAGAGGCAGAAAGTAGACCAGTGGTTGCCTAGGGCTGGGGGCAGTGCAGGAGATGGGGAAATTGAAGGGGGTGATGACAGCTAAGGGGTGAGGGATTTCCTTTTAGATTTGTAAGAATGTTCTAAAACTGATTGTGATGATGGTTGCAAAACTCTGTGAATATACTGAAACTGTACACTTTAAGTGAGTGAATTGTATCATATGAGAATTATAATTTGATAAAGCTGTTTTAAAAATAAAAGGCATGATTCATTTAATCCAATCTAGTCCACAAGAATCGCTGCTAAAACAAGTCAACTCTTTAGTAGCCAAACAGCCACACAGATAAAATAAAATAAACCCACTGCAGTAACAAAAAAGAAAACAAACAAACAAACATAAAACCACAGCCTGGAATGTATACGGCATCCTACAGAAAACATGATGGACCCCGGGGCATTTCCCGTCAGGCCCATTCACTCGGATCATCCTATTGCATAGTTGTAGCAGCATAACTAAGCCTCAGAACTTTCCTTTTGTCATAAAGTGTTCAATTCTCTCTTCTTTCTATGTCACTAGAGATACACATAGTTCAATAAACATGACAGGTAGGAGGGAAGTAAGATAAAAGGATAAGTGATAGCCAAAAAAAAAACTCTTAAAAACTACCAAGCTTTAGCTAGTGGAAGGAATATTAGTCATATGGTGAACCAATGACCTCTGTGCTAAGTCAAGACAGTAGCATTTGTCAGGGTGTCAGGCAAAGGAACACAACATCTTTAACATTTGTCCAACTGTTCAGTAAGTCTTCTGAATAGACCAGGCAATGAATGACTAAAAGCAGACATCCTGGTGCTTATTCATACACTGTTTTGTATTTATCACCTGTCATGCAAATGCCTGTCACATGTCCCCAGTAAAATTCCAAACTCCTTGAAGACAGGGAAAGTATCTAATGGGTTTTCTCTCCTCCCACCATTCCATACCCAAAGCAATCAGCAAAGAGTTAAAACTGCTTTACGGGGTACAGGATACACCCATCTTAGAGTCTTACAGCACTAAAGAGATTTTTTTCCTTTTTAGTAATGTTGTTTTGGAGCATACATAATTTAATGCACGGAATAACAAAATCTATGTAATAAACAATTTTGTAATTGATTGTTACCTTTCTTTGAAGCCCCATTTCTAAGGATGTTATTTTGGAGAGATGTATACTACAATCATGTAAACAACAGAAAAAGCCTTCAAAAATCAATGGGCTGCTGGCTGCTGAATGTATCAGAGCATGGCTCCGTGAGCCAGGATTTCACTGGGTCCACCCAGATTCACAAACTTTGGTTTTGAAAACTATTTCAGAACTAAATCTTTTTTTAAAATAAAATTTATTTATTTATTTATTTATTTTAATTTTTGGCTGTGTTGGGTCTTCGTTGAGGTGCACAGGCTTCTCACTGCAGTGGCTTCTCTTGTTGCGGAGCACAGGCTCTAGGCGCGTGGGCTTCAGTAGTTGCGGCACGCAGGCTCAGTAGTTGTGGCGCATGGGCTTAGTTGCTCCACAGCATGTGGGATCTTCCTGGACCAGGGCTCGAACCCGTGTCCCTTGCCTTGGCAGGCGGATTCTTAACCACTGCGCCACCAGGGAAGCCCCTAAATCTTTTTTAAAGGTAGCTTTTTTTAAAAAAATTTTTTATTGGAGTATAGTTTATTTACAATATTGTGTTAGTTTCAGGTGTACAGCACAGCGATTCAATTATATAGATATATTCATTCTTTTTCAGATTCTTTTCCCATATAGGTTATTACAGAATACTGAGTAGGGTTCCCTGTGCTATAAGGTAAGTCTTTGTTGGTTATTATTTTAACTATATTAGTATGTGTTAAAGGCAGCTTTTACTGTAACCAGAGATAAGATTTTTATCACGGAAAGGGAGGGAATAATTTCTCTCTGCATCATGTCCTTACACAGGTCACACAACTGCAGAAAATTACAGACTCTGTGCTATTGAAATCTGATGATTAGTCACTGAGTTCAATATATTCTTAAAAACCTATAGTTAAATGTAATCAGCCAAGGTAAATTATAGAGAGAACCATGCATATACATGAAAACATTCTCAGAGTTCAATGTGCTAGGATGCAATAAAGAAAAAAAACACCTCTCTTCCACACATTCAGAAAGAAATACTCAAGCATCCCACTTCTGAAAGCTCCTTGGGTAAGCAGGGAGCTCCCTAGTTCCTGCGGTTGGGACTTCCCAGACCTCTGTAATCTGACCAGCCATCCTAGTTCCTTTCCAAAACAAACTCACCTTCCCCTGACTTTGCGGATACTATTCTTGCCTGGAATGTTCCACCCTCTTCTCCCCTTACCTCTAAGTCCTGACCATCCTTCTTAGTAAGACTTGCTCTTTTCCTTCTGTCCTTTCTGCCCAGTTCATTTGACATCAAATATTACCTTACCTGTCCTGTATTGGGGGTTAAATCCCTTTTTCTCTGATCAAGCAATTCAAGCAGATAACACTTCTGGCTCTTTCTACCTGTTCATTTAAGGGGAGGGAGGTGGAGTGACTCACTTAATGAGTGATTTGGGGAAGGGTAAACTAGGTACCCTGGGTGTAGTTCCTCCCTTCTTCCTTTAGGGATGGAGCAGCCCTCTGGGAATTTTCCTCTGACCCTCCATGCCATAATCTGATCCTTTTGGCCCACAGGTCTGTCCCAGCTACGGTGGCTCGTGCTTAACTCTGGGGTTCTGCATCAGTACAGCAAATAAACCCCACCCTCCAACCTGGCTTATACTAGTAATAATGATGATAGTTGAACCTTATCTGCCAATTATTTTATCCTCTCTCTTAATTTTTTTCAGAACTTGGTAGGGTCAGAGGGGTGTCGTGATTGCAGCTTTCATCAAAGATTCCAGCATCATTCATATATGTAAGTTTACATATATTGATTCGATGGCTTTCAAAATTGATGTGAGATTGTGTCCCATCTCCCTGCCTGGACATAATTTTGGGTCATGTCACATAAATCTTTGCTACCCAGTGCTTCACCACAATGCCCAATGTATAGCAGAAATAAACTCAGAAAGGTTCAATTATGAATACATCATCTAATTAAAGATATATAGAGAGAAGATTATATAACAAAACAAAACAAGGACCACAATACTTGTGATTCCAGCTAATAGTTATGACGTTATTAACGCATTTTTGTTGTCACTTATCAGCAGTGTTAGCATAAAGTTAATATAGGCAGGCTGAGTATAAAATTGATATATGCGATACACTGTGATCCTGCAGAGTCAATTTAATTGCACATTGAGCAGCAAGAAGAGAGAATAAAAGATAAGGCATATACTGATTGATTTTCTTCATCAAAACCCACAAGATCTCATTCCAACAAAACCCTGTCATTAAGTGTCCAGCATATCTAACAGTGAATTTTATGTGATAAATATCTGAATCTAATTTGCAAAGCAGTGATGGCAATCTACCATAAGCCAAGTTTTCATTTACCCACAGCTTAAAACTTCATCTTATAGGTTCCATTATCCTTTGCTCACTCTTACATAAAAAGCTTCACATGTATTTAAAAAGCTGTTAATGTGCAATGTTGCTGAGAAATAGTGGGTCAGTTGTCTAGTGTATGGTTTTGAGTGTTCCCCCTCTGCCAAGAAACAACAAAAGTAGATTAAATACATAAAGGATTTACAATTATGTCAAAATAAAGACAGTGTTTCACAAAACTTTAGAGGTCAATTAATGTGATTAAACCACTAATTTCAATTTTAGTTTTAGTACTTTCTTTGAGTTTCCAAGTCTTTTTATTTATTTATTTTTAATTGAGTACAGTCGACAATATTATAATAGTTTTAGATGTACAACAGTGATTCGATATTTTTATAGATTATACTCTAACAGTGTTATAAAATATTGGCTATATTTGCTGTGCTGTACATTACATCCTTGTATCTTATTTATTTTATACCTAGTAGTTTAAACACAATCTTTTTTTTTTTTTTTACTTAAGTATGAATTTATTGAAGGCTAACTGGACGCAAGTACTAACTAGTGTATGGTATCAATAAGCAGTACGTAGCCACACAATAATAATTCTAGAAATGATTACTTATATAAAGCCCTTTCCAGTTTTCAAAGATGTCACACATTTTTCCTTTGACTCTCACAGTCTCCTGTTAAAACAGCAGAGCAAACATTGTCATGCCCATTTTACAAATGGGGAAACTAAGGCTTAGAGAGGTCTTGAGCACGGGCAGGGCTGGTACTACCGTCCAGACTGCTGACTCCCAGGAATTAATCAGTCATTTGGAGATTCAATAAACAGTTATTCAGCACCTACTATGCAGCAAACCCCATGTTGCTGCTGGGGATGGAGATGGTCCCTGCCCTCCCGGTCTCTCCCCAGGTTATCCTGTTTGACATAGTACCAGCCATCAACATGCACATGATACGTTCAACACAGGATTTTTATTTTATACCTCGATAAAAGCAAAAATAAATTTGCGAATATTTTTCCTGTAAAAACAAAACTATGGAAGACTTCCTTAAAATTAATACAGCTTAATCATTTACTTTAGAAATTAAGAACGTGTTTTGTTGTTACTCCTCAAAGCTCCAACTAGAATGATAGTGTTTCCATTCAAATTGAGACTCCAAATAAAAAATACCCTTTGGCATTTTTCAATGAAGCATTTAATCTTCTATCAAATGAATGAGAATTTAATCACATAAATTAGTCTACCTCATTCCTCTACCAAAATGTTAGAATTTATCTAAGGAGACAAACTTAGATGTAAACATTCACAGGAACAGTGATGAGAATATTGCTGGAGAAGAAGACCCTTTCTGAAATTCAGTTTTGGGATTCACATATCCCAAATCACAGGGATCTGAGTTCCCAGTACCACCTTGCAGTTCTCAAGACACGATTTTAATATGAGGTGGCCCTTTCATAAGTGCAGTTGTCATAAAATGTCATAAAACGTGAGAGAGAAGATCCATGTTGAGTCCTGAAATGAAAAGGCATGGCACCCACATGGCTTTTTCTCATCTTTGCCCATAAATTAATTAATCAGTAGTAAAGACATTTGCATTGAAGGCAGGCTTCCTTCCAGGCAGGAAGACAGATAGACAAGACAGATAGACAGATATGACACAGAGAAACCAGCAATCCTGACGTAGAGAAACCTAACGAGGAAATGAAAGGAGAAAAGTAGGTGACTGAGTCAATCAGCCAGTGAGTTAATTTCACAATCGTGGCCTCACATTCTTGTTGATAAGCGGGTGAAACACAGTAGAACATGGGCTCATTACAAACGAAACACAAACCCACCCCTTTACGCCTCCAAGAGTTATCAGCCTTTGGAATTCAGCAAGTAGAGAAGAGTGTCAAAGTGCATTTTAGTTGTCCGTCTCCTTCCTCCACTCTTTCTTTCTCTAAAGGATTGTAACTTATTTGTCTCACATTTTTCTTTTTTTGAGATAAAGTCTATATACTTTTTAAAGTATACAGACTTAATGCAGCATTATTTCTTATGTAGCATATATTTCTGTGTCGATCCGTCAGCTGTCTCTGGGTAAATATCTGTGATGCCAACTGTATCACATGCCCAAGTTCAGTATCATCCACAGCGCCTGGAGGCACTGCTCTCATGTAAAACGAGCCCTGCCTTATTAGAGTCCTGTTAGATGCGATAAGAGGAAACAGAAAAATGAGACACAGAGAGGCCCTAATTTATATAAATCACTGCCAGATGCTCTTTAAAAATGACTTAAGCTTTTTTAAAACATCAGGTCCCAAAGTGCTACATAAATTTCTATAGAATGATACACTGACTTATACATTTCTCTATTGGTGTGGGATTAATTAAAAATCTAAATCTTTCGTTCAAACTTCCCACCTTCTCTGGCTTATCATACATACAGAAAATTTTGGCAACCTAGGAAGAAAATAAAAACAGCTCAAGAGGCCGAATTTACAAAAAGAATTAAATTCCAAAAGCTCATCTTCAAGCTTGTCATTAGGAACACTGAATGCACTGTCACATTAGAATGAGTAAATGAAAGTTACTACATTTTTAAGACAAATAGGTCATAACAATTTTTATCAAGTTAAACAATTTTTCAGAAAGCAAAGAAACCAATGAACATTGAAACCCTATTTATTATATTCTGAAGTTTCCTTGATCTTTAATTTCATAGAAACATTTACCAATTTGCCACCAGCGAAGAAATACTGTTATGTACCATTTTCAGTTATTATGTCAAATATGCATTTCCATGTTCCAAAACAGCCTGCATGAGTCATTTAAAAATTATAAAATATTGTATACTTTTATATCCTTAGTCACTTCCTCATTGTTAAAGGCAAGTAGCTTCCAAATTTTCATTGTTTAAAAAACATGCCATTATGAATGGCTGCACAGTGACTTTTGCACATTATTCTCCATGACACAAAGTCATGATCTCATATGCTAGACACATAGTACGGAGAAGAGCCATTTACTTATCAAGATTGAGATTACACTTCTTTCACTCGGCTAACTGGAGCACCTGTGAGTGACAAGGACAACATCAGAAAACTGAATGGAGACGTTGAATAATTAACGAGCATAATGCCTCAAATATGGCGCTGATTGTTATTATTATTATAACATCAACAACAACCACGCACGACACCACAGTTTCCTAAGCATCTACCACCTGCCAGGTGCTTTGCAAGCATCATTCCTATCCTTTACAACTTTTACAAAGTAGGGATTATTATTCCCAGTTTAAATATGGAGAGGGGTTAATGGACTCAGCTAAAGCTATAGAATCTCCATTAGAGCTACACTTCTAACAGAGGTCTCTCTTTGTTCTGCCCCAAACTGTCTAGTTCTTAGGAAAAGGTCACTGGATGGGACGATCAACCTGCTAAAACCTATTCACTAAAGACTTGAAAGTGATTTTTATGTGAGGCTGTGTAGTCAGACTTTATGTGCCAGCCTCCAGCTTAGGTGGGAGGTCTGCTGAGGGCACCAGTACCACCAACAGATGGACCAGTGACATAGTAACAGTGGCAGCAGCAGCTATCTCCGTTGCAAGAGGTGACATGGCCAACAGGGCACTGGGACAATATTTTAGCTTGATGTCCTTAACCACTTACTTTTTTTCTCTAAGTATTTCAGCTATTTTGAAGTCTGATGTGGATGGCATTTTTTTCCAAATCATAATGTAAAATCATCCTTAATTTGGCAGTAATTGAGCTACATCATTTCTTTACATGTCTGATCAAAATACAGCTTTGAAAGTGTACAGACAATTAAAATTGTAGGAAGCATTTAGAGAAGCTTATTAATGTATTCCATAATCATTAACCAAAGAAAAATATTAATCTTTAAGATCCCTGTTGAGCATGGGGAACTATTATTCTTGGGATTATTTTGTGTAAACAAGCCCAAATCCTTATGCTACACAAAGGCTAATGTCTTTGCTCAGAGGATGTGAATTAATTTATGACCTCTGCTTTTGACTTAAATGCTATAAACATCTCTGTTGACCTTGAAAACAAAGGCTGCTCCTGCATAATTTTTCAAAGAGAGAAACTTAAAGTACTATGAAAATATTTACTGGATAAAACAAATGCCAAGATCAAAAATGCTAAGACACTGAGTGGATATTTATTATCCCCACTAATCCTTTTGTATTTCAAGGTTTATTTATTTTTACTCTGCTTTTCGTCAGTTATTATAGCATAACTTTAAATTCATAAAAGATGATGCAGAGTTAATAATATCATGAGCTTTACAATAATATTCAAGTAATACTGAAAAGGATGGAAATCCATTTGTTATCTGAACATGTTCTTTGGCTGAACCAGAAGAAATGATAATCAATGTTGGAGTTTTAGCACCTCATGCCCTGGCCAATGAGGCCCTGCATACAGAACAGAGATTTAATTTTAAAACATCGATGATGAATAGTTTTAAAATGACAACTCAATAAATCAAATAGTCATGCTCTTTCAGTGTATTTTAATAAAAAAGCACAAATTTTACAGTATTCTGACTTCCTAGCATTCCTAAATTCTTACTTGTGAGGCAGTATCTGAAGTTAAGACGTGGACCAATGTCTCCATGGCTTATTTGATGAAGACATACTAATAGTTATTTCTCACTGAATATACGTTATGGCAACTTCTAAGGGACTGTTAAAAGGAATTTCTGATCGGATGCAGTTGGGGCTTGAGGATACAAGAAATGATAAAGTACTGGTTACTTAAAAGCCTACCTAGATCACTGTCTTCAAGGCATTCATGTAATTTTGGATGGTTGATGGACGGGCCTTGGTGATAGATCAGGCATGAGAAATATAAAGGAGGGAAGCACCTTGGGCATATGGTGGTGCCATTAACTGGGATAGGAAACTAGAAGGAGGAATTGATGAGGGTGGAAAATAAACACAGAAAGAATTTAGTTTGGTAAATGTCAATTTTAAGGTGGATGTGGGGCATGGAGGTAAGGAAATCTGGTGGGCAGTTACACTTAGGAATTAAGATCTTAGGAGAAAGGCTGAAAGTAGTGAGCAAGATCAGGATATGCAAACGTTTTCTGTAACAGGTCAGAGAATAAATATTTTAGGCTTTGCAGGCCTGACGATCTATCCCAGCTACTCACTTCTGCCATTGCAGCAGAAAAGCAGTCACAAGATAGCATAGAATGAGTGTGCCTATGTTCCAATAAAACTATTCATAAAAACAGGTGCCAGAATGTATTTGGCTACAGGTCATAGTTTGCCAAGCCCTGAGTTCGATGACAAATAAAGTCCTCGGAATGGATGAGCTCACCCAGGAAGAACATATGTAAGGCAAAGTAGTATGACATGAAATTTGAAAACATGGAACTCTGAAAAAAATAGAAATTCAGAATTCCATGGACTTTATCTTCAAATTAATCTGGAGAGTTAAGTCTATTTAATAGGTCAAAGGACACAGCAGTATCAGAATGTTTTTCTTACAGGTTGAGTTTTTTTTTTTTTTTTTTAAGGTAAATCACAGCAAGTTGATGGCAAAATTAAAGTAAGAATTGAGAATTCCCACTATTCCATTCATAGGCTATAATCCATCTCTTATAAATGAATGTTCTTTTAGCATCTCTTGGGAGAGAAACCTATTCTTTCCAGAACAAAAAAAATTTCTCTCAAGGATTAGATTTTGAGAGACTCTATAGCATTACAAAAGGCTTTTTGCTATATCCTCCTGATAATTTAATTTTCTGCCTTTTTCCTTGTTGATAGCCAGGACCAATTTGGAATACCTTTTCCATATTATTGAAAATCAGTGGGCAGTAATGTCATTAATGCTTTCAGGCCACTAATGTACAAGAGGTTATTACTTCAAAGTATAAAAGACAGTCGAAAATGAGTTGACCTTCGTAAATTAGGAAGTAAGTAACAAAGGCCTGGAATTCAAAAGCTGTTTTCTGTTTCCCTGAAACTGTCCAATAAACTTATCTTTGATGACCACAGAACCAACATTTCTTTGGTTAACTTGACATGAGGGCCCATAAAATTGTATTCAGGCTCTACAGCAGCTTCTCTGCTCCCTAAAAGAATAGTATGATTCATACTCGTTTCAATTTATATCTGTTTTGCATAAATGAAGCAGACTTGTAGAACAGACTGATTCATTATCATGTAAAATATAGCCATTAGTAGAAAATCTAGTAACCATATTCCCAGACATAACAAGATCAGACTCTCAGGCCTCTGGGCTGGAGTTGGGAAATGAGAGGTGCAGTGTTTCTGAAAAAAGAAAGTCTTCCTTCTGAAAGAGGTATTCACAGTGGTAAACTGAAGGAATTTTATAGCTCCTTAAAAATGGAAGCCACAACAGGCCATTCCTTGAGTCTACCATCAAAGCAGAACATTCTATCCAATTGATCCTTAGTGTTAATACCAGTGTATAGGTAAGTCTTAAAACTTGTATCTGTTTCTTTTTCAGAATCTTTTTTTTTTATATTTACCAATTTATTAAAAGATATGTTAAAGGATATGATAAAGATACATATTAACAGCCAGATGAAAAGATATGTTAGGTGAGGTCTTCGAGAATCCTGCACCCAGGAGCTTTTCAGCTCAACCTGGAAGCTCCCCGCCCCTTCCACCATTGGGATTTTTTACTTAATTGGAGTATAGTTTATTTACAGTGTTGTGTTAGGTTCAGGTGTACAGCAAAGTGATTCAGTTATACATATATATGTATATATATATTCTTTTTCAGATTCTTTTCTGCTATAGGTTATTATGAGGTACTGAATATAGTTCCCTGTGCTATACAGTAAGTCCTTGCTGTTTATCTATTTTATATATAGCTATCTCGTGGTTGGAAAATTTGATAGGAGCCACTTGCCTCAAATGCCTATCATCACGGTAACAGTCGACGTGTTATCGTCGTACCTGCCAATCGGGTGCCACCACCAGGAAGGAACCGCTGGTTAATGACAGAAATGCAGAGTGTAAAGTGCCATGGACCCCACAGCAAGGGGAGGAGACAGGAGGGCCTGATTCCAGGCAGTGATGATGAAACAGCTTCAGAGATGGGAAGAGGGGAAGATCCACGGAAGAAAGCAGGCAAGTGGGAAGAAACTTCGAGTGCTTCTTCAAGGCTGGGCACTGCTCTAGGCACTGAGGATACAAGGTGAATGAAACAGATGAAGTCTCAGCTGACCTCCCTGTTGGTGAAGACTGATGAAAGACCAATTCACACCAGGGTATCAGATAGGGAAAGTAAATTAAAAAGGTAAAGGAGAAAGGAGTGACAGTGTTGTGAGGGATTCCTGAGCCATGGCTGCCTGGGGAAGCCCTTTTTGAGGAGGGAACACTTAAGTTCAGGTGGGAATGACAAGAAGGAACCATCCTCTATTCTTTCAACCTATAAAAACCGTCTTTGATGGGAAAAGGGTGTTAGATGGCAAATCGGAGAGCCGTGATCCAGTCTCATAATTCAGGGGCTTTCACCACTTTTCTATGTGTGTTTGAGGCACATTTTCAAATATCAGAATATTTATTAGATTATATAAAGGGATAATAAAACAAAGCAATTCGAAATCAGTCAACAGTAATTCAATTCTGTCGCTCACAACAGTTCAGCTAACAGCGCCTCAGGTGTCTATAAAAGCATGCCTCATCCCATGGTCACCAGTTTGCTGCGATTCTGAGTTACTATTTGCAGTCCACACCGCACTCTTATACACCCGGGAGGCAAACTTGTCTCCAGTAAAAGTAAACAGAAGATCTTTCTTTAGCAGACGCTCAAGAATACACTCAACTAAAAAGTAAACTTCCCTTATCCTCTGCAAATGTACCTGTATTGCCTAACAATACCTGTAACTGTATATACACATTTTGTAAACTACATGTATTCAAATGTGGAAAAATAAATTTTAGACACTAATATTGGACAGCACACCTTTGTGCTTTGGGGCATTTGCCGGGCAATGGCAGATGATCATGGTCATGAAATGGCAAACCTTTGTTTGCCGCTTCTGAGTTTCTACATCTTCTGGCTGTCCCCTCATTTTCACAGAATCCTCAACTTGTTGGTTCTTCCCCTACATGATGTTATAGGAAAAGTCTTATTTATTTATTTTGTGATTCTTCATAGTTAAAACCATCAGAGGCAGCTATCAGAAGAGCTTGCCCCAAGCCTGCAGAGATGAGTGAGGGACACCCAGAGAAGGAAGGGCCCCAACACAATCCAGTGACATAGCAAAATTAGGAGAAACTATGGTTGATCTCAGAAGTTCACCATTCAAAATTATCAAGTGGTAACTATTTGGATGTAGGGCCGTCTAGTTGTGACACAGGTCACATCAATGATGACCAGGGTTGATTTGGTGAGCCAACGGGGGCCTCTCAAGGAACCAAACACAGGGTCAAGGAACATTCTCCTTTCCTAATCGGCTTCCTAGAGCCGTGCATAATTAAATCATTTAAAAAGATAGAACAAAAAGGTAGTATTAAAGAATATAAAGCCCAGCATATGGGAGGAATGTTAAGAAGACTTTGAAGGATGCAGCTAAAGCTGTTTAGGAAACATAACAGATAACCTTAATATAATGGTTAGAGTCTAAACAGCCAAGTCCCCTTCAGACAGCTCCTCTGGTGCACCTTGCACGCCAGGCAACTCAGGTTTCTGCTGAAGCTGAAATCTCAGCCCACGGCTCCAAGAAGCCGCACTTAGAATCGTCTCATTTTTGCCAAGTAAGACATCCATTCATGAAACGAACAGCAGTGTTCCCGGGGCTTAATGGGAGACCCCTGAAACACTGACATGCCACCAGGTTGCTGCAATGTCTGCAACTGTGAGGAAAAGGGAGGCAAGTGCGACCAGCAGTGAACAGCTGCCTCGGGGAACGGCAGCTTATCCTTCTCTTCAAGTTCCTACAACCCTCCTCTGACAAGGTTCTCATCGCTGCTGCCCTGAGAGGGGAAACAGCTGCGACCCAAAGGGACAGTATTGTAGTGTCTCCTCCCAAACCTCTGGTGAGGGACTGGGGTCCCCAGGGAGCCACAGGCCTGGCCGGAACCCCCAGCTGCTCTCTGTAGCAGGTGCTGGAGATCCCGGACGCTAAACTCAAGGTGTGTCCTCGATGGCTTCGAAGTTTCTAAGGAAATTGTGAAACTGGTAGCTGGTAGAAATTGTGGCTCCTGATAGCTGAGCTAATCGTCTGAAATCGTTTCTTTTCACAGAAAATCGTTGACCTTTAAAACTGGAAGAGGGACTTCCCTGGTGGCACAGACTCTGCGCTCCCAGTGCAGGGGGCCCGGGTTCGATTCCTGGTCAGGGAACTAGATCCCACATGCATGCCGCAACTAAGACTTCATGGCCCACGGCTGAGGAGCCCGAGTGCCGCAACTAACGAACCCACCTGCCACAACTAAGACCTGGTGCAACCAAACAAATAAATAAATATTAAAAAAAAAAACTGGAAGAAACTTTGTTCTTCATGAAGAAATAATCCTCATTTCATCTGCCCCCTTTTTTGCTCTTTCATTTCCTCCTTCCCTCTTTTTTTTTTTTTTATATCAACTAGTTATTTTCAAAAGGAAAAAAAAGAGTCCTGATATACAGAAAACTATGGAAGTCAGGTGAATGCTTGCCAATTTCACACACCCTCACTCACCTTTATTTAAATGAAAAAATCAAAACAATATAAACAAAAACAGGAGTTTTTGTGAGTTCAGGAACCCACCTTGGGTCACACAGAAGCCAGGAGTAAATAATGAAACTAGTGTCTAGATCATCTGACTCCCCAACCAAATTCTACCTTGCTCAGATCATATAGCTAATAGAAAACTGATATTTAAAATTCCAGATGGTGACATTCTAGCCATTAGATGCATTTTTAACCACTAGAAAAATCAGTTATGGTTGGAGAAACTATCTGGGACATATTTTCTTTAAGTTAAAAAATTCTAATAGTAATTTTCATATGTTAAGAACTTTTAAAAGAAAATAGAAAACACACACACATATATTGACAAAAAGTGAATACTTTTAGAATGTATATATTGTGCACCATGAGGCAAAATTACAGTGTTATGATCAACAGGGCCAGCATAGCTTTTGAGAGTAAGTTGACAGATTCGGTGTCAAGAAGGGATCATTGCTGAAGCTTGGTTCTATCCAGTCTGATGCTATACAATTGACCCTTGGACAATGTAGGCCAGGGCTACCAGCCCTCCATGCAGTCAAAACTCTGCGTATAATTTACAGTGGGCCCTCTGTAACCACGGTTGCTCCGTACCCACAGTTCTGCTTCCGTGGATTCAACCAACCATGGATCATTTAGTACTATACGTAGAATTTACTATTGGAAAAAAACCATGTATAAGTGAACCTGCACAGTTCAAACCTGCGTTATTCAAGGGTCAACTGTACTTCATTTAGGTCCATTTGAAAGGTGGCCTAGAAAACAGAGGAATGAAACTTAACTACAGGCTGAAATTCTCCCTTTACATTTGGAAGCACAGCAAATGCACTTTCTCAAGCTTATGAAGTAACCCTCTAGCATCATTGATTTTTGAGTCTTACAAAAGCTCTTCGTATTATGCCTGCATCACAGATTTACACTGCCATAACTCCTGTCAGACATCATCTTGGCTTTATGAATAAATAAAACTATGCTCTAGGGAAACATTGATTTAAGAGGAAAAATCAATACCCATCTAGCATGTGATAGACCTCAGCTTTAAGGCTACTTATTCCCCCAAGTACAATATAATACTAAATGTAAAACCATACTTTTTGCTTCCTAAGTAAAAGGTGGGTGAAGGTGTATGAAATTGGCAGGCGAATATTTGCCTTCCGCAGCCCTCAATATATCAGGATTCCCCTTTCCCTTACAAAGTAGTTAGCTGATACTTCCAAAAGAAAAGAGGAAGGGAAAGAGAAAAAAGAGATGGACAAACCAATGATGGCAAAATCTTGGTAATTTGTGAATTTACGTAGTGAGTATATGAGAACTCACTGTATTATTCATTCTCTCGTGTATGAAAAATTTTTCATAATAAGAATTTGAAAAGTATGTACGCTTGCTTGGAGGAAACTCTCTAAGCCTAATATCAACCAAGAAGCTGACAATGGTTCTTTTGGGATAATGGCCTCATAGGGAAGCTTTTTTTCTTCCTTGGGAGTTCTGTATTTTCCAGTGTACTGTAGTGAATATGTATATTGCTTTTATAATTCAGAAAATACACACAGTAAATGCATGGCAGGATAGTAAAAAAGAAAAATAAAGGATTAATTAGGTTGATTGCGAAGTATTTTGTTGACTACTGGCCTAGAGATAGCTAAGATATACACCGTTACACATATTTATATCAACTCTTTCTTACTGCTCTTGGACATTTTTTCAGGGCACAGGCAGATTGCTATTAAGATTGACTTAAAAAATAAAGCGAACAGCGTACGTGGAAATTAACCTCATCTTTGCGAGCCAAAGTTCATATGAGAGACAAAAGCTGGCTAAAGTCATCATTTCATCAGTTCTGCAATCACCTTACAACCTAAGTCTGTTTTCACAGTGGAGACAGCTGTTAAAAGTTCTGACAGGCCTGCGGTAACCTTTGATGACAAAGCCACTCCAGAGAGCCAAGGCTTTTGCTTTCTTGCTCAGAATTGGTTGGAATTAAAAATGAATCCCATTATGTTTCCCTAGCTCTTCAAAATGCAGTTCATTGCTAATTGTGTTAACTGTGGCCTTGTTGCTTTGGATGAGGGCTCCTGTCCCAGCAGATGGTTATTGATGCTGTTCTCATTGCTTGTCTTTCTGATAAGTGGAAAGAACAACTCTGGAAATCTGAATCACCCTTTCAAGACACGGGCACATGAGAAGCCTGAAAATGGGTTGGGGTAATTTAAATTTTGAATCCCAAATTCAAACATCATACAAGTAACTACTATCATCACCCAAACTGATGAGGATATTGATAAATCTACTTCCTAGATGGAAATGATACACAGTTATAAGTTCCAAAAATATATAGCCACCATTTTAGTACTGACAGCAGTAGAAGAGGGAAAGGCCCTGTAAATTGGTATTGGCAGCTCTTCCTTAATGCATGGATACTAAAAGCAAAATAGAAATGCAAAACATTATTGTTGAGAAAAATGCTTGTACTTAGGGAATGAGCACACCATGAGATTACTTTTTACAAATACCATCTTCCTTTTTATTACAGTGTCAGAGATCCACTCACTTAAAGAAATTAGAGCATCCACTGTGTGTTACTATGTGCAAGGCATCTATTAGATGTTGTAGATACAAAAATAATAAGATCTGAATCTTACCCTCAAGCTTAGTGTCCACAGGAGGGAGGGTCAGATGTATAAGTGGAAAGTTAAATATAGCATGATCAGAGATACAACTGAAGAACCGTGTGAGCCCAGTACACATGGGGGAATCAGGGAGGGTTTCTCAGAGGAGATGGAAATTGAGGTGGACCTTGAAGGATGTACTGGAATATATCAAGAAAAATTGAGCAAGGGCATTCTCGGAAGTCAGAACAGCACGTGCAGAGGCATGGGTGCCTGAAAAAACACGATGTGTTAGAACATCCCAAGAAATTCAGTCCTAAGGAAGCATAAATGGCAAAGCAGGGGAAGGGAGGCAGTGCGCTGGAGGGGTGCACAAGGCTGATCGTGGAGGTCCACAGCAAAGTGTTTGGGTCTATTCTCAAGGTTACAAGGGCCCATAGAAGTCACTGAGTGGGAAATCACATTATAAACTGGGGAACAGGGTACCTAGAGTGGAGACAGTCTGTTGGAAGAGAGCTATACTAGTTAGCTCCAGCAACAGACTGGCACAGAGCTGACGCGGACCAGGACTAAGGTAGTGACATGGGAGACAGAGGAGAGGAAGATGGGAAAGATATTTACAATTAACATCTGTGACAGCTGGCAATTAATATTTGACCTCACCAAGCGCCAGTCACTGTTTGGGGAATTTCCTACGTTATCTTAAATCCAGAATCCAGTGTGAACTGAATGCAAAGGGTGAAGCAATGTCAGGATGGAGATTTCTGGCTTGAGTTACGATGTCAACAGTGGATGTCTTTAATTAAAATATTGATTCCAGGAGAAGGAATCAGTTGTGAGTAGAAGACAAGAGAGGGGGCTGGGGAAGAAGGTTTCACTGAAAACAGATTAATTTTGAGAGCTGCTTGGGGTATACAAATTAAGATAACTGAATGCTGGGGTCAGGGATTTGGCAGAGAGCAGACTGCAAATCCCAGGTGAAATTTCTTTTTAAAGGCAGAAAAAGATCCTCATAGTAAGATTGAAGCAATCTGCCACATACAAAAAAAGCACATAATGCAATGCTTTCTAGAAACTTGAGAAGACTGTGTGATTCCACTACAGAAACATCTGAGCCCTATTCTGAAATACTGGGTTGGCCCAAAAGTTCGTTCGGGTTTTCCCATAATTTTCCGGAAGATGGTACAGAAAACCCGAAAGAAATTTTGGGCCAAGCCAATATATAGATTCTTGAGTTAAATCTTAATGCCCCTTAACTAGAAAATGCTCTATGTTTCAGGCCCACAAATAAAATGTGTAAGGCGAGCAGCTCCCATGGAAATGGAAGTCCATTAGAGAAAACAATGTTTAATCCCTGAGATTCGACAAGAATCGAGATTCTTGTCACATGATGGGAGATCAGAGGAAGGCATTTTTGGAGCGTGGATAATCAAAGCTCTCAATGCACTGGCTCTTAAGTTGAAGTTAACTAACAAAAAGCAGGCTGTTTTCTAGGATCTGCGGTTATATTTAGAAAGACCTCTGAGGGGAACCCAAATGACCCTGAAATAGCTCCTTGCTCTCCTAAGAGGAAAGGCTTTCTCTGGCAAGAGAAAGAATTCTCAACAAGTTAAAGGAAAGATTTGATTGAAAGACAGTGGCCTATTTTACAAGATTCCTTCTGTGAAGAGATGAGGGACATTCAGGCCAGATGTCCTCCTTCCTTTCCGGCCCATAAGAGAAACTGGATAATGATGTATAAGGGATAGAGGTCAGTCAGGTCACAGTGCTTGAGGTTGGCAAATCTTTTAAATGGGTGGGCACAGCACTTCAAATTGTCCAGGATTTATTAGAAAAATGGATAACCATGTGGCAAATTAATTGCTAACGTCAAATAAAGAATGTCTTTGTGTTAATTTGTCATTTGTTTAGGTTGGCTGATTTGTTTTTCTGGCTTCGGCTCTGTTCAAAGATGACCTAAAGTCATTAAAGAATTTTTATATAACTTTATTATCAGCACTAAACGAGATTACTAATACCACTAATAACAATAACGGTAGAATGCAGCCTCATATATTTTTTGGTGGTGGTGGCGGTGACGGTGAACACTGTTTGGAACTAGAAAACCATCACGCTATCCAATTAGAGTCTCCATTTCGAAGATGAGGAAAGAGCTTGAGGGAGGGTAGGCATTTTGCCTAACTTCACATAGGCATTACAAGGTAGAGGCAGGCTCACCGCCCGTCATTGACCAAAGGGAAACACCATCCTGTAGGAAGCGTGGCCAGTGGCATCTCGGTGGCTATGGCAGAAGCCCCATGGTGCTAAATTCAAAACTGGATTAGCTAATACCCTTGAGATTTTTCAGCTTCAAAGCTGTGTGTCCGCAGTCCCACAGCTCAGAGTCACCAGATATACCCTTGATGCCTGTAGAAAGTTAAACTGAAAGCAAGCATGGATGGACAATGTAGAATAAACCAGATAATTGAATACCTTGCAATCACTCTCTCCCAGCTCTGAAGTTGCACTCACCGGCTGAAAGAAGAGAATGACCTCGTGCTTTCTGGAAAGGAAACACAAGAGGAAACAATTTCACAACTCTGAACTGGATTAAAACTGCAGTAACTGAGGGTAAAATGATGATCTTTTAAATTACTTATAAAAGTGCTGAGCAATAAAGAAACTGAGAAACAATTATTTAATTAACCTTTAGTACGATAAAAAATAATGTTGAAAAACAAAAGTTAAAACTTGCTCTTCCAATATCCACAGACCTATATATTATTGCAAATTTTTTATCGGTAGGAAAGTAAAAATGATGGCATTAATCACATGTGCTCTCAGTGATGAATAATTATGCCCATGCTTTGTTTTTTACTCATTGCTTCATTCCACCTCTTCTCACAGACACTGACGGTAACTATGGGCTAGCACCACACACCACAGACATGGACTCTTCCTGTATGCGAGGTACTTACAGATCAAAACAAAAACAAAAACGGTTGCATGCCTTAAGAAGATGACAGCCTTATCAGAACAAAGATGGCTGGAACAAAATTGCACAGAATTGTTTGATACTTGTTATAATAGATTTTGCCATATTTATGTCTTCATCTTGAAACATGCTATATTTTTGTTAGCATGGTTTCCTATGGTTAAGATAAAACTATATCACTTACAAAGATCACTTCCTCCAAGAGGATGTGTGATTCAAGTTTGAGGAATGTAACCTCAGATCGAATATTCTGTTTTTGTAGACTGTAGAATCTAAGAAGTCATCTTAAAGTATCCTAAGTGGAAGTAAAAAGCATTGGGAGTGAAAGAATGACCCAACAACTAGACTGAATATTCTCAGAAAAAATATCCACTGAGGTAAACCAATGCAAATTTTTTCCTTTTTGGTAAGAGTTTAAAAGAGAAAAGAAAGAGCTATTTCTTAGAAAGAAATGAAATGCAAAGCAATCCTAGAAAGATCAAAGGGAAATAGTAAGTTGATAACAAGCAAGGTGGTGGTCCCTCCATGACCTGCCATGTCAGACTCTCCAGAGGCCAGTAAGACAAGAGCTCCCCAGCCCCCAACCCATCTCATGGGGCCCCTGACCACATTGTCTTCTTAGTGCCTCCTGGCTGGGAGCTGCAAGAGAAACGTGCAGTAGAAGGTGAGGGAGAGTTACACATCAGGTTAGGAGGAAAAGGGTAAAGAGCACATTTGCCAAGAGTCCTCTTTCAACGAAGAAAGGCAATGGAAATTCTCTCCTCTTTGCCCTTTTGTGGGAATTCCCCGTTCTGAACTACTAAGCATGACAGCTCAGGAACACTGTGAGTTCTCGAAGGTTTCCACACCAGCCTGAAAACCCATTGTTTATGAAACGGGGACAATGCATTTCAAGCTCTAAACGACTGCAACTGAAACAAGTGTTTGGGAAAACTACCAGTTCCAAAGTGGAGAAATAACTGTTTTGAGATAAATACTTGCTGATAAACCTCTGTGCTATACAAAAGCAAGATGAAGAGGCCCAGTTCAGGAAACCAAGTTACCAATACATATGATACAGAGAGACACAAGTAATAGTAAAAGTATGTACAGGCTGTGGATAGTGTACAGAAAAGAGCATGAGGGCCCGTACGTACAGCTCTCCACAGCTCTTGGGATAAAACTCAAGCCACTTGGCGTGGTTTGATGAGCTCCCACCCTGGTGTCTGCCAGCCCGCCAGAGTCATGTCTCATCGTCCTCCCCTCCCATCCGGAGCTGGACTTCTCCATGCCTCTGCCACATTGTTTGTTTTGTTTTTTAAGAGGCTAAACTACTAACATAGAAATGAGTATCTAATAAAGCACTTGTTTGTAAGTTGGAAACCATCCATAGTGTGCTTCTACCATAGGTGGGTCCACAAACTTCTCCCAACCTGGGTCCTCAGCCTGTCACATCCTTCTCAATCTTCTTTTACTTAGAGTCCAGTGAAGAAGCAAACTGTAAACACCAGTGTAAAGTACAGATCGCTGGCATCTGGGGCTGTAGAGCTCTTTGTTTTGAGGAGTTAGCATTCCTCCACTCTGTGATTGTGATAATCAAAAATGTCTCCAGACTTTGACAAATGTCCCATGAAGGGCAAAATCATTCCCCAGTTGAGAATCACTGGTCTTAAATAAATGATGACTTATTAAAACATAATAATATTTATATCCTAACTTCCACATTATGCAGAAACAACAGTTTGGATGGGGACCATCAGAAACAGCACAGAGAGGGGAGGAGAGAGGGAGGAAAGCACATGTATCAAGCACCTGCTGTATTCTTGGCTTTGTGTGGCGTTAGTCATCTTTTTTTTTTTTAATTTTTATTTATTTACTTTTGGCTGCTTTGGGTCTTCGTTGCTGCGCGTGGGCTTTCTCTAGTTGCGGTGAGCGGGTGCTACTCTTTGTTGCGGTGCACAGGCTTCTCATTTCAGTGGCTTCTTGTTGCAGAGCATGGGTTCTAGGTGCCCGGGCTTCAGTAGTTGTGTTCATGGGCTCTAGAGCGCAGGCTCAGTAGTTGTGGTGCACGGGCTTAGTTGCTCCGCGGCATGTGGGATCTTCCTGGACCACGGATCGAACCCATGTCCCCTGCATTGGCAGACGGATTCTTAACCACTGCGCCACCAGGGAAGCCCTAGTCATCTTATTTAATACTCACAGAACACCCTGTGCTTTCTCTTCCTAAATCAGAGCTTGCTTAAAACCCTGTGAGGCAATGATTTATGCTGACGATGTTATTAAAAGCAAAACTTTTCAGAATACAATAAAAATATTTCTAGAACTTTACATAGACATTGAGATGCTTTCCTTTCACTTTCAGTGGACCGACCGCCTAACTTCCCAACCTCGGGAATGAGAAGCACTATTCATTCTTAAGGTGGTACCTCCATTTGAGAGTTCATAGGCTATTTCTTCTACCAACCGAAAGCCATGTGGTTGTCCATAAGTGTAGACCCAAACGGAGTCACATGCGTGGTCAAAATAGCACCTTTCCTAAACTCCCAGGGAAGCAGGCATTTGGCCTGAGGAATTGTTGTTAAGTGCTAACAGGTTACAGCTCTTTGTCCATGTCCCACATGAAGATAACAAGCACCGAAGAAGCCCAGAGCAGGTGGGTGGGTTAAATCCTGACTTAACTACTGACCTCCCTGAGAGCAATTAAAGAGGGAAGGAAGGGACAGGAATTCCGGGACAGAATTTGGTGTTAGTCATTTTCCCTCCTGATCCCCCAAGGGCCTGACAGGCTCAATGATTTCTATTACATTCAGCACAGCCAGGTCCAAAAGGATCCCAAAACAGGTAGCTGTGTCAATTCAAATGGACCAGCGTGGCTTTATGAATACATATGTTGGTATGTAGTTTTTACTAATTGGCTTTTTCTGATTCTGTTCTAATTTCATCACATCTTCCACTCCAATATCTGTTCAAATATTTTATTTAAGGGGAGTCTTCATGTGCTGGCCACTATTCTAGGTGGTGTTTCAATACTGACAGAGACACACACAATTCCCAGTCCTCTGATGCTTTCTGGTGCAGGTGGGAGACAAACCAGCCATCTGGCAAAACAGTTATAATAATCACTGAAGAAAACAACTGAAGCCAGTTTGGGGCTGGGTACTGCCCTGGGGTAGGCACTACTTTAAGCAGGGAGTTGGGAAAGACCTCAGGGGGTAAAATACGGTTAAGCAGAGCCCTGAAGGTGGTGGGGCTGGGTGGGGAGGTGGGAGGGGCCGGGAGGGGAGGTGGGAGGGGCAGGTGAGGTTTGGGGGGCTACCGTAAGCCGCCAAATGTGGACATTGGCACCCCTTGGAGAGCGGTGGGAAGGCAAGTCAGAGAGGGGCTGGTCACCCCGGGTCCCCATGTGACCATCTGGGCTCCCTCGAACCTTGATCTTAAGCCACAGCTGACCGGGGCCCTTCCCCTGGCCTCTCCATGGGGGGCTGCCCACCCAGGGGGCGCCAGAGGAAGAGGGAGGGGCTGGACAGGCGCCTGTCAGCCGTCGTGAGGGTCCAGTGCTCCCGTGGCCGCTGCAGGGACGGCCCGGGCCATGGGCCCACACATAGACAATGTAAATCCAGTAGAAGAAACAGGAGAAAGTTCTTTTCTAAGTCATGATGCGAAGAAGAAACGTGGAAGCAAAGTTATTAGCGGAGATTCAGGGTGGGGAAGGAGGTAGTGGAGGTTTGATAGGAGAGAAGGGAGGAGGAAGTCCTTCAGGAGAGGGAAAGAGTAAATGGACAAGGAAGGAGCAGCCTGAGGGGCCCACGGAGATGAAAGTGAGACCTACTAGCTCAGCGGTGTATGTTCCTTCAGCCACAGCACAGCACAGCTGAAGACATGGGGGGGGGCGGGTAGAGCGATGAGTTATGCCCGTGAGTATAACAAGGAAAGAGAGAAAGAAGCAAAGAACCTGAAGGTGTGTGCAAAGGAGTGTTACAAAGAGAGATCATGGGATCTAAGCTGAGTAACTGGGAAAGGAGAAGCGGAGGGAGTGACAGATGGTGGAAATTAGCAGGATCAATGGATTGAAGGTGCTGGTGAAGTGCAATAATGGCTGGAGTTGGGACTTCCCTGATGGTGCGGTGGTTAAGAATCCGCCCGCCAATGCAGGGGACACGGGTTCGAGCCCCGGTCCGGGAAGATCCCACGTGCCGCGGAGCAGCTAAGCCCGGGCTCCACAGCTACTGAGCCTGCGCTCTAGAGCCCGCGAGCCACAACTACTGAAGCCCGTGTGCCACAACTACTGAAACCCGCACGCCTAGATCCCCTGCTCCGCAACAAGAGAAGCCACCGCAATGAGGAGCCCGCGCACCGCAGCGAAGAGTAGCCCCCGCTCGCCGCAGCTAGAGAAAAGCCCACGCGCAGCAACGGAGACCCAACGCAGCCAAAAATAAATAAATAAATACATAAAATTAAAAAAAAAAAAAAAAAAAGAATGGCTGGAGTTAAGGTACAGGGGAGGGTTGAATAGAAAGAGGTGGTGACCAGAGAATGGGGTACTTGGAGAGGGAGTGGGTTAAACCCTTTGCCACTGTAAGTGTCGTCCCCGGCCCAGCAGTATCAGCAACACCTGGGGACCTGCGTGAAATGCAGATTCTCAGACCTATTGAATCAGAGTCTACATTGTAACAGGTGACCCATGTGCACACTAAATTTGGGGAAGAACTGGCTTCCGTTTGAGCCACACTGGCTCAACCTCCACTTGCCCAGAAGCCACAGGCACTCTATAAAAAGGTGTTATTGAACAGGTTTCTGAGGTTAGGGACTTCCCTGGGGCTCTGCTTCCCGTCCTCCACTTTAAACGGCTCATTTTGGCTTCTTGGGTTTCCATTCAGCTGCCTCCTGCTCTCGCTCAGTCCTGCCTTGCAGCCTTACAATATACAGTTGGCAGTCTTTGGATTCCATTTACCGATGGGGCCCCTTCGAGCGCCTCGCCCACATTCCCACCCTGCCTGCAGCGAATGGCCTCCCCCTCACTTCTTGAGACCAAGTTCCAGATACCCTGCCCCCTCTGCTCTCATTTGCCTTTGAGGGGGCAACCAGATTACTCAGTGCCCTCGATCTGACCTGCATAGTTCCCTGTGCCCACAGAGATCTATTACTAGGCACTAATGCAAAATATATAGTGTTGCCATTGTAGCTTTTTAAAGGTTTAGCTTCCTGCTCTAGTAATTATTCAGGGTTTTATGTCTTCTTTAATATGAGAAGACTGCCTTCCCTCTTTATGGTTAATTTTACAAAACAAGGGAAACAGCAGCTGTATATGGCATTACAGAATGAAAGATGAAGTTGAGCCTAATTAATGCAGGCTTTGCTTTAATAACAGCTTTATTCCTAATAAACAGAGTGTGACATTTTCATTAACCTAGATACAAACTCCCACACAAATACTCACTCATGAAATAATATGAAAATACTGAATTTAGAAACTTTTGCTCTTCTCTTTCAAGACCCAAATGATTTTAGATGCTGTCACTTGTCATAGTTTTATTATGACTACTAAAAATTACTAGTTAAAAGTCATACTATTTGCAGGCCCCATGCTACACATTCCATACATCCTCATCTCAAGGGATGCTTGTGGGACTTCTATGGGATCTGTACTATTGTTATGCTTGTTCTACAGGTGGGGAAACAGAGGCTTGGAAAGGTTAAGGGACACAGCCAGTGAGTGGTGGAGCCAAGTTTCAAACTCAAGGGTACCTGACTCCAAAGCAACACCTCACTCACATCATTTTGGATAACACATAGCTGTCACCTAAGAGTGTGGCCAGATATAGTTTCTTTGCACCTCTGCATCCCTAAGCATATACATAGTCACTACTAAGTATTATATTAGTCGAATCAAGAAACTATAAACCAATGGTCTCTAATCCCATTATTGCTAAATATTTGACACAGACATCCTTGGTTAGATGTGACTATTTTCCAGCTGTGTGTAATTCTTTCAGCTGTTTCTCAGCTAGAAGAAATCAATGAACAGAGTCAATCTGGCATCACTCTGCTAAACTGTGATGTTATAAGAAACCTGCTTATCACCGTGGGGAGCTGAATGCAATCTCCAATGGGTGGGTGGCCCACCAGGAACAGAATTTGTTCTGCTGTCAGGAGAAAATGCTGGCAATGGCCACTTGTCAGATCGCTTCCTCCACCAAGGCAGCTGAGACCTTGGGTGAGTTTAGCAAGCGTACAGAAGAAATGGAATGGAGTCCAGACCTTCCTATGTGAGTTAATTACCATGAGACTTTGGACACACTATCTTCCTTCCCTGTATCACTTAACCTTATCCACGATTCAGGGATAACAATGTCTGGCCCTGCCTCCTCTGCTTCCCAAGGACGGTGTTAAGATGACATGACGGGCTCAAGACCCTTGGGTAGAAAGAGCTGAGGTTAATGAACCTGTGTCCACACACTCAGCGCTGAGCAACACAAAATCAGGCCAAGACACATGCACATGGTAATCAGGGTTAGGCATGTGGGGTTCATAAAATATTTCTTTTGACATTAGTAAAGCCAAAATAAACAAAACAACAATAACAACAAAAGAAGCCTCAGAAACGGACCCTCCCCTTCTCCAGTCCCCATCTGTAAAACAGAAACAGAAACTCCTTGTCTTTAAGTAAAAATTACAGGGCAACCTTTTTAGTTTCCCAGATTTTAAAAAGCAACAAAAGCTTTAAGAAAATAAATATCCTAAGGCTCATGCTACCTAACCTTTTTATTTTAATATGTTTTATATATGGATGACTATTTATCACTCCAGATTTATTACTGCCTCAATATTTATTACTGTCTCTATGCATATTTCTCCAGCTGTCTTAGGCTGTCAAGTCTGATAAGGCAGGGGCCAAACTGAGTTGGTTCTTTTTGTAAAGCATGTGAAATTGTCATGCATAATTAGGCACTTAAAGGATTTTTGATGAAGCTGATTATGAAGAATGTGAACAGTTGGTACCGCAGTAGGCATGTTTCCTGAAACCTTCCTGTCTTTCTGCAATGTCAGAAGATCACACGCTCACAGACATGCAGAGCTCACGGAAGCCTGGGCTGAGAGATCATGCAGAGCGAGCTGAACACCATGTGGTCTGTGGCCAAGCAGCAGCCATAGCAGGAGCAGCGCCCGGAAGCTCGTCCGAAAGGCAAACCTCGGGCCCCACCCCAGACCTAGTAAATCAGAAGGTGAAACTTCACAGGAGGCCCCGGCAATCTGCATGCACATTCACATCTGAGAAGCAGAGGCTAGAGAACCATCTAGTTCAACGGCTTCCTTTTACAGACGAGGAAAGGCTGAAGGATGTTTCTGCAGTTACAGAGCAAGGGCTCGTACCTTCCGACCCCTCTTGCTCCTTCAGGACTCTTCCTCTTTAAATTACTTTTCTGTGGCTCTACAGCTGGCCGAGAACATTGCTTGTTTTTGTTTGCCACCGAGTCCTTTAATGTTTCAACATTTTGAATGCACTCAGAGATGCTGGAAACAGAAATCAAGAAAACCTTCTTACAGACGTGGGCTTACTCGCTACACGCTGCCCACATCATGATGGTGTGTGGAACTGGCGACCACGCTTCTTGGTCGAGATCTGGATCCCACATTTGTGGTACCTTTCAGGTCCAGTGATGCAGCCCAGGCTGCCATTCACCTTCGACCTCTGGTCTCTACTTCATTAACGGCTCCTAAGTCCTGGCTGACACATGGCTCTGCCTTGGAGTTCTGGAGTCCGGCCAAATGAATATTATTCAAACCCTCAAGGATATGCATTCCAAGAAAAGCAAAACAAAGCCAGAACCATTTGAAAACTTGTAAAAACTGTGAGTTGCTCTTGATCTGCTGGTCTGTCACTGCATCTTTTAAACCAGTTCCCTCCACAACTTCTCTATCCAGCTGTATTTCATCCTTCCTATAACAGATTAGGAGCCATTCATTTCTATTTAGGAGAATTTTACTATGAGTTTTCCCTCTGGAATCCAGCCACAAAAAGTCGTTAGTGAAGAATATTCAATAATATTTAAATCCCATCCCTTCTGGGCCACTAATATTTTCCAAAAGGCTAAAAAAAGGACTGACGTGCACTTTCATCAGACCTGTATGTGGCAAGCATCTGTCTTGACTCACATTTGAATACCAACTGGCACCCTCCCAACATATGGTGACTTTTCTGGAAAAAATATTAATTTCTCCAGGTATTGAAAAGATTGGCTGTACTTTTTTCCACAAATCTAAGTTCTTTTCTACACACTTAGAAATCAGAAAAGAATACGTTGGATATAAAAGAAAAGCACGTCATTGAAGAAGGCATGTTATAAAAACACGAAAGATTAATTGAATCAGAATTCAAAGTTTGGAGTTAAAGTGTGGAGAGAACGTGAACATTTTGCTGAAAGCAAAACATTTAGATTAGTTGGAGACCAGGACGGACTGACTTTGTTATGGGTAGCACTTCCTAAATAAACCTTGAGAGGGAGTGCCAGTCAAAAAGAGCCAGAAGGACACAGGCCTATCTTGGAAGCATCTTCCTCTCTCTCAAGGCAACATCCTTCATAAGAGAACATCATTCTGTCATTTGGGGTACAAAGTACCCCAGAAAATACCAGTTAAGATGAAGGAAAAAAAGTACAAAGAGAAGATACTGCTGACGCTCACATCCCAGGAAGTCTATCCTGAACCGGTTGAGGTAACTGGTTTGAGGAAACCTTCACCGCATCTTTGGGGAGGTGTTAAGACAGTATATTAAGCACTCAGAACAGGGCCTAGCATATATTAAGTGGAATATAAAATCAATCAGCATTGGACTCCTATTCCCAAATTCTCCCCAAAACAGCAACTGAGTGAAACTATGTAACTGCTGCCCTTTAGATGAGGCATGTGCTCCCTGTTTGCCGCAGTCCTTACCACTCCCTGTTGTCTCCCAGGTACTGCATCCAAGCACCAGCTGCTTTTGATCATTGCCTGGCACTGTTGTTCTTAAAGTAGATTAAGAGGAAAGGGATGTAGTTTTACCCATCTCTTTACCAAATCGCTGACCTCCTGAGAGGGCTTTGAGATCCTCTGGCTCACTCATTTCTGGTACCCACCTGAGTTTCTTGCCCTGGCTAATGCTATTACCTGGATAAAGCTGCTGCCTCTGCTGGGAACATGCTCCCCCCCAACCCCCGCCTTCCCATCTGCCCAATTAGAATTCACTTTTTAAGGCTTATGCAGTCTTTCTGACCTAGTCAGTTGGAATCTTCTGCTTAATTGTT